>NW_028324155.1:606060-909090 GCF_054372755.1 Phalangium opilio
CTATTTTGTGTTCGACCCCGCTATTTAAGGGATTTCCCCTTAGTCGTTAGGCTAGTTGAGATAGAGAGGGAGCCCTGGCAAAAAGAGGGTCGAGGGAAATAACGATTCTCCGGTGGAATATAAAAGTTCGTGCTGGAGAAAGAGAGCGCGTTGCCAGAAAGCGAACAAGGAACGAACTTCCAGATTCCGTAGAGAGAGAGAAAGAGAGAGCGAAGTAGGAAGAGAAATCTCCTTGATTCGCCTTTTCTCTTTATTTATTTTTTTTTTGTTATAAGAGTAAGACTAAGAGAAAAGGTCCCGGCTCTTTGGGATTCTATATAGTCGAGCCAAAAGCGCTTACGGAATATTGAATGCAATCTGGTTAGAGAACCTCGCCGATTGTTTTTCGGAGAAAAGACCCTTTCTCTCTCTCTCCGTTTACTGCAATTCCTAATAAGACCGCGGGACCTCCAATTTCGAACCCGTTAAGTCTTATTTACAGGGAATGGTGGCCTCTATACCTTAGTCCGAGGGGTCCGGTACTACTCGCTTACGAAGTCCATATGATCATAATTGTTAAATTCAATTCGATGTCCTGATATGTCTTAACCGTTGTTTTCTGTTTCCTTATACATAACCGCTAGGCCTAAGTCATTGTGAGAATGCATGGATATGCACCTAAATGTGCGCGATCACATGTACGCTTATCTGTAAATATTTTTGGTATTACGTGCATGCGTGAGTATCGAATCCCTCGAATCAAAGTTCGGAAACACGTCTCCCCGAATCGGGCCGTGGGAGGGTGGCGTTCCCAATAAAAGGGTTTAGAAATTAGATAAGGATGAATGAATAATATCGGGAGCGAAGCTAGCTGCATGCGTGGTCCGGAATTCGTTGACCGGAGATAAGGAGTTTTCCCGGGCGCCCCCTCCCTTTTTCCCGCATTTTCTCATTCTCTCAGTTTCGATCCCTTTTCATTTCACTTCAGTGGTGTAGCTTTTAATTTATTCCCTTTCGACGATTCAGCTCCTCCAACACCGCAAACAGTTGGAACTGTTTTGTATACAAAAATAAAATAGAATTTGGTAAAGAGTACAGAGAGAGACATTTTCGTCTATGGGGAAATGCCCTCGTCAATGATTTGTCACGATTGTTGCCTCTTTCTCTCGTCTTTATAAGTACAAACACGATGAATAGGCCTTGTTTTGTTTCTCTATTTCTCTCTCTCCTCTTTCAATTAGAAAGATAACGCGACCCTGTTTTGTTCCTAACTATATATTTGAATGAATTAATGGCCTCCACTTTTCCAGACAGTTTAGTCTAACGAATTTTAGTCTTTTTAGTGTAGAAAGTAATTGAGTTAGCCCTACAGGACGATGGATGCTCGTTTATAGTGTCTGAATAGACGGACGTTCTGATAATTAATTTACGTTTAAAATTTCATAGACGAATTTCATATGGTTAAAGATAAAGTTCTGTTACGCGGAACTTTTTCTAGGTCTTTTAAAACGATACTGTAGATAAGATTAAAGATTTGAAAAAGTTGCAGCTGGTAAATTAAGTCTTGATATACTCCGTGTAAATCTGAAACATTTTTGCAACGTAAGAGGGAAGCTTGAAAATTTAACTAACCTTTAAATTTCAGAGAAATATTGCAAAGGCTTGAAAACATTATAAAAGGCTCGAAAACATTGCAAAACTACTACAGAAATATTTGAAAAACATTTGCAAAGACCTCTAAAGCAGTGCCAAAATATACGAGTGAATTAACCTAGTCAATATTTGATTTAATGGTGTAATGTGGGTGAAACATTTCTACAGACTCTGATAGAAAAAATACAGTAGAGCTTTTCCCCCAAGGAAATTTAATCTAACACTAGAAAAATTATTCGAAATTTTTTATTGAAGGTAGATAAATAAATAAACGAGAAAAATCCTCAGGGTTAATTTTTTCTAAGCTCCGTTTTATTTTGACGGGAAATATTTCTGTACAAAAAAGATGAGACGAATATATATATTATATTTTTTGTTCTTTTTATATATATATATATATATACTTTTTTTGGTTCCGAAAACGCCGTTTAAATCATTTTAACACCATTAAGGAAAAAAGAGACTTCAGGTTATTATTTTTCATTATAGTTCAATATATATTGGATCCAGTGTGAGCTTTACATTTCTTAATTCCCATCCTCTTTCACGCGCTTCTTATATAATTCCGACTAAAAACGTCTCTCAAATTTTATTTTAAACTTTTTTTGTGGGGTTTATTTATCGATTTTTATTTTTTTTATACATCCAACAGATATTTTTTTTTTTGGTTTTTTTTTATTATCTCGTAAAAAGTCGTCCGAGTTTGAAAACCCGTGGAAAACTTTAAACATTTTCGAAATGTTCCTCTCTCTCACACACACTCCCTCTGAAACGAATCCAAAAATAGAAAAAAATTGGTTGGTTTTCCCTATTTGCAAGATTGGTTTTCAGTTTTTGATTTTATTTTTTTTTATTTGGTTTAAAAAAAAAAATAATATGAAGGATTTTGTTTCGTTCCCAAAATATTTTTATCTCTTCTCTTATTTTTACCCACTGACTGTTACGAATGATTGATTTCAAATAATTTCACTGTTTTTTTTTATACAGGGTGTGCTATTAAGGGTGGTAGGACCGAAATACATTAGGTTCTATGGACCTTTTTGAGTAGAAAATGTTCTGTGACCTTTTTCTCTAAGGAACACGTTTACAAATTACCATTGGAGTATTTTAATTTAAGTAAAGAACTGAAATAAAAATGTTTATTTAATTAAAGGGTCCTCAATAACAGTAACCCTTTAGGGAAAAATGTCATTGAACATTTTCGACTTAAAATTACCCATACTTCTATCTTACCATACCTTTTTTATAGCACCCTGTATTTTCCTGGGCGATTTTCGTTTCAACATTTATGCTTATAAAGAAAAAACAAAAATCTCTTTTGGAAAATTTTAGTTTACGAATTGGTGAATGATTGAACGTTATTGGGAGTCTTATCTCGATTTGCATTTGTTTTCCCAAATTTCAGCTTGTAAATTTTTCACCAAAAAAATACCCGATAAAGATAACGAATTGCTTAATTCATTTCCCTTCCTAATTTTTATCAATACACCCCGTTGTTATGGTTAAGCGATTTTCAATTATTCAAGTGGAAAGGTTTCCGACCAAGTTTATTAGAAAGTTGATTCTAAAAAATAGCTTTTTAATATTCACTAGGGGATGCAAATTTTGAAAGAAAAAAGAAACTAACAAACAAAGCAAATGATACTAATCTTTTCTTTGACTTTTGGTTCTATTTTGTGCCTAGATTTAGTCAATTTTTAGTCAAACAATTTTTCATTTCCGCCAGTTGGCAATTGGTCTAAATTGTAACAGTCAGTGGGTAATTGGTAAAAAGAAGAACCCGTAACATATGAGAATTTCAGAATGGACAAGGTATGTTTGCATTACGCTTGTCATTATGGTTAGGGAATAAGTCGGGGTAAAAACTTGACATCGCGTCACATCCTAATTATATCTCTCAACATTCTCAGACCTTGGTTCTTCATAAAGTTGTATTGACGAACAAGAAAACAATTCATTCTGGAGTCTCTCAAATAATCTAAGGAATTTATAGAAAATATCGTGACACTTACCAATAATAATCTCCAAACGTTCGCGTAAGTCCAGTTTGAATTTATACACATTGTCCAACTTCCACACACTTCATTAAAAACCGAAATAAACTGGCTTCAGTTCGCGCGAATAACATTTCAAAAATTGTAATCCTCTTTCTCGGGATCTGTCTCGCAAATGTATTATCCCCAGTTCCGTTTATTGCAACTCCAATTTCCATTTTTCGCTCGTTCCTCCGACTAATTTTAAATTTCCATAAAAATGGGGGAAAATAATGAAATTCAAATTCTCGCGTAGGAAACGTAATTTTCGGATCGGTTTTAAAAATTTGTTCGCTGATTTTTGTATAAAGGTCGCGCTTTTACCTTTCGTTAGTGTTTGTGTATCAGCACCGGTTCAACGTAACGTAAAATCGGATAACGTTGGTCCAAAAAAATGAAGAGTTCTTTGTTTTTGTTTTTAAAGAGTTTGTTTCTTTTTACTTCGCGATATTATTATACTTGTTAATTATACATTTACAAGACGCATTTGGGTCTAGTCTCTTCGTCGACCCGTTTGGAGGCCGACGCCCCTCGTTGTCACGAATAAACTCCTTCCGAAGACTGGATGGAAAAGTGCCGGTAAGAAATGTACTCTTGAGGGACATCGTTCTTTACCGGCCTTCTCCTTCGTCGGCGAAACTTCAAAGCGGTCAGTAAGATTGAAAGGGTCAAGACCAAGGCCGCCCCTATGCTCGCCCCCAGGATTATGCCCAGCGTCGACAGCGAGATTCTGCTCTTTTCCGTTTTGGCCAACGTCCTCTTCTGCAAACATTTTCGATTAACCGAAGGACTCTCGTTGAAATTCTTCTCCAAGTCTGTCACGTATGCCGTTGGTTTAGACAATGTTCTTAAATATTTTCCAGTAGCCATGACGCAGACTGTGTACCTAAAGGATAAATGTTTTCTAAGATCAAGAATGTTTGATATAAACATAACAAGGTACGTTCCATAAGTTTGTCACTGGTTACTGAGAGTTTGTCATGAAGTGACGTAGGTGAAACGTCCTAGATTCCCGTAATGCTATGCCTGGTGAAGCCCTGTGAAAGGCTTAGTAGGAATTTGGACTGCAAAATCGGGTGTAGTCAATTCTCGAGTCGTTCTCCAAATAGCTCTCAGTAAATTTATAGCATTACGAAGTATAGGAAGTGTCATACTTATGGAACATATCTTGGAATGAAACTACGAGATTTTCGAATGAACGATTAATTACGTAATTAATTTCCTATTCAATCAGTTGTTATTTGGAATGTCAAATTTTGATTGATTTAATTAATTTGGTAGAGAATTTTAATAACAAATGATTTCATTAAGCATTATTCTGATTTATACGACCCATAAATTTCAACATGCGGCAAAATTTATGTCTCAGTTTTCCACCTTTCAGTTCGCTATACCTGGCATTAATTCTTATTAATGGGTTAGAACTGATTAAGATAAGTATTCTACCATTTTTCGGGATCCAATCCGTGCAAATCGAATTTTCTCCTGGGGGCTTCCATGGTTTTCGTCACGATTGAGCCGGCGACGGAAGTTTCGTGATACGTCAAGACGAATCCTCCAATTAGGGTTCCATTTTGGACGTCCCATTTGACCGTCATGCTATCGTGTTCCAAGTGTTGTACCTCGATATTGGAGATGGAAGGTGCCGGGCAGAAATCAACGGGATGCAGATCGAGAATCTTTTGATCCTTGAGTTTGTCCGGTTGTACGCACGCTGGGCTGGAGCTTGCAAACAATCGCGTGTGCTCTTGAAACCATTCCCATACTCCCAGAAGTCTGCAGTCGCAATGAAATGGATTTCCTATAAATTTCCCAAAGAAAGGAAAGAAATTTGTATAGAATAAATGAAATAAACTTCCATACTAGTTGCAATTGGTGCTAATGTGGGAAAATTCCAATTTTCCTTTTTGCAATAGGCCTATGATTTTGCATTGGATGGCTTACAAATTTATTGATAAACTAACTAAGACCATACAAAAACTCGTTGTATAAAACAATCTTCCTCTTTTTCAGTGGCTTCCCTTCTTTAAGGTACAAACGGGGTACAAGTTAATATTCTAGGACAAATTAAAGAAACTCTGAATTGGTGGTTTTTTCACGGGGAGAGGGGGAAGCTTTCTAATACCACTACCATCTTTTAATCCACTAAAGATCCGGACCTCGTAAAGCCTTCTCGGGTTTTCAAATGCAAATGAAGGTCTTTTCTCTTTGGCCTGACCCACCTACTTACCCACCCTGACTCAGGCTTCAAACCGTAGCGTAGCGCGCGTGGTTTTCCTCGGGCGATGATCGCTTTATTTCTCGGCAATTACCGATACATTCGCCAGGCCGCGGTTAATTTGTTCGTCGTTAAATTCTCGTTAAGGGAAGACTCCCTGGACACTAATTATCATAATTGGAAAGCGAGAGCTCGACCGCCAGACACACGCGCCAACGACGTTTATTTTAAATTTTCGGACAAGAACCGTTTCCCTATAAATGGTTTTTGACTAAAACAGACTCTTGTCAAAAGCCGTTAAAGAATGAATATTTTTACGCCGAGACCCATTACCGGGTAACGTTTAGACTTCACAATAAAATCCGGGGGATTTCAAAAATGTCATTTTCAAGCTTTGTCTTGACTCGTTTTGAATCGTCTCGACGGTCGAGTTTAAAAGAGGAAAATGTCCGGAGTTTAGCGGAACGTTGCCTCGTATTTAACCTTCTCCTCTGACTCGCTTGATGTAGTTAATTATTCATGAATATAGATCGGGCGTCGAAAATTACCTATTTAATAGCCGATATGGAAATTCGCGCTTATTGCGTCTTCATTCGAGGCTAATATATTCGGCTCTTTGCACGCTGCGTTGTTACTCGCCTTTCTATATATATCTCTCTCTACATCCTGCAGTTTCCGAAACGCGGTAATTGGTGCTCGAAGTCGGTAGGCAAATATCTATACACACTCCTATACTCTTTGCCCTTGCCCCTCCCTACCTTCACTCGACGTCGTTCTCTTTTGGGGTCCCACCTTTTCGAATTAGCGAGAGGCGGACGTGGCGTCGGCAAGGTTTGTTCTGTCCCGGGTCTGGGAAGATTTAATTGAACACGAAATCAATTAGGGGCACGGCGCACCCACTTTCTGCCACCAGCCCTACCGACGTCCCCCTTCCCTAAACGAGGCCCGACGGAAAGCGGGAATTTATCAAACCAAATTTATAAGACACGTAAACCTTATTAATAATAAGCCCCTATAGGAATAATTAACGATTAGTCTAGCGTTATCCAATCTGGAGAATCTCCAAGATGAGGGAAATTAGGGTTCTGGGACGAATAAGGCCACCTCCTTACCGGCCGTCGAGCACTACTTATTGGAAGCGCAAATATTTGACATCTTTCCTTAATTAGTGGGTAAAGCTAAAAGGGGGCGACGAAGGACTCTTACCGGTTAGGTTGAGCTCGGTGATTCTCGTTTCCAAGGGTAAAAATACTTCGTGGTGGACGAAAACGAGTTGGTTCTCCATCAAATTGAGCTCGGTGAGAGAAAGGGAATTTTCGAAGGCCCCTGACGCGATCCAGTTGATGAGATTTCCCTCCAACGAGAGCGTCTTTAGACTTTTGAGGTTTTCGAAAGAATTCGATTCGATTCTCATGAGGCGATTGTAGGAGAGATCCAGATGCTCCAATTGCTGGAGGTCTTCGCTGACCGCCGGGAATTCGATTAATCGATTGCGAGTCAGGTTTAAGGTTTTCAGCTGTTGCAGTCCGTAAAAACGCTCCTCGGGCAACAAATCGAGTTCGTTATAGCCCAGGTCCAGCGAGACGAGTTTTTCCAAAGGTTTGAAAGCGCCCGGGGAGACTTTGGAAATTTTATTGTGGCGCAACGAGAGGGAAGACAAATGGGGAAAACCCCAAAAGTCGTGGGAGGCGACGAGAGATATGTTAGCGTGATCAATGGTCAAGGTTTCCAGGGAAGTGAACGCGCCCGTCGTCCCCCAGTCCTCGCGCAACCTCTCCAAAGGGTTGCGATCCAACGAGAGACCCTTCAGCGCCAGCATCGACGAAACGAGAAACGTATTCGGGATGAAGGAGAATAAATTGCCGTCCAAGCGAATCCTTTCCAAAGATTCCAGATTATCGAATACTCCCTCTTCCATCGTTCTCAAACGGTTACGCGACAAATCCAAGAGTTTTAACTTGCTCAAGCCCGTGAAGGCTCCGCTTTGTACCGTAGCCAATTCGTTTCGACTGACGTTCAAGACTTTGAGATTGGGATTATTGACGAAGGCTCCCTTTTCGATCATTTTGACGCCGTTAGCCGCCAAACACAGTTCTTCCAAGTTTGGAACCCTGACTAAAGTGTCCGTCGGGACCACTTCCAAACGGGTATTGTCTAAAATGAGTTCGCGCAAAGACGGAACGTTTCTCAACAGTTCCGGCGTCATTTGACCCTTTAAATTATTGCCGCTCAGTTTTAAAACACGTAAGTCTTTCAGCGATTCCAAGAGTTTTGGCGTCACTGGCGCGATACTAGTGTTTTCCAAATTCAAGAGAACCAAGTTGTTCAAACCGTAGAAGATATTATCACTAATGCCGCTCATATTATTGCCAGCTAAATGAAGGTGTTTCAGGGACGGTAGAAAAAGGAAATCGACTCGAACGTCCGACAGGCGATTATTTCTCAGATCCAAAGTCGCCAGCGCCGATAGCTCGAGGAAGGATCCGGCCTCGATATTTTCAGCCATTACGTTATTCAGCAACAGCTCCTCCAGCAAGAGGTTTCCCTCGAACATATATTTGCGAACTACGTAGATTTGGTTGTGAGACAAGTGCAAGATACGAAGGTTTCCGAGCGATTGGAATGTTTGGGGTTCTATATCCATAACTTGGTTGTGCGAAAGATACAATTCCTCGAGATTCTCGGCTCCGTTAAACATGTCGATATTTAAATGATTCAGATTGTTGTATTCCATACTGAGATAGGTTAATCTCTTGAGAGCGCTGAAGGCTCCAGCGTCAATGCCCGAAATCTCGTTGTGATCTAAGTAAAGTTTTTGCACCTCGGTCAAATCGCGAAATATATCTTTTGTAATCTGGGAAAGCTTGTTGTAATTGAGCCAGAGTATTTCCATTTTGTTTAACCCCCTTAAGCTGTCCGTGTGCATTCGAACGATCGAATTGTAGTTGAGTTGAAGGGAACGCAAACTCGAAGGATAACGACTTAAGATATCCCCCACCTCGATTAACTTATTGCGCTGCAAATTTAGATGTTGCAGGTTGGCTAAGCTTTGGAGAGCTTCGTTCTCTATGACCTCGATCCGGTTTAACTGTAAGTGGAGCTCTTGCAAATTGGGAAGGGAGTAGAATGCCCCTTTCCGTATCATCTTGATCAGATTGTTCTGTAATCTCAAATCGCGCAGCTCGACTAATTCTTGGAAGGTCCCAGGGGCAATGTCCGTAATGAGGTTATTATCGATGGAGAGTGAGCGGATTTCGCGGTTATTTTTGAATAGAAGCGGGTGAATGTCCCTCAATTGGTTAAAAGAGAAATCCATTTGGTACAAGTGTGGCATGGTGGTGAAGGCACCCGAATCAATATGAGCAATGGCGTTATTGGGGGCGAAGAGGACCGTCACTTGGGAGCTGTTCAGAAACGTTTCGTTCGTGATTCTCATCAGATTATTATTCGACAGAAAAATCTCCCTTAGATTAGTCAAATTCTGAAACACTCCCTTCTCGATACTGTGCAGGTGGTTGTAGCTCAGATCGATCGTTTTCAGCTTCCTGAGTGGGGTGAAAACTTTACCCCCTAGAGTGGTGATCGTGTTGTGGCTCAGGTCCAGAGTTTCCAATTCCCTCAAGTACACAAAGACGTTATCCTCGACGGACACGAGACGATTAGTGTAGAGAGAAAGCGACACGAGTTTCGGCATAGTCACGAAACTATTTTCGTGCAGTTCGCGAATCCGATTCGAGCTTAGATCGAGCCGCTGCAAACTACTGAATCGCGTGAACCCGTCGTCGGGGATATCGATAATCTCGTTCCATACTAGTTTTAACGATTTAAGCTTACGCAGACGACGCAAAGAAACTAAAGGAAAGGTCGTTAATTTATTATTAATCAAAATCAGTTCCTCGAGCGTGTTTTCTAATCCACCGAACGCGTACTCCGACAATGAGGTGATCTTATTGCTCTGCAAATTCAAAGTCACCAATTGCAAACCGTAAAACGCGTAACTATCAACCTCCCCGATCTCGTTCGTGTCCAAGTCTAAAGTCCTCAGATTGCGTAACTTGTTGAGTGCCGCTTGGGGCACTTCTTGCAGATGACTGTTGGCGATGGACAGACTGTCCAAGACTCCTTCGAGACCAGAAAAGGCTCCCTCTTCGATGGTAGTCAATTGCGTAAATGAAATCTGAAGATGAGAAATACTGGCGTTGACAAAAAGGTTAATCGGCAACTGAGTAACGTTGTGATCCAAGTGGTAGATGCTCAGAGACTTGATCGGCGTGGTTATTTGTCCTAGTGTCGTTTTGATCGGTTCGAGACCGGTGGTGGGACACTCCAGGAATAAACCGTCCTCGAACTGATAACAGGGACACCAGGGACTCTGTTCCCAAGGAGGACATCCCAGTTTATCCCGTTCCGTACTCTCGGACGAGCTGGCCACGGAAGCCTCGTCGGCGGCCAGGATCGCCACCACCGAGACGAAGAAGAGAGCGTTCCAGAGATGAAAGCGGAATCGAGAAACGCCACGGTAGCAGCCGGAGTCGAGTCGGTCCAACTGTTTCATGTCTCATGACTCAAAACCTTAAATGGAAAAAAATTAAAGATACTTTATAAGCAAAAACCTTAAAACTCTTAATGTGAAAAATTACCCCTTCGGATGACTTTATACGGAATAAAAAATAATGGCTTTAGTGCCAGCTAGACTTCTTAGTCTAACGCTCGGGGGCCAAACTTTAATTTATTCCCCTATTTTCCATATCGATAATTTCGGGGAGGCGAAATTGCTAGAGGTTGGGGTGAGCGAAGGAAGTTAGAAGAGACCCTATAAAGACCCAAACGCGGTCGGGTGGTTGCGAGCTTCTCCTATGGATCTAATCGAGCGAAACCGAACGATGCTGAGCCAAAGAGAAAGCCATGGGAAAGAAGAGAGTGAAGGGGTTATAGGATCGAGAAATTCATAAATATCCCCATGTTTTTTCGGGAGGCCGAACCCCAATTCCCTCATGAAGATGTAACTCTTTGGAAACCTTCACCCCTTTCTTTCCTACCCTTTTCATTTTCATTGGCTCATAAATATTCATTCTTGTTTCCGTGTATTATCCTCCCCTTATTTCTATCTCTTCTTGAGAACGTATTAAAAAAATTGCTCGTTTTCTTGCGTGGGAAGCTTCATCCGTATCGATAGTAATTTTCCGCCCGATAAAACGGATACTTTGTTATTTATCGTTGAAATGTTTGATTCATATTCTTAGTAACCGATATGGACTCGATTTCGAAACCCTTTTTTCTTCGAATATGGTGGCCACAAGTGCCTCGTATCTTTGTTGTAAGTTCTTCTCGTCGAAATGTTCTGATCTTCTCTCTTAAACATCCCCCCAATATCAAATTTCATGGCATAACCCTGGAAAATTATTCTAGATTATGATTGAGTTTGGATCAATAAGTTAATTTTAATTTCAGACAGTTTTTTAGCTAATAAATTATCACCCTTTTTCCCTTTTTATAGAAACCGGTAATTTCCTTGAAAGCTTTTTGGCCAAAAGCCTGAACGTCAACTTTCCCCAGCCAATCATCGATCTATCCTTCCTTGAACCCCTTAATCGTCTGGCGTTCGTATCTTGACCAAATTTTCCCGTTAATCAAACACGACCGAGCTCTAGCGCCACTCGCGTAAAAATAAGACACGTCGAAATTTTTGGCTAGCTGCTTGCTCGATTTCACCCTGGTATTGAGTCGACTATATACGAGACATCTACAGTGTCCCTTCTCGTCAAAAATCCCATGTTTTTCCTGGAGAAGAAAAACATAAGCGTTGGAGGAGGAGCTCTGAGAGGTTGGGGGGTGCAGAATATAGAACCTAAACTACTAGTATATTGGTAACGTTCTTAGCTTCGCGTCTCCTTCAGAATCTTCCTTCTCGGTACGGTTGCCTAGAGAAGCGCGCGAAAGAGGCTATTTCTTAGCTACGCGTCTTTAACTCCGAACTATATGGCCGCAACCTTCTCTTTCATAAAAGAAGAAGGGCTCCGAGAGCTAGTCCTTCGCGTCGAGACTACGGATTTTTTTTCGTAAGGACAAAAAAAGGGATACCCATAAGACTAGCATTGAGGGGGACGAGTTAGAGTACGGGATGATGGGGGTCCTCTTCGATTTCGCTTTTTCTCTCTCTCTCCTCTTTCCCTCTTCCTTTTTGTTGCCGTTGGATAGCAAAACACGCTTGAACGAGCAAGATGACGATTCCCTTTCTCGGGCAATCCGACAACAGCCATTTTCTTCTCCATCCTCTATCTTCTCCGCATCTCCTCCTGCTCCTCCTCCCGAGGTTTTTCCTCTTTTTTTTCTCATTCGTTCCTCCTTTAGGCTCTTTAACCCCACTTCTCCCCTCGAGTCTCTGAGGCCGTGCTTGGTAAGGCCCAACGTTTCGCCTCTGGGGTTATACCTATGTAATCCCCTATTCGATGCATGGGTATCTTCTGACGTTCTAACTCAGGATGGTCTTTCCCTCTACCTTTATTTTGGGCCTCGGTTTTCTCCTCTCCTCCATTGGTTGCGCGACGCCAGTTCGATTTTTCTCCCTTTTTTTTGCCAAAGACCCCAAAGTAGACGAAGAAATGGGGGAGGGGAAGCTTGGAGACCAAGAGGGAAAAAGGTCAGTGAGTTTATAGACCAAACATTGCCGGGGAACAACCATTCCAACCGATATTGTTCCTCTTTTCGGAAACGTCTCTGTTCCCATTCGCGGTGTTATCTATTCAAGTGTTTTGGCCATTTATATCGCACGTTTTCCGAATTCCACTGGCACGCAAGATGAAACTATTTCTTAAATACATTTGCAAACGGTTTGAAAAACTTTCTAAATCCTGATTTAAACAAAACGAGAATCTAGAACACTATCTAAATCTTTTTCGAGGAATAAATATCTACACGCTTATACATTGTAACTTTGAAACATTTCGCAATTTAAAACGTTCTCCAAACACCTTTGTTTTACAACGTAACCCATTTAGAAGAAAATTGCTTCCCAAACGTTTCTAAAACTACCAAGTTACAACACCGCTGTTTTATGGGAGGATTCTCAACAAGGGAATGGGGCATGTCGCTTTACTAAAATAGTGTCGCAAAGAGCAAAAACAGATGAAAAAAAAAGGCCGCGACGCTAGTACGCAAACGTGTTTAAGTGGTCAAAATTGAGTCTGTAGCAATATCTCTTTTCACCAACTCGCGTAACGTACCAGAAAGAGAATTCGACAATGACAACGTGGATTCGTTTAAAACTAAACTCATCTTTCGTTGCATTTTCCGTGTGAAATAAACTGGTGGCTCGTTCCTAAGGGTCAGTTTGTCGAAGCGTCTGATTAGACCCGAATGACTCCCTCGGACCGAAAGAATGTTCATCTACTCTCCACGGTCCGCTTCACTCTATTCTTTAAGCGCTAAAGGTAGTATAAGATACCTTAGCTATATTGCTGGACTGCTCTACAACTCCCCTACAGACCGATTAGGTTGGAAACATCTAGAAACGGAAAAGATTCCTCGCACTCTCCAGCGCTACGGGAGTCTAGGAAGAAGAACCCTTTTTCCGCCCACATAGTTCCTCGATGGCCTATTTGGCCTCCCATACTCGACCAGTCGACCTCTTTCTCACCTACCTATGATCGCCCGACTTCTGTTCGTAGTTTTTCGATTAATACAGTAGAAGGTACGAAAGCATGGGTATCTATGAACTTTCCCATTAAAATTCTCCCTTTCCCCATATGACTGAACATTCAATGGTGCAAGTCGAATAATGAAGAAGGAAGATTTCAGATACCTCGCGGATATTTTTATCGCGAGACCTTTTCTATTTGCGCCGGGTCGTTGGATATAGACTCGCTATACGTAATGGAACTCCCTCATTCTCCAAGGTATCGAAGACTACGGACTATATCTGTACGCGAATACTATTGTTTATCGAACCATAATTACCTCCCTTATGAGACCTCCCGCTATAGCAGGTATAAATAACAAGGCAGTCTTTGTGTCGCAAAATAAATGGTCTATAGTAATTCAAAATTCAACCAAAAGTATTAACGATAACAAAAATAGTCCTTCATATATTAGTTTTTACGTCTAGACATTTTAACGCGAAGAAATAGTTGATAAAATTTGAAGCAACCCAAGACAGAGCTTCAACTTGCTATCAATATTTTAACTACAATTTATTTTCGTCTCTAAAATACTTCACTTTCTTACGCCTAAAAAAGCCTACATTTAACACGTCTCGCCAAATATATAATAAAATATTTCCTTAAGCCTTTTAGCGAAAGATTTCGTTATTTCAAATGCATAAATTACAAATTACATTCCCTTCCTGCAACGAAGGAATTTGTTAAGAAGAAAATATTTGAAGTAATACTCTTCCTTTTCTCGTTGTCACCGACGGCGAAAACTTATTACCAGGTGGACTTTCGTAATACGGTATGCCTCTTTTTCTTTCTTTAAAAAAATTCTTCTCAGATCTAGAAACTTTCATCATTTTATGATATTCTCCTTTTCCGGTTTTTGAAGACTAGGGTATCTTTTTATTTTAACGCGGAATGAGTTTGAGGTGGATTCTTAGTTTAGGAAAAGAAAGAAGGAAAAAATTCTCGAGTCTGAAGCAATGACTGGGAAAAGTGAAAAGCTTTACCCGCGTGAAACCACGACTGAATTAAATTTTCTGGTTGCGAATTTTCCCTTTTTATTCCGTTCTTTTTTTCCTGGAAAAATTCTTCTCTCTCTCTCTCTCTCTCGAAATTCTCTTTGACGTTTATGACGAGAGGATCCTCTTCTTATTTTTTTTTATTTTATTTCTATCTGTTCTTATCTTCTACTGGGTTATAAGGATTTCAAAGAACTGGAATGAACAGAAAAAAGAATCCCTTAAATATATCCCCACCACGGAATTTCTCATTCACCCTGGATGTTTCTACTTTTCTAGCATCATCTTCACTCTCGGCGGACGAACGTTTTTCTAACCACTATACTTGGCCGGCGTCTTAACTCTTATCAAAAATTCTTAGACAAAATTTCTTTTTCTAACATTTTTTTTCCAAAATCTTTTCTATCTTGTACTATTTTAAAAAACCAGATGGGAGGGTTTGCGATTGCGTTGACCGGCGAGTGAATTATAACTCTCGTTCACGCGTTTCAGCTTTCACGTAATATAGTTTTACAATTTTTCAAATGTGATTTAGAAACACTCGAGGAGACTCTCTAGAGCTGAAATGAAAATGGTGTAAGAAATATACCGAAAGCTTGTTTCATGAAAATCTACACTTTCCTTGTGTCTTGGTTCCAATACATTGAACTGACCCATCTATTTTATATTATCACCCGCTCGGCCAATATAATCCCGTTCTACATTATTTAATCTTGCTACATTATTCCGTGAATGGGCTGAATTTTAATTAAAAAACGTGGCTTCTTTAATAA
This sequence comes from Phalangium opilio, assembly GCF_054372755.1. Lineage (NCBI taxonomy): Eukaryota > Metazoa > Arthropoda > Arachnida > Opiliones > Phalangiidae > Phalangium > Phalangium opilio. The sequence goes on from NW_028324155.1 coordinate 621,388, forward strand.
TTTATTTTAAAAAGAACAATAAAGCCAAGTACTAACAAAGTAGAATAGCAAACTTCTATCTTTCTTTTGTATATTTTATGCGTACAGGTTAAGGGGTCAGGAGAAAGAATTAGGAAAATAGTGGAAGATTACTTTTGTTAGTTCACTGACTTTACTGTTTCCTCTTTTTCTCTTATTTTGTTTTGGTTCCGGCTTTTAAATTTTTCTGTTTCCTCGTTTCTTTCATTTTTCTTTTGGGCTATTTTCTTATTTTCAGAAGGGATAAACATAAACATTATCCTAAGTAGGCTTTTACGTTTTTTTTTTTTTGGGTTGACTATGTTTTTCCCGGTGATTAATTTTAAACGCTCTCTTTGTAACTACCAAACTGAGGAATGAGGTTACTTCACGCAACGCCCAATAAAACTAAAGCACGCACGTTTTATTTAAACTACTAGCATTTATATTGGTAATCAATACAGGCCTCGACTGGGTTTTTGTTTTAAGAAATTCTATCCTTCTGTTGCATTGTTAGAAAATATTAGGTTAGAGCGTTTTAACTCGAATAGGCTTTGACTCTGTTGTTGCCTCCGATTTTCCTCTCAAAATAAATATTATTAAGTATTATAATTGAATTAATGTCTGTAATTCCGTGTGTATAGTCAAAATGAATTTGACAAGATAATCGAAGTAATGATTTACCGGAAGTTTGGTGCATATTTTAGCAGGCCTTTCATTATAAAATTTAATTGCTGAAAATCATTTGTCTCTCGCGTCAAGTCGGAAGATTTAACCACGCGTAAAACTGTCATTCCTAAATCGTATCTTTAAAAGCCGCCGGTGCTTCTACTAGCTAAATCACAATTTTTGTTTCCGTGATTGCTAAACCGTGTAGATTGGACTAAAGCGTTTCTGGAATTTATCTTATTTCGGGGAAAGCAATCTTTTAAATCGAGGGAGTAAGGTTCTCGGTAGAATATCAAAGCGAAGGAGTTAGTCGGAAAATCGGAATGGAAACGCGCGCGGGCTAGTTTACGAAAGAGCCAATGTTGGTCGAATTAAGAAAATGGGGAAGGGGGGGTGAGGTGAAGCGTTGCTTTGGTGAGTAGCTGGTCATTAAGAGAATCTATTACGTCCGCATTAAAGGAGAGGGCTCGAGGGTGATATTTAGCAGGCTGAGGAGGAAAGACGAGAGGCAAAAGAGAGAAATGAGAGGGATTAGAGAACGGCGTCTACAAATCGATGCCCACCTCGAGGAGAACCACTACGCCCGTAGGAGACTAAGGCTTAACCCTAGAATTCACCAGCCCTTAATCTCCCATGGCTCTCTTACTTTATAGGGGCGTCCTAGAATTGAAGACAACTTTGGTCGTTGCATGCCCAAAGGGAGTCTTCGTTTTAAAGGGACAAACCTCCAGATCGCCACGCGGCATTCGTCATAAAAGAGGGATCCGCGAGTGAGTTAAGAGACAGGGTGGTGGTATCGAAGGAGAGTAGAGCCGCACCCGATAAGCTGTTACTTGGGCTACCATATAATTCGGAATAAGATTTTCTCCCCGAATCGTTTCTCTGTATCATTTTCTACCGTTGTGCCCCGGTGGCTGCGTGGGAGTGAGTGAGACCCGTTGGAGGGGTTTGGGAGGGTTGGTTATTTTATAGCCTGGGCGCTGAAGGCTCTTTACGTTTCGTGCCTCGGGAATGGGCCAAAGCCTGGCGCGTTTCTTGATTTATAGTATGGTAATGCGAACGACTGGAGTAACTGACTCGTACAGCTATGCGATTTCTCTCAGTCTCTTTTCTCTTTCCTCCTTCGGCTTCCTCTAGGCTTAGAAATCTCGCTGACGTTTACCCCCGCTAGCTCCAGGATATCCAGCAATTCGTAATACTTGGGCTTGCCGCCGTATCGGAACAATAAGGAAGGGGTCAGGCTTTACCTCCTACCTCCCATCCCCATCCTATTGCATTTCTCCGTGTTCGTCTCCTCCTCCCGAAAAATAATAAATGTCCCATGGCATCTTCTCCTTTTCCAACTCTGACGTAAGGTGCATTCGCGGCTCTCTCCCTTTTCTCTTTTATAATTTTAACGCTCGTTCTTTATAGGCTTACAAATCTTATTAGATGATGAATTTCATTTGTTTTTAACGCGCCTATACATGGTTTCCCTTTTCTTTCTTTCATTCTTTTCTTAGATTTGCGTTGACGTTTATTTCACTTGTGGTAGCCTTCAAGTAGAACTGATTGCGTCAACGCGACGATGAAATGTTGGCGCATTTACGAAATTGATGCGACATAATTTAATTCTTATGGCGCCATGAAATGAGTTTGAAAGAAACTTCCGAGAATTTCGAAACACATTGTGTCAAAAACTCTATTTGTTGACAACGTGCCTTCAAAGAAGCACACGAAATCAAAGAACGTCGTAAAAATCACGTGATCAAAATAGTAAAATATTCGAGACGCCGATCATCTCTTCTACCTTTTCATCTGAAAAATCTTATGATGAAACCAGCAGTTGGCCTTATAGACTGAAAAGGGTAAGTCCAAGGCTTCATTTTACTTAGAAATACATTAAGGCTAAACAGCACCAAGCAGAACATCTATCTTAACGACAAATACAAATGACGCTTTTCGCCGAGATTCGAATTTCAAAAAAAAAACACACCTCCAACGTTAGGCGTCGCGATCATTTCGAGTTAATGGATTTGCAACAAATTGATAGGAACGATCGTACACCGTAAATTCCTAAATTTAGGGAATCCCTCCTCATGGGGGTTGTAAAATAGATTGTTGACTAGTGTTCCTTACTCACACGGAAAGAAAACCCCGATGAAACTATAGCTGATATAGTTTCGCACCCCCAAGAACTGTAGAACCCTATACTACTTAACTATCAGGGTGACACGGGGTCCTCCATATTTTTTTTTCTACCCCGACGACGCGTGATGAGGGGTCGTTTGGAAGAAAGTGTTACGATGTGTCCTTTGGCAGCTGCTCCTTGGTACTCTTATATAACCACGCCTCTTTTAGTCTCGTTTTCCTCAATCCGCCGTAGGTGTCATTTTTAACGCTCGAGACAACTCGAGGACCCTCGAAAAGCGCGCTCTTGCAATAGCACCACCGTATACCCTTACCCAAGCTAAACCAGAGGAAAAAAATTTGCGGGTCTTCCAATGATGGATGGCATTCATTTCCTACTCACTGCATCCACTCACCCGCTTTGGTGGTAGCTAGAGAAGGTATCTTTTTTTTTTCTTCTTCTTCTTCTTCTTCTTTTTTTCAACTTCTCGACCTCGACGCTTCTTCCTGTTATGAATGAGAAGATTCTCGACCCCCCATACCTCCCCTTCGATATTGATTATAACTTATAACATCTCTGTGAAAGAGTGGGTATACGAGTGTTAGTTCGGAAAAGGCTTAGCTCGTTGCTATCTTGGACTTTCTTTGATATTTCTTTTTTTTTTTCACAACTTTTTTTCAACCACTTTTTCTGTAACTCACACTTCTGCTTCGTATTTGGCTCTAAGCGTTAATGACGAAACTGATGTTTTTTTACGATGCGGATTGGGAGAGACTGTGTGTGATCTCTCTCGTATTTTATTTATTCAGGGGTTGATATTACGTTTTTTCTTATTTTTTTCTATCCGCCTCTGAGAAATGAATTTTTTATGTTTGTCTTTGGGTTATGAGATGGGGGTATTTGGATTAGTTAATATAGACGGATTTCATTGCTACTGTTTACTAGCATTGCATGAGTTATTCAGTGCTCAAAGATTTTGAGTCTTCAAACGGTAGCTGGGAGTAATAATACATGGATCTGTAGTATTTTAGCGACTTCGAAAGCATCGCAAATAGCAAGGTTGAGTGATTGGGATCGCTTCATTACAGCTGCAATTCATTATCGAGTCTAAAACTTTACGACTTTCGACGAAACTTTGATCATAACATCTTAAATGTTTTAGAATCCTTTCTGTTATAATGAGGTCAGAGGTCAGAATTGGGTTAGCCAATGGGGAGCTATGACGTGGTAAAGGACTTTGATCTCACGAGGTAACCTCATATGGCATAACGGGATAGGGCAGTCAGTCATGAGCTAGCTAGCATGCTGTACAGTCGAGTCCAGAATAAAGTATCTTTTAAACTTAAACTATAGTATTTAATGTCAAGTTATTAACACAACTTAACATGGTGATAGAGTTGATCGCCATTTCACACGCCTCGTTTGCTCACTCACTCGCTTTTGTCTGCTGATTCACTTGCCAAGGCCCACTTTACTATGGCCTCCATCACTTGCCCTAAAGCTTTCGAACCAGGGATAGATCCCGCTTCGTCTTGGAAAACTTATAAAGAGGAGTTCGGTTATTTTGCTGCCGCTGCCAAACTAAATAGAGAAACTGTTCCTACTCAAGTAGCCACTTTCCTCCACATACTAGGAGCCGCTGGACGCCGTATATATCATACATTGGAGATACCTGAAACAGGGGATGATCGCACAGTGCCTATAATACTTGCTGCATTTGATCTCTATTATGCACCTTATCAAACAGAGGTATTTCATCAATACGCTTTTATTACGTCTCGACAAAGCCCTACACAAACTTTTGACGAATTCTACACTGACTTGAAGACCAAGGCCCAAGCATGCAATCTCGGACCTCAACAAAATCCTTTGTTACGCACTATGATCGTCGCTGGCATCCAGAATGAAGAGCTCAGACTACAACTACTAAATAAAGGCAATGCTCTGGACTTAGACACTGCAATAATCATGTGTAAGGCGCATGAAATCACCAATTCTCAGGCTCGTGCCATGTCTACTACCACAACACAGCCTTCGGCAGCAAAAGAATTCACTGTGGATGCTCTTAATCGACACAGATCCACAATAAGACCGCGCTTTAGACACAATCAACAATCACAAGAATTGCAACGGTATTCTTCTCGCGGCAATACTGCTAATTATCAACGTCCACCATTTCACCGCAGTGACCCAAACTCTCAAAGCTCTCATCGTTCCAATTATCAATCCGACCCTCAACGTACGACACGACCTTGCCAAAATTGCAACACGCAGCATCGATATCAATCATGCCCAGCCAAAAATTCCAAATGTTTGAAATGCCAACGTAAGGGTCACTGGGCTACCTCATGCCGCTCAACCTACAGTCTACAAACATATCCCATCGAAATGGACGACTCAAATGACCAATTCTCATCCTTTGACGAAACTGATCAGTATTACCAAGATTTCCAACATGAAGATCAAACATACACTACGTATAGCATCAGTATTCATCCTCGACAGCGTCACTCAACTTCACCCACCACGGATCTGACATGTCTTTCGACTGCCGCTACATTCAGATGCAATAACCCTGGTGATGAATTATATGACGAACTTTATCTATTTAACACTCGACATAGATTCAAGCTAGATACTGGCTCGCAAGTGAATCTAATATCAAGAGGGATATACAATTCTCTACCATACCAGCCCCCTCTACGTCAACCACTCTACACCGTTTCCTCCTATTCCGGACACTCAATTCCTATTGATGGCGTTGTTGATCTTCCTAGCATGTCGGGCACCGCCTACCTACCAAATTGCCCTTTCTACGTTACGTCACACAACCATGTACCCATTCTTGGAGCCGTTACATCACAACAACTGGGGCTAATACAACACACTTCCACACCATTGGGTCCGCCACCACAAATAAGACCCAACACCGCACACACTCATGCAACCTTCATAGGAACTCAGCCCAAAGATATCGCAACAACACGATCCACTATAAATACTGGCACAGCGACAGAACTCATTGATCAATATCATATGATCTTCGATACTGTTGGTAAGCTACCGGCTGAATATGACATCAAATTAAAACCCAACATTGTACCTATTGCATCAGCATGTCATAAGATCCCTCATGCATATCGTGAAGCTACGCACAAGGAACTGGATCGTATGTTGAACCTTGGTATTATAGTTCCTGTTAATGAACCAACTGATTGGGTTCACCCTATCGTAGTCGTACCGAAGCCAACAAAACTACCTAAAGCTGACTCGACTCAGGAAGTTCGTATTTGTCTGGATCCCCGGAATTTAAATGGTGCCATAAGAAGAGAACCCTATCCTTTACCAACCACGCAAGAAATCTTTGCGGAACTAAAAGGTTGCACAGTATTCACCGTCCTTGACGCTCAAAGTGCCTTTTGGCAAATTCCACTCACTGAGAACAGCTCGCGCCTTTGTACATTCGCGACGCCACATGGACGGTACCGCTTTAAACGACTTCCTTACGGCATCGTCACTGCAACCGAAGTCTTCCAGCGTCAGATGCGAGATATTTTCCCCGCTCACGAATTTCCTAATGTCCACATCTCTACAGATGACTTTTTGATAGCAACGTCAGACATGAAGTCTCATTTAACTGTACTTCATAGCATCCTAGAACGTGCCAAACAATATAATTTACGATTCAGTAAACGAAAAATGCAACTTGCGGTATCACGCATCACCTATCTTGGACACCTGATCACAAATGAAGGAATCCATGTGGACCCTAGGAAAGTTGAAGCCATTTGCTCACTCGCACCGCCTCAGGATAAGAAAACACTTCAACGTTTCTTAGGCATGGTAAATTATATATGCCGTTTCATTCCAACATACGCCGAAGACACGGCACCACTCAGAGACCTACTTAAACCGGATGTACTCTATGAATGGACATCAACACACCAAAGACACTACGACTCGCTGAAGACAAGTATTTCATCAGCACCAGTACTTCAATTTTACGACCCTAAACTACCAAACGTTATCTCTACAGATGCCAGTCAGCACGGAGTTGGTGCAGTATTAATGCAAGACAACAAGCCCATCGCATATACATCCACGACTTTTACCGATACACAATCAAGATATGCGCAGATTGAGAAAGAGTTTCTTGCCGTTATTCACGCATGTGAACATTTTGATTTTTATATTGCAGGCACCCAAGTAACAGTAGAAACTGACCATAGTCCGCTCCTGGCAATTGTAAAGAAACCAATGACTCTATTGTCTCCACGACTTCAACGCTTACTTCTGCGTTTCTTCAGATATAACCCTAAGCTGGTTTATGTTCCTGGAAGCAGGATGTATGTGGCCGACGCTTTATCCAGGGAACCTCTAACGGACTGCCAAATAAACACTGACATATTGGATGGCCCACATACAGCAGTCTACACTATAACAACGTTACATACATGCGCACTGGACAAATACAAGACTGCAACTGATCACGACCCAGTCTTAGCCCAAATCCGCGAATATATTACAGATGGCTGGCCAAAATATCGAAATCAACTGACTCCAGAGGCCACTACATTTTGGCAATATCAAACAGAACTTCATGAAGAAGATGGATTATTATACAGAGGGACAAACCTGTTGGTGCCTAAAGCTCTTCAGCAAGATTTATTAAACCAAGTTCACGGCGCCCATCACGGGATTAACGCATCAATTGCCAGGGCCAAACAACACGTTTTCTGGCCGAACATGATTGCCGACATTACATCATATGTTCAAAACTGCACAATCTGTCGCAGTAGAGACCCGATGAATAAGAAACAGCCACTAACACCTCATAGCATACCACAATATCCCTGGCAAACTGTAGGGACTGATCTCTTTCAAGTCAATTCCAAGCCTATAATCTTAATGATAGACTACTATTCAAAATATATCGAAGCTAAAGAACTAAGACTGACCAACGCACAAGCCATCATAAATTTCATGAATCCACAATTCGCAAGGCATGGAGCACCTCAACGATTGGTATCTGATAACGGTCCACCCTTTAATTCTCTTCAATTCAAAGAATTCCTTCAACAATGGCATGTCGATCACGTTACATCAAGTCCATACTTCCCACAATCTAATGGAATGTCCGAAAGAGCCGTACAAACCATAAAAAATTCTCTTCACAAGGCACAACAAGAAGGGAGAGACTTACACTATGTCCTAATGGAGTACCGGACAACTCCCAAAAGTAATGGTTTATCTCCGGCCGAAATGCTGATGGGACGGCGTTTACGTACGCCATTAACAACGCACATAGATAAATTGAAACCACACTATCCTACAAGACGCATTGATGCAGGGTTGCGAGACAATAACGCAAACATGATACGCCAATCAAATCATCGTTCATCATTACCACCTTTATATATTGGTCAGAAGGTTCGTTACTACGCGGCACCCCGTACATGGTTACCCGCAAGAATAATTGCACATGCTCAAGAACCACAATCATATCACATTCTGACAGCGAAAGGTCAAAACTTCCGTCGAAACAGAATACATCTGCGTCCGGACTATAGTCAAACGAAAACTAACCCTACTATAAAACCAATAACGGCTAGAATTCAGATACCGATGTACCATAACGCCACAGCAAGGATTGGACAATTTCCAGGACAGAACCAACAATCAACGCACCAGACTCGTGTTCAGCAACATCCAGGACAGAATCAACAATCAACACACCAGACTCGTGTTCAGCAACAATATCAAAATCCACAATCACAACAAACGCAACCACCAAGTTCAGCACAGAACCACACAACCCTTATAACACCACCACAACCTGAACCAACTCGAGATGAAGTAGCGGTCACAATTCAAAATATCCTGGAACCTCAACAAGTACCTACTGTTCCGAAGACATTCCAGATTCATAATCGCATTCAACAACAAACCTCGCTTACACCAAGAATTGAACCAATCGGAACACAGTTCACCAGAACTACAATACCCGGAAACTCACCTTTTATTCCCTATCGGCAACCCTTCCCGCAACAGCCCATACAAGAAGAAACTATACCCAAACAAATAAACAATCAACAAGAAAGAAAACATGATTCAAGAGTACGTCGACCTCCACAAAGATACTCGCCAAATTAACGAACAATTAATAAGTGCTTAGTTTAAAAAACAGGCTGTTTTATTCTCTGTTTTGTTTTGTTAAACTTTTAAAATTATTACTAGACAGGTTGTTTTTATTTGTTAGACTTTTAAATTATTACTAGAAAGGAAGGATGTTATAATGAGGTCAGAGGTCAGAATTGGGTTAGCCAATGGGGAGCTATGACGTGGTAAAGGACTTTGATCTCACGAGGTAACCTCATATGGCATAACGGGATAGGGCAGTCAGTCATGAGCTAGCTAGCATGCTGTACAGTCGAGTCCAGAATAAAGTATCTTTTAAACTTAAACTATAGTATTTAATGTCAAGTTATTAACACAACTTAACACTTTCAATTCCACTAAATTTAAAACTATTAATGAACAAAGTTCGAGGTATCGTTCCTTCATTCAGTCATGGTTCGTTGTATAAACCCTATAGGGGATAGTGAAACCTTGTAAGGTTTTATCGAGTGATTGTTATTCTTGTATTTCGAGATCTTTCGGAATTTCAAAGTAATATTTATAGGAAGGCGTGAGATGGGGAAGTAAATGGGATATAATCTCCTAAGGTGACCAAGCTAGGTTAGCACAAAATTACTTCTTTGCAAAAAGCAAGTCCATGATGCAATTAAATAGATGATACCATAAGTTTTTCACTGGTTTCTGAGAGCTTGTCATGAAGTGACGTGGGTGAAACGTCATAGATTCGAGTTAAAGCGACGCCTGGTGAGGCGCTGTCAAAGGCTGCAGACTAAATAGGAAGATGGACTGCAAAACCGAGTGTAGTCAATTCTCGAATTGTTCTCGAACTAGCTCTCAGTAAGTCTTTACCGTTACGAAGTATAGGTAGTGTCATAAACTTATGGTGATACTCCATGGAATAGGGTTAACAATTTCTTTTAAATTAAACTCAATACGATCATAATTTACAAGCGGAAACCCTGTAGTAATTACCCTTTGAAGGTTCCGGTGCAATATACCGCGGGTATTCCAAATTGAAGCAAATCCCCGAAACGAAATCATGTCAACTCATCAATAAGTACCGCCGGCGATGAAATATATCTTGGTATCTTTAATAGTGGTTTCATCCCTCCGAAACCCTAGATTCGGTCGACTCGTATCCGAGCTAGTTTTAATTCCCGAAGGTCAGATTTAGTTTTCACGATCTCGATTCGACTTTAACTTTGTCAAAAGGGGAATGGATCGAATAAGAGGGAAAGAGGAGGGTAACGGGAGGATTTTTGCGTTGGGGGAGGCCTCCAGTCTCCTCCGCTTTAATCGGAAAAGGCATTTTCTCGATTAACTATACACTTAACCCTCACTTTCCTACGCTTCTCGTCCCTCGACTCCTGCTAAGGTCCCATCATGAATTTCTTCAATTATCCCCAGCGCACTAAACTGAATCAAGATATTTTATTAACCTTTATGTCCGAAATCTAACAGATAAACTAGATAAGAAATATTTGAAAAATTACCGAAAATATCAATCAAATTCATTAGTAACTGTACTTCTCTGGTTGGAGAATATAAATTTTCGGAAATTTGAACTTGCTGGGGAAAAACTGAAATATGCGTGACCAATCAGAACGTTTCTACATTTCACAATCTCGTGGTGTGCGCGTTCTGTGATTTAAAGCTTCAATTTAGGCTCATTTTCCTTCACGAGCCACGGTTTTATCTCCTTGTGCTGAATTATTAAAGCTTATTATTTATAAGTTCATTGAAGAAGTGAATACACTCATTGTCCCACCATGGTTTATTCTCGAGGAAATCCATCGTCGCCTTCATCCAGGCATACATTTCTCCTCGCTCAAAGGGGTTCACGGGGCCCCACCCTTCGAACCCCTTTCTCTCTACTCTTTAGCGAGACAAATGATTTAGAAGTCCCCGAAGTTCCCCCCATAGCGCGTAACTATACTTCCCTTTAACCCATTTCGGAAGCGGAGCCCGGAAACAAATCGAAAATTCCTGGTGGCACGAGGGATGGTGCTCTTTCTCTTCCTCTCGCTCTTTCCCCTTTTATACAATACCGCTCGAGCAAGCGCACGCCTGGTTTTCACTATTCAGCTCGCGCAGCATTTGGTCCCTTACGGCTCCCCTTTTCTTACCTAACTCTTCACGCTATATGACCGGATGCGCCTAATACGTAAGCGTGACTCAAATATGGCTGGTTGGTTGGCTGGCTAGCTAACCCTGTTCTTGACCTTTCACCCCTCTCTATCTCTGATGGAGAAAGCTTTAGCTATGCAAAAAGAAAAGGTTATACCGATATCTTTAACGCGTGGCACGCTGCTCTGCCGTTTTCATACACCCACCGCGGTCAAATAATAAAACAAAAAAAAATCGAGGGAATATTTTTGGCCACCTGATACCCCGTTATACCATTTCGTCCATAGAATACGGACGGGGTCTTAGATGCAAAACCCTAGAAAGTGTTTTTTTTCATTTCTTTTCTTCTGTTTCTTAGCCTTTGTACCACCGCTTGTTGCAACCTTGAAAAGGTACCAAATTGTTGAGGAAATTTATATTTTTTCTGTGTAGGCAATCGGATATCAGAGATTGCGATTGATTATACGTTACTCTCCGCTCGATCTCCTCTATGGTTTAGTTTAGGCCTGACTCTTTCCTCTCGCTCTCTCTATCGGCAGCTGGCGCCGCCCAATAAGCCTAATAGAGGGAAAAGTTTTCCCCCTATTTCGCCGATTAAATCCCCAGCACGAGCGACCGAGCAAGCGAGCTTCGTCTTACGCTTTCCCAAAAGCAACTTCGATCAAATCGAAACTCATTTATATTCCGCCAACGAGCGTGACACGATTGTCAACCTTATCGTTGAATTAACTCTTATTTGATAATCGTATCTTTATATATTAATTTTGTATTCTAAACCCCCGAAATGGTTTAACGTGTATTGTTTAAGGCGTTTTGCCTTATTTGGAAAATTTAACCTTTATATTGAAGTGTTTGCGAAATGACATTTCGACGAATCTATTGACGAGTAGCTGTGTTTGGGAGAAGACGACAATTAGGAAATAGGAGCTCAATGTATTTTCAGCTAGCGCCTGTAGAAATGTTTACTCCTCTGAGCATTCTGGCTCAGGGTTAAGCTGACTTCCAGTGCTTTGGGGATAATTTCGTCGGTTTTGATGGTAATTGTTTCATGGAACATGATTCGTGTTTCTGCGAAGGTTAATTGTCTAGTGCGTCTAAAATTTATTGTCTAACGGAAAGTTTTTGGAATTTGAAAACCTCACTGAAATCCAAAAGACAGAATACTTGCATGGCGTTTCTAAACAGGCATTCTTGTTTAGGACTATAAAAAGAATTCTTGGAAAACCTTTCAAAACATCAAATAATAATGTTCCCATCTTTTAGGTACGAACGGAATTTTCTTTCTTAAATTATATTCAACTAAGACCCTTGATGCAGTAAATCGGATATAATTGGTAAAAATTATTTTTATTGTGTTTTTCAATAAAATAAATCAAATCAATGCATGTTGGCGAATCCTTTCACATTTTTTGTCGAATTTCAAAGCAAGTTAGTAATGGCACAGAAGAAAATAAATAGAGGACTCCATTTTTGAGTCGATACAGTAGGGGGAAAAAAGGGAGAGCTTTTCCCTAAATTCTCCGTCGAAACTATAGTATTTAGATTTCTTTTTAGTTTTATATTTTCGTTTTTTCCCCCCAACCGAATTCCCATTCCTTATAAGAAGCTTTCGTCGACGATGGAGGGATTTTCTTCTCTCGTCCAGCTCTCAGAGTCTCAGTCAGTCTAAACGCGGCGTGGCTACAGTTTCAAGATCTGTCCGATTGATTTGGCAGTTTTTTCTTCTCCTTCTTCTTCTTCCTATTCCTCTTTACGCGAAAAGCTCTCTTCCTTCTGTCTTTCTACAGTTAGGAAACTTCACTCAAAGGCGGTGGTGGCTTTTCTAGGAGGCCCCAACTGCGTGAGAATCTAGTCTCGTCAAAAGAAACTCGGGGTTACAACGAACGCGCTGCGCTGTACATTCTCTCAAGCTCGCACTGAGAGAGTTTTGAAAACGAAGGATAAAATCCATACAACCCGGCTCCTGCATGGCTGCCTGGTAGGGAAAAGTTGAAAGAGTGTAGAGAGAAGAGCGAGAGAGAGAGAGACAAAGGGATGGAAGAGGATGGGATGGAGACTATATATTCCTCCTCTTGTAGCTGAATCTAAAGTCTAAAAGGCCGAAAAGTTATGGATTTTTCCATCATCGCTAGCTCGCGTCGCTCTCGGATATCGAAACAGGCGATTAGAAAAATGCCTTACCCTCCTACCACTGCAGTTCTGTAGTTGCCTTAGCTAAGTCTGGGTTGTTCGACGTTATACACACCCCTTCTGACTTCATTCTTTCATGTGCTGTGGGAGATTTTGGGTCGAAGGCAACGACTATACCGATGTTTGAATATGACGCCAAAGTACATCGCACGCGAAAAAACTTCTCTCCTCTATACTCTTTTTGACTATCCCTCCATCAGTGTTGTATTCTGTAGCTTTTAAGCTAACATAGTATACCCATCTCTCTCCTGATTCTTATAGAGGATACCTCACGGGCTTTAAAACCAAACCTCGCGCTCTTTACGCGTACCCTCAAGCCACAGTGGAAACATTCGCGGTCTAAGAGTAAAGTTTGCCTTCAAACTAAAGTTTTCAGTTTTTTTCTCTCTCTCAGTGGATAAGGGATGCGTTGAATTAAGCTTTATTCAAATTTTATTTTTGAAGTTAAAAAATATAAATAAATATGTAAAACATTTTGCATATCACCTTCCCTTTAAAGTAACGATAAAGGGAGGAGGGCAAACACTTAACAATCAATTAAAATAGTGAAAGGAAAGATACCATTCATTCAACTTATCGACTTAATTTGAATAAAGAGAACCGAGATATTCTTTCGATGCTGCAAGGCTTAGAAAAAAGGAAAAAAATTTTTATCTCATTTTTTCGCGATACGTTTCACCCTTTTTTATATTTTGATTATTCAAACTCAAAGAATGGCGGAAAACTGCGGTAACGGTGCGTAGGTGCACGGTACAACCGCGGGGATGGATCTAGAAAATAAATTCCGAAAGACGTTTTATCTTTATACGTTGGAATTTACATTTTCTTTCGCCCAACCAACTTTTTTTCTCCCCCAGCTTCTTGTGATCTTGGTCATGCCCCTTTTTTCCGGGGGTTCCATTTTAGTAGTTGACCCCCTCATTTTACTTTTCGAAGTATCGTAGTAAGGAGCTATAGCCAGGGAGGGGATGTTTGAGCTCGTGATTCGGTAACGAGATAAATTCTCGTGGCCATATATCTTTCTCTCTCTCTCTCTCTACATCCCTACCTTCATCCCCTTTTACAAACATCCTACAGAGTCTTTAGACCAAAAACATTCATAAGAACGTTTCGTGATGATCATGCTAGAGAAGAATTGGTGAATTGACGGTTTCAGTTTATTCATACTTACTCGAGGTAACCCTCTCTACCTGTGTAGAGTTATTGGAAGATTCTATGAAGTTTTAGTTTACTCTACGACAAGTTCTTATTGTCCTGTCATTGTATGGATACATTATTTCACGTTGTCGCTTATATATAATAGTTTTCAGACTAGGAGGATTGATACCATTTACACCATGGAAACCAGTCTAGATAGTAAACGTTTCTAACCCAAAAATATTGCTCTGTTATTTGTTCTTCTGAAATATTATTTGTTTAAGGTGAGAAAGAGTAAGTCCCGCAAAAGAAGAATGCAAAATAACCTTAAAACCTTAGGACTCGCGGATAAGGGAAAAACCAACCGAAAAATCCTTCTTAGGCCTTATTCTTTTCGTCCGTTTCTCTTTCTCTCTTTCTCTCTCTCTCTCTCTCTCTCTCTCTCTCTCTCTCTCCTCTTTATTTTTCATCCTGAAGGAAAAGCCGAATTTCATCCCCTTTTATTACACCTTTTTACTCTCCGATTTTCCAAGGGGAAGCCTTAGTTCTTTTTTTTTTCATTCGACATAGTTCTTTGAATAGTAAAAGGATAAGGTTCCGAAGCAGCTGGGGAAGGAAGGAGGGAGGGGCTTGGTAAAAGGTAAAGAGAAGACAAGGAAGAAAAAATGTGAAAGAATAGGCAGCGGGCAATTTGTTTTGATATCATTCAGCCAGTCGAATTGTTTCGGGAAAGGAAAGGGGCTAAAGGGTAAGGTTATACATTGTAGAGAATGGTATAAGAGACGAGGAGGGGGTGTTATTTCCTCTTCCGCTTTATACCTTTCTCTATTTTATCCCCCTCATCTCCCTCCCCCCCCAAATCCCGAATCGTATATTTCTTTTTATCTACTCCTGGGATCTATACATCCCCCTTTCGTTCCAACGTACGTTCTAAAACTACTCTAACTCTTTGATGCAGACTCGATCCGATACAACGTGGTTCAGATACAAAACTCAATAAGTTCAACCGATCAATAAGTTAATATTGAGAGCCAAACTTCAACGTGCACGTGGAACTTTTGGATATTTAAATCCTATAGGCCTATTTTTACGAGAAATAGCTGAGTGTCTGCCTAGAAATCAGTGAGTTTTTCGATCCTTACCACTTTGTATAAGAAAGAATAGATCCAAACCAATGTATATACGCTTTGTTCCACTTGGTGGCCCGATGGTTTCAATTCTAATATATACGTTATTCTTTTTGAAAAACAAAACGTCCACCGACTTTTCCGAAAATTCCCTCTGGGTTATATTGTTTAAGAGAATGCAAGGACGTTATGAATCCTTTCCCTTTGTTTGCTTCAATCTTATATAAAGAAACAATGTTCTGTTTTCAAGAGTTCACTAGAACTCTCTTTACAGTATACAGGGTGTTTTCGAAAAGTCCATCAATAATGAAAGGGCGTATTTATTGGGCCATTTTGAGTCGAAAATGTTCTATGACATTTTGCCGTCCGACCCACGGTTTTCGAGTTATGATTTGAATATTTTAGGGATGACCCCTTCATTAAATTAGCGCTGTCTTTCAATTTCTTAATTAAATTTAAGGGGGTCATCCGTAAATTACTCCAATCATAACTTGAAAACAGTGGCCCGGACGGAAAAATGTCATAGAACATTTTCGACTCAAAATGACCCAATAAATACGCCCTTTCATTATTGATGGACCTTTCACAAACACCCTGTATAGGGTGTTTTTGATAAGTCTGCCATTAAATTAAGGGGATGTTCTTTGGACGAGCGATTTTGAGTCGAAAATATTATATGAGTGACATTTTGTTTGCCACAAGGGCCACTGTTTGAATGGAGTATTTTACGGATGACCCCTTTCAAAAAACTGAAATAAATGCTAATTTAATAAAGAGGTCATCCCTAAAACACTCAAATCATAACTCGAAATCATGGAACATTTTCAACTTAAAATCGCCCAACGAACATCCCCCTTAATTTATGGTAGATTTATAAGAAACACACTGTATAGTGACGTATTCTTTGAACACCACAAGTTCTATAAATTTCTAATGAAAAGCCTATACTTGCCGAAATAATATGAAAAATTAACCTAAACTAAATATTTATGAATTGATATTGCATCAGACAAATCGGGTTACCAAAGAAAAATTCTGTTGAAAGATTAAAATTTGCAATTGATTCGTAATTTTTAATAAGATTAGTTATGTCATCTGAATAATCAATTGAAATTTAAAGTTTACTAAGCCGCTTACCAACTGTATATGGCATCGTTTGTTCTTAATTTATCATAGTTGTGGCCTTCCGGGAATTAGAACGTGGATGCACTGCCTTATTTATTAATATGATTTATTATTCATTATGTCTAACAAGTCTAGACTTTTATATAAAACTTTACTAAATTTTTATCAGCAGATTCCGACCTGATTCTTTTGGGGGAAGCTGACAAAATATTTTCGACGTTCCTTAAAGTCCCAAATACACTTCCTCGAATAGAAAAGTTTTTCTTTCTCTTTAGCAAAAATATATATATATAAAAATATTTCTGAACGCGCTTGGAAGAATAATTCCTTGGAAGACGTGATTGTCATTGACAACGAAATCTATTGGATCCTATGTTGGCGCCTTTGATCTTATGCCAGGAATAAATTTCTTATATTCTTTCTCTATACTCTTGACGATGACAAAAAAACTTGGGATGAGCCGTGGGTTTACTGTTAAAATCCAAAGTAAAGCCTCGAAGTCCCGCAAAAATGATTTTCCTGACGTAACTTTCAGCATAAGATATGTTCCATAAGTATGACGACACTACCTATACTTGGTAATGCTAGAAACTTACAGCTCGAGCTAGTTCGAGAACGACACGAGAATTGACTATACTCGGTTTTGCAGTCCATCTTCATATTTAGTCTGTACTAAGCCTTTGACAGTGACTACACTCTGTTAATTTTGCAGTCCATCTTCCTATTTACTAAGCCTTTGACAGCGCCTCACCAGGCGTCGCTTTACCTCGAATCTATGAACTACGTCACTTCATGACAAGCTCCAGTTTGTAACCAGTGACAAACTTATGGTAAACGTATCTTATGAACTTATGCTTACAGCCTATTTCCCTACATACCTATTCGACTAGCTTTTCTTATCAAACACAAACATCAGTATTCAAGACGTAGAAACGGACTTGTATTTCGCTAGACGGGACGGTTCTCGAATCAGGAACAAAAGCGTAGGCCTAGTAAAGGAGGGGCGAAGAAAACACACACCGAAGAAGCTATGATAGGATACGAGAAAGCGTAAAAAAAAACTATAATATTGTTTACACAATGACTTTTTCGTGACTTTTTTGTCTCGCGACTTATCATTGTCTAACGCACGACTGCTCTGAATTCCCTTCTGCTATATGCTTCGAGATCTCTCAAATATACTGTCGTAAAAGAGTCTATACCACTTTCCGTCTCTATTCTCCAAAATATGACGCTTGGATGAAAACACGACTCGAAAAATAGGTTCTTTGTAGTTTACTCTTTTAAACAATTTCTTTAAAATAGGCTTAGAATTTATACAATTGGTGGTCTATTTCTTAAAAATAGGCTTGGAAGTTATACAATTTTTGGTCTATTTCTTAAAAATAGGCTTAGAATTTATACAATTGGTGGTCTATTTCTTAAAAAATACGCTTAGAATTTATACAATTGGTGGTCTTTTTCTAGCATTATTTGCAAAGTTTATAATAAAACTGCAGAGATGGTTACCTGAAGAAAATACACCAGGGAAAAAGGAAGTAAAAATGGACAAGGCTTAACCATTAGATAGTTAAACGAAGTGAACTAACTTTTACATTAGTTTTACACGATGCCATTTAATTACACCTTTGTAAATAGTTACCCACCCCACTTCAACAAAATGTTCCACATAAATTAACTCATTTTCTTTTGTACTCTCAATATTTAGACCAGTACATTTAACAGTGCCTTGTCAAAACAAAAAACAAACCCTATTTGTTTTACGAGCATCTTTAGCAAGCAAGCAAGCTAGCTCCTTCCACAATTTATTTTGTTACCCAATATTACAGCGTACATCAAAAGCTTAAAGTCCCTTAACTCAAAAGAGAGATCTAGTGAAGCCATTAATTTAATCTTCGCGGGCTCTTTTACGGTATACCGCTTTGCTTTTATACTTTTACTTGTTTTTTTCGGACAAAATATACAAAGAAACCAAATAAGTAGTAGTTATTCGCCAGGGTAACCAATTAGAATACTAGATTACTTTTAAGAGCTTTGCTAGGTTTTGCGCTTGATTAAAGCTCTTAGAAATAGGTTTTTTCTCTACTTCTTCTTCTTCCTCTTCTCTCTCGTCTGAGCAATTTCCTCTAAAAAGGGGGGGGGGCATATGGCCTCAACGGAATTCCCATCTAACATCTTAAGCACGTTCGTACGTCGAGTGTAAATTAAATTGTGTGTTTCACTGTGTTGAGTATCGAAAGAATTTATAGCTTTATCCAAGAATGTAACGTTGTATCGTAAATGAAGAATTACAAATACCTGCACGGAAACGCTTTATAAGTCATAAAATTAATCGATCTTTTGATTGAACCTCAGATTATTAATCTGAGATTGAACGCACGAGAAAGGTTTCCCATAAAGGAAATATTTTACATATAAGGTGTGAAATTTATTTAATATTTCAGTATTAATTGGTGAATTGAAACAATTCAGGGTAAAGTCTTAAAATAGCAAGTTTGTGGCATCGGACTTCACGGAGCTATAAAAATTATTTCTTTCACTCTCCGTAAATTTTTGCCGAAATGATCCTTCTAATTATTATGACGGTCGTTAAACGCGACCGAGCGCCTTATGAATTTAACGTGCTCATTGATTTTTTTCCTTTGCTCATTCCTTTTCCTTATTTTTTAACCACTCCATCTCTCTAATCTCCTAGTCTTGGCATCTAGCGACAAAGTTTTCGCGCCTTAATTAGATCCGTCTTATTAGACCTTAAGATATACACGGTGTATATAAGAAGAAAAATATGTAAGGTTCGTAACCGTAAACGTCGTCAACTCCAGAGTGACCATTAAGGACGCGTCATAGACTCGAGTTTCTCCTGGACAATTACCCCCTTCTTCTTATAGGCTTATTAAGAGAAAGTGTTTTGGGTATACTTGGAAATAGACGATATCCACCCCAATCTTTCTCCTCCCCCCTCTCTCTCTCTCTTGGAGTAAATGGATAATTAACGAGATATCTGTTAACTGATAATTAAGCCTTCTCGGAGGCGGTATAGACGTGGCCCTCCTCCAACAGCTCGCTTAGAACTATAAACGCCAAACTCCTGGCGCTAGAACCTTCGCAGTTCGCGTCACCATTAACTCCTCAAAGCTCTATATGGGGCTCGAGATGATATAGGTGAAACACTCCTTAATTACCTTTCGCCCCTGATTTGTTTCGCTATTTACCGGGGTACGTCAAAATCGAAACCCCCCTCCTCCTCCTCCTTCTCATTTCGAGCGCCAGAGTTTTTAACACCCGGCGCTTTTTAGCTACTTGGGCTTTGGAAAAATTTTCCAAAATCTTATCGCTTAACAGCCTTAACTTTTCCCCTTCTCTTTCTCTATCGTATATCCAACGTAACTACGTATCTCAAAAAAGCATTAACTATCCCCTATATAATTTTCCAGCGAACTTCACGACCGGGTTTTAGCGATGAAGTTTGGCTAATGTTTGGATAAGTTCGCATTTGTATGGGTTTAGATGATATATTGATTATTGGACTTGTTGCGAGAAACTATAAAGAACACGCGCATGGTCCGGGACGCAATAACTGGCTTAGATATTCAACATTGACGTGGATGAGATGATTAGATTGTCTAAATTGCAACTCATCAGTAATCAGAGTCGGATTAAGGGGGGGGGACGAAGGGGCACTGGCCCCCGGGCGCAAGGCTTGTTGGGGGCGCACTGAGTTGCATTTGCTGCTCCTTTTTTTCCGGCTTAAGGGGTGCATATTATCTCGGTCCCCGGGGCCAAAATTGCTGTCAGTAATAACTGATCTGAAAGCTAGAAAGTTCAATCCAACAGATATTTGAAACAGTTGTACAAAACGAAAGATAAACAGAAGTGCGAACCTAACTTCGTGTCGATTCCTCTCCCCATGCAGCACCGTATGCGCAAACGTTTGCCAACATTTTTTGGTGAATGCAATATCTTAGTACACAGGGTTTTTAATCCGCAACCCTCTTCATTCCGTAGCTTTCTGAGGGAATTTCGAAATTGCTGGTGAGCCCGCTTATCGTATAAAAATATTCCGCGTAGGAGAAGGCGCGGGTAGGAGGCGTAAATGGCGGATGCTTGGGGTTTAGATTCATTTCAGGGGGGAGAGAGAAGCCCTATTGAAATAGCGGCTGAAGAGGGGGGAACCCCTGATCCTGATCGTCCAGATAGCTACTTTTGCAATAAGGGGTTGAGCAGGCGCGCGAGGCGACCAAAATTCTCATCCCAAGTTCTTTTATTTATAGTCCTCTTATACAGAGGGGTGGGTTAGACGGCCTAGCTATATATTCATTTCCCGGCGTCGCTCGCTTCAATTTTTGGAGGGACTATTGTCCCATTTCGTATCTCCCTCTTTTCTTTTCTTTATCCCGCCTCATATCCTCATCCGCAGCATCCCTTTCTCCGTAACCGCGCGCTCTCTCTCTCTCTGTCTATCTTCGTCTCTTCCAAGTTCCTAGACTTAAACTCGGCGTTGCAAACTACTTCTTTCGCCTCCCATCCCTCCTACACGCAATCTCGAGCTTCCTTTCAAATGCTGATGATTCTGATTTTCATCTTTGTTGGGGGGAAAGACGGCGTTTAATGAACGCCATGGTTTTGGGGGAGAGTACATACCGTTACACCCATGCCGAGAGAAACGGAATCCGTGTAATGCTAACTTGCTTACCAACACCACACGGTTTGCCATTGGGTTTCCACCTTACTCCGCGCTTTCAGGTTAAATTGCGTTCGTATATTACGTTTTACTGTACTTTAGATTCACGGTACGGGTTCAACTATGTACTGTATATCTCGCTTTTGGAAGAAAAATGCTCTTGACTTAAAAATACTTTTCTTGGGGTTTCGCGAGGAGAGAGGCGCGTAAAATGGTGTGAAACATTTCTGTAAAGTTGGTTTTATCCGTGTATAAACGTCCCTTGGGTGGCGGGTAAAACTAGCTCAGTTAAAGATATAAGTAAACTGTTTTTAGATGGTTTAGTATTCAAATGAAATTTCTTTGTGTATAAATTCCAAGTGGCTTACAGTTATAAACAATTGGTATACATAATCTAGGTAATTGATAAGAATTTGTGTTTCCATTTTTTATAGCCAATATTTAATTCTTTTTATTTATTTAAATTTCCACGAAAAAATCGAGCAGTAGATTTTGTGAAAGCTGCGAATGATACAGTGAGAAATTTTGTTTCGTTTTTGAAATCATAGACTTTTCTATAACCTCTTTCGCATGCATCCATCCCTTCTATAACATCTAGCTCTCTATATGGATAAAAAATCACCTTCTCGTTTTCATCTCTCAAGTCTCGAGCCTAAAGCTTTTCCGCAATCCGCTATATACCAACCAAAATGGAACGTGGTTCATACTGTAGAAGTTTCTTTTTCCCCGAAATTCGAGCTCGGAAATACGCGAAAGGGTAGATTTTTATGTACGGCGTCAATATGGAAAAGGATCTAGCTAGATCGCTTCTCTCTCTCTCTCTCTCTCTCTCTCTCTCTCTCTCTCTCTCTCTCTCTCTCTCTCTCTCTCTTTACTCTCCGTTTTTCTCTTAGATCCCAAAAGTAGCCTTAATGGCGACTTTTTCTCTTTTTTTTTCTTTCGGCGCTTTTGTAAATCCATCGCGCCCATTTCTCGCGCACGCGTTTCGTTTGCTCTCGGGCCTCTCGTATTTCGCCATCTTCTAGGCCTAGCTCCATCGCCTTCTTTTTCTTAGACGAGACGGATTGCTAACATTTATTTCATTTCTCAAAAAAAAAGGAGAAGTAACGTTGGAAGAAAGGGTGGCAAAAAGGGCTAGCTGTTTAAGAGGGATGCGATTGGAACGTGCTGGCTAAGCCTAATGTTCTTTGGCGGTTACGAGCCGCTTAGATTAAACGGGTGTCTGGACGTTGCTTCGATACACTACATTCTCTCACCCTTCCTCAATTCTTCTCCAACAGAATGGACAGAATATCTCAAAACTTACAATATTATAAACTTTCAAACCTCACTTGTCCAAAAGTGAGATTTAAAATAGTGTTAACTTAAAAGAAAACAAACGCAGTTGCCAGAGATCCGTTCCGTGACTAGAGTCTCGCCTTTCAAAAAGAACAAGTAAAGGTTATGTTCTTGCCATGTATGTTTTGGCCAAGTGGCATGTTGGTTTGTCATCAATCGATAACTCGAGCTTCAGTCTTTGGTAACAGCTAAAGACGTGCACGTATACAAGTGGACGTATTTAAGATCCATGGTTGAATGTTTTCAACGATCATTGGGTCCGTTAACTGGTTTTTAAGTCCAGTTTATTGCCAGAATAAAAATTTCGTTCCTATTTAGTCGCCACATCTTTCATGGCCGTAAAAGTAGCAGTGTACCACGGTGACGTCGTTGCGAATAGTACCAATCGGGGCTGATGACTTTCCATCGATCTGTGCAGCGACTCTATGTAAGAGACCTTCTTTTTTTGCCTTCTTCGTTCAATCCTCTCGAAGCTCAGCTCACAATCCGCAATTCAGGTTGAAGGAAAGAGGGTAAAAAATAGCTAAAAACTAAAAAAAAAGTTTTTTGACCCCAACCCTCAGTCTTTCGGTAGAAAAAGGAAAAGATTGAAGGACGTCAAGCCGGGAACCTCGACTTTGTAGTCAGCTAGTCCTAGCCTAGAATCTAATGTTTTAAGCGACGTACCGAAATCGGGGTTAGACCCTATCCCCTTTAGCTAGTGAGAGAGTTGGGCCTTTTTCCCCATTGGAATATGGTGGAAGCATTTGGGCTGAGTGCTCTAGAGGTTCTGAAAGGACATTTGAGAAATGAAGTCGAGACTCTTTAGACTAAAATGGGAAAGTATACAGCTAGCATAACCCCACCATTCCTCTCTCTCTCTCCTCGCTTATATTTCAACGCGTAGGGATAGACTGGAATTCTTATGTCAGCGTAGCTATAGGTTTTTTCTCTTAGGACTTCACAGTCAAGGGCAATAATCTTCTGATTGTCCAACCAGAATGTGCAATGGCTTTAAAGTAGCGCTGCGAGTGAATCGTTTTGCGAGTTGAAATTCGATACTCTAGCTACGGCCCTCCCACCATGTTGTAACCCCAGAGTGATACGCCAAGAACGGCGGGGGTACTTTCCCTGTCTACTTACAATAAACTAAAGGTGCAGCTGCGTTCAGTTCGTTCGTCTGGCAAGGAAACGTCTTTTCGGAAATTCGGATTCCGATCCGTTCCGAATTCGAATGTATATCGAGAACGATCTCAAAAATCCAAACAAGCGTCAGGTTTCTATTCTCCTTCTCCCCAGCCTCTCAGAAAGGAAGGATGGGCATGATCCGAGGTGAAGGAGGGATGTTGGAAGAGAAAAATAGTTGGGGGGAGATTTTTTCATTTCTAGGATAGCGGACGCGTCGTTTTTACAATGCAATGCTTTTCATGGTTTTCGAAGGCGCGCAAAGTGTTTTCATAGTCGGACACATTTTTACTTTTGGCTTTGCATCCACAACCGGGCCTTGGCTTCGCTAGACGCCATCATTCTTTCGAGGAACGGCGAACCGAGTGTGTCTCCGAATGATAAATAGTTCAACCCTCCCCCTCTATCCTAGCGTCTTTCTACGCCTAAACAGCGCCCTACACACCCTAAAAACTCTCTCTTAGTCCTAAAGCCCGGGGGTTAAAAAAGAAAATCTACTTCTCGCACTGTCAGTATTCTTCGCTATAGGCAAACGCCCTGTACGTGTATGCTAACGTTTCTTCGAAAAAGCCAACAAAATATTAATAGATGTAAGGAAGATATGTATTTTTCTTCTTCTATTTCCGATTCTCCGCTTCCCGGTTTTAACTCTCCTCCGGACGGACGAAACCCAGCCGCCCGAAAATACGCCTTTAAAAATGGTCTTCCTTCTCTTGTACGCTAGAAGGAGAGCTTTCGGGGGAACGGATATGTTTTGTAGCCTACCCCATTTTAAATGGTTCTTGTTAGTTTTGTGACGGGTGTGTAAATTTTTGAATCCAAAGATATTTTTCCTCGCATTGGAATGCTTCACTATACAAATAGTTGAAAACCTCTGAAATATTTACTGTTTCTCCAATTTATGAGAGCGAATCCTTTCAATGATTTTTACTCTAAAATTCCCACAACTCTTTGTATTGTATTTAAATTTTTAATTACTGCCTTAAACGCTCTAGTTACTATAACAAACCATCCTTTCAACTAGTTTCCTCGAAATTTAGGAAAGGGTTCTAATTTCTTTTGTGATACCCGCTTCCTCTAATTAAAAAAAAAACAAGATGTAGTTATTTAAAACTGGAAGTGCCTTTTGATGCATTGGTGAAACTAACTTTCAATTCCAATTACACATTTTCTCATTATTTATGAAACTAAGACAATATCGTCAGATATTTGTTTAAAAATATTGATAGAAATTTAAAATGTATAATTTTTGAATATTTGACTATTTTATTCCCAAACAATTCGGTTGTAAACCAGTTTTCCAAAATATAAAATAGCTTAGAATTATTTAGACGTAAGACAACATTTAGGGGTACGACTCCCCGTGCATTCTCTACGGCCCCTGTAAAAATGTCACCCGCAATACACCAATGTATGCGTTTTTTTTTTTAAAAAAATTTTCACAAAATTTAATTTTGGTAACTTTTAACTACAATATAGAATATGTTTTTAAATATTTACAATATTGAAATCAAACGCTTAAATACACAACCAAACATTTATTTGATCTGGGAGAGAGAGAGGATGAGATGCAATTGGTAGACTTCACCTTCTTGTTAAAATACAAGCGAATGATTGGCCGAAGGCGTACAGGCAATCCATTGGAAAATTTCCTATTGAGAGAGGGTACGCCACTGGATAAACTCGTATCG
This sequence comes from Phalangium opilio, assembly GCF_054372755.1. Taxonomy (NCBI): domain Eukaryota; kingdom Metazoa; phylum Arthropoda; class Arachnida; order Opiliones; family Phalangiidae; genus Phalangium; species Phalangium opilio. The sequence continues at coordinate 646,882 of NW_028324155.1, forward strand.
CATGCATGGGATTGAGAAAACGGAAAGAATAAAAAAAGGGGAAAAGAGAAAAAAGGAAGAAGAAAGGCGGCGCGCGGGTATCTCGCCTCTTCCGATCGAAATGCAAAATTTAAATAAAAGTCCATACTATCAATATTACAACGCGCCCTGAAACGTATTTATTCGCTTCTGCTTCTCTCTTTATTCCTACCTACTACTCTTTTGCCACCAAAGAATCTAGACGAATGCATTATACTAAGGAATTGATTCACAGTTTCTCAAGAGTATCGAAATAGACCTTATGATAATTGTAATTTTAAACAGTGGAAAAGACAATTTATATTAAATTGCTAGGGAGGAAATGCTCGTGTTGTGTTATTTTCATTAATATATACAGGGTGTTTCTGATAAGTCTGTCTTAAATTAATTGGGTGTTCTTTGGGCGATTTTGAGTCGAAAATGTAACTTTTATATCCATTTTGTGGGACGGCAAAATGTCATTGAACATTTTTGACTCAAAATCGCCCAAAGAATATACCCCTTAATTTATGGCAGCCAGACTTATCAGAAACACCCTGTATATATTAGAAATGCCGCCAAAATATAGTTATTAGTGATATACTATAAATTCCCGTCTTTATCCTCTGTTTAATCTTTGCAAATATAATTTAATTACTAGAGATTAGGGACAATCACAGTAAAGTAATATTTCATTATTCATTATGTAATTGAATGAATTCACTTTACTGTATATTGAAGAAGAATGAGATTCCACTTTTTTGTTTCAAAAGCGGATAGAATTTTTTTTTCTTCTCTTTTTCTTTTTACATATTTCTTATCTTTTTCGTTCTTGAATTTTGATCGGATTTTTACAAGCCCTGTTTTTTATATTCGTATACTCGAATCTTATTATGTTTCCCGCAAAAAGACTTTCGGATACAGATTGTCTGGAAAAATGTTCTACAATATAAAGAGAAAGAATTATTGGTTCTAAACAATTTTTTATTTTATTGTTTTGGTGTATAACATCACCACAAATCTGTTATTGAAGAAAACTAGCGCGTAAAACAGATGATTTCACTGTATTATATTGAAATAGGATTAAAATTATTTCGAGGGTGTGACGTAAAAGATCAAAAAGACCGTAATTACGTCATCACGATCGTTTACCTTTTCTTTAACTATTAACAAAGGCAATGTAAATGAAAGAATGCTTGTCTCATTGTTATTTTCTTGTAGCTCATTTCACACAATAGCGAATGATTAGGCGGATTAATAAATAACAGTAAAATATCATAGGAATGAAAGTAGTGTTACTCAGCTGCAGTTAAGCAGACGTAAGCGAAATATGCATGTAGAGTTTATCAAAATGTATATCGCATATCTACCTTGCAAAACATTAACCAGAAACTTTAGAGAATTGAAAAAATTGAAGTATTGAACAAGAACAGCGTCAAATGTTAAAAATAAGAGCAATATGCGAGCAAGTTCCACGCTTTGGAGGAAAAAACCGCTAAATGTTTATCGATTGAAAAGCCACTTTGTAAACGTTAAGCTTACAAGGTCTATATGTTACGTATATAAACACCATTATATCACGTCTTTATTCTTTAATGTTTACAACCCAGTTTTGAACAGTATGTTACTATGATAACGAAAAGTATGTATTAAGAAACATGAGCACCTTCAATTTTGAAATACGTCACAGATCCGTGAACAATATGTTACAATGATAACGAAAAGTATGGATTAAGCAACATGAGCACCTTCAATTAGAAAATACGTCACAGATCCGTTATTTAAATCTAGCAAATTTAATTCATAATTAATGATTGTTTCCACTTCATTTATTTCTGTTTTAATTCTTGAGTTCTCTCGGCTTTGCAATTAGACAATGGCCTCAGAACTGAGTTATCCAATTTCGAAAACGTCAACTCTCTCGAATACGGTTGTTCGCTATATAGTTGTACAATTATACGTTTCGGAATCCGGAGATGGTTGGCTGCTATATAGCTTCTCACGGTTGATTGAATAATTGAATGGTATTCCAGGCCGTGCAATTTTAACCAGCCAGTAATTTGACGTCGCCTCTCTTTCTATATCCTCGTCCTCCGCACGCAAACCTCTCGAAACCGAATATCTATATACTCGAGAAAATTCAAATTGCGGTTCTAGGAAGCGTTTATCCCTTTCAAGGGAGGGTGAAGATGAAAATTGAGAGTTTTTACGCATTTTTCTAAACTAATAATAAAATATATCTTCATAGTGAAGAGAAATGTTGTTAAACAGCAAAATAGATAAGGTTTCATCGATGATTTAAAGATGATGAGGTAACCAATCGCGTTAAGCCTTGACTTTCATTTATCAAAATGTTTACGTCGCACGCACATCAATTATCAGATATCGTGCTAAATTTGTGCCAGCGAAGTGCAGGCATGGCGTTTAGCAATTGAACGGAGGTGAAACTTTTAATTATCTATTAAATCTGAATCTTTTTTGGTTTTTAAAATGATTGAAAGGTCATTTCCGGTTGATCAAGAATTGGTAAAAACCACGTGATTCATAGACTTCACTCTCCCTTTAAGCTGACATACCAAGTGTGTCTATATGCTCGTGAATCGCAAAAGGGAAATCGTATACTAACATATTTCGGTACTTACTAAATATTCAATGTTGCAATTGCAATTTATATCACCGTATTATGAAGGTCTTAATATCACTCATCATTTGAAAATTGAACTTGATTAACAAGTGATCAGTTGAATCGAATTGCATCGTTGGTTTTCAATTAATTTCGGGGTTCATATGATACCATATAATTGAAACTATTTAGGATCTTACTAAGGAATTTTGCAATATTTTCCCACAGATTAATTAAGGTTTTAAATGGGACGATAGTTCTGAATTAAATATTTATGAAATTAAATGGTAAGCCCCATTGCTGAGTTCAGAATAGACTTTTGTTTAAATTTTAAATGCACTGCGACGTTTCTTCTTTCTCTTTTCATTTAAGAAGATTATTGCGAAAGTGTTCGTTTAATATTAATGGTGTGTAAAGCTTCCAGTGAATGTTTAAGGAAACTGAAGTTTTAAACGCGCCTTCGTGTTTAACTGCATTTTGAGCCTTTTGCGAGAAGCAATCGATAAATTTAAGATTCTTACAAAAAATTAATATTAAAAAGACGGAACATTAGCATAAAGTTAGTTAATTGAACAATTCCTGTTCAATTAACTAACTTCATTATTACAATTATACAATGCACAAGAAATTGGTTCTGATACTTGTTCGTTAAAATAGTTCTTAATTATTATCGTTTCAGAATTAAAGTAAATTAGTTTAAAATTAATTCAAAGTTAATAGACAGGAGAAAAGAACGAGAAAAGAGCAACGCTATAATCCCTTTATATCTTGAAGTATTAACAAAATTGTAACATGGTATGCACACTCCGTTATATAAATAGATCGAGCATATTTGATTCCTGAAAGTAAGCTGCTCGCATTTCAGTTACAAATAAATTGAAATTTCCGAATTTATTTTCGTGCTTGAAAAGTTCGAATTACTGTAGATTTAAAATTTGAAAGTTTGCAACCGAATTTTTGATAATCCCTTTATACGAAAGGGAACTATTTTCAATAACAAAGAACGATGAGATACGTTTTTCAGCTTATTTTCTTAAAACCTTCCTCCTCTTTTGCGCGATTCTTCACGCGGAAAATTCCATCGGAATAAAACGTTATGGGACTTAGGCAAGTTTTCAATATAATTCACCAGAGCCGTAGCGCTCTATAAAATAGAGTATACTAGAGTTGATATTTCTACGGGGAATAGTTGAAAAATTGCGCGGATTATAATAGGAACCCCTTTTCACGGGTTTTGGATTTCCATGAATTTCATTTTTAAAATCCATCGGCTATGTTTAAGGCCATTCATATAAAGATAAAGCCTCTTTTATCGCCCAATTCTTTTAATTTCCTAAAATTTATACCGTACCAAAAATCCTTAACCAGAAGTAACGCCCTCCAGCTATTAATGGCTAATTTAATTTTTTTTAAAAAGTAGTCATGTTCACCGCGGAATAATAATGAACACTGTATGGTCACGGTGAATAAGCATGCGCAGTGGATAAAAGAATTCGGCTTAGCTCGCAACATAACTCACGTTCATCGCGGAATAACAATGCGCACTGGATGGTCACGGTGAAACGCCTGAGCAGTGGATAAAAGAATTAGGCTTAGCTGGCGACATCGTGCATACACTGTCATGCCATGGAACTGATCTGATTTACTTCAAGTAATGAACCAACATGCCCAGCTCATCCCCCATTACGTTAAGAAGGGGCTCCGGACTCTATCTCTGGCGTATAGATAGAGGCATAGACAATAATTCAAAGTATTGACATAATTTTGTTGGGAGTGCAGCTAGGCCTATCTTGGTTCCGTTAAAAGACTCTTAAGATAAGCTTCCACCCCTTCCTCTCTTAGTCTTTTCTATTCCCTCGATTTAAAACATAGGAGAGCGCGTAGCGTACGGAGAAAGAGCTCGGGTTATACAATCCTCCGAAGTATCCGTATCTCTTCGGGAAGGATTTCCCTTAAGAATAAGCGTTAGAGCTAGAAAATCGAGAGGGAGCATCGGAGCCAAAGGAGTATTACATCCCATTAGGCGAGTACCCTATTACCCCCTTCGTTCCACGGCCCGCTTAAAACCCGTTTCGGAATATTCCCCAAGAAGGCTGTATAGCTATGCCATCCTGAAGGATGCTGAAGGCAAAGAGAGGTCTCTTTCAATTCCACAGGAGCCTACGGGAAAGCCTGCCTTTTCCCGAGACTAAACGCCCCTGTAATTTATATTTGCTTTAAAGCCGCCGTACCACCGCCCGAGGGGCTGGACAATTGCCACTTTCGTCTTGCTCAGACACACTTAAGACCTTTCTAGTAAACAAATTACTTGGCAGCACTGCCGTTTGTTTGTGATGTTCTCTCCATTTGTAAACGTAAATTTACGTCTTTTTTATAAATTTTCAAAATATGACGCTCGTATTTGAAAGCAAAATTTAACTGCATAAAAATGTAATAATCAACTTCCCTCAATGTTTTGTTGTGATTATTGACATTGACTTCAATTGTTCGACCCCTCGGCATTACCACGAAGCACGAGGCGCCCTCATCCTTCTCTCTAATCTCGAAATATACGATTTTATGCCCGAAAATGTTGAATGATATCACACCCCCACGCGCCGCTAAATAAATAGGTTTCAGATCTATATATACCTTCCTTTAAAGCCCTATTAGAATTATTACCTTGGTCTACGTATCTGACGCGTTAACATTTTCCCATTGTATAAACTCCGATCAGCTCTCTCTCTCGCTCATTCCCCTCAAGTAGACGAGGGAGCTAGATTAAATCCGTACATCTTTTGATTTACATTTTAGAGGCTATATTCCGTAAGAGGATCGGATATTAACTATCCCGTTCGATAATCTGAGTTTAGAATCAATCGCAGTCTGCGAAATGGGAGGTATCAGGTGCTTGAACTCATTTATCAAAGTATTAGAGTAGACTGTTGTAGAATAACTAACTTTTAGATGGGAGAGAGGGAGAAGTTTTCAGGTTCCTGACCAAATTAGTGCGTAAAACCATATTTGAGAGTATTCATTCATCTTCGACATCTACCAATCGAATCACGATGAGTCTCCTTGAGAAAGTTTTGCTTGCGGGAAAGTAAAGAGAGTTTTTCGTTCATTGTTTCTAATGCAGTGTCTAAACATCCATTAAATAACGTTGGGTCTGTTTAACTGTACACTTTCGCCAACGAAGCGGAAACACTACGGATTAGGTCTAATCGGAAACCCACTTCACACCATGCAATACCTTTTCGTCGTACAAGGATAATCGAATTTCTGTAGGGTCCCAAGTACCGAAGCCAGACGGTAATTCGAACATCCCCGCTATGTTTTTGTATCTTGACTATAGCGTCAGTCGTGTCAATCTCGGCTTACGCCGCTTTTCTAGGTCCCCGAGAGTAACGTCTCTTATTCGTCGCCGTTGGATACTTCCTGATACAAGAATCTGTTTTTTTTCTTCCTCTTCCTTCCCGTTTCTAGTTCGTATCCATCCATCCTCCCCCACCCAAAAATAGAGCATTTTCCCCTCATCCCTGGTCCCTATTTGTCGAGAAAATAGTGGAGAAGAAGGGCCTTTACTAGATTTTAGCCCGAACGCCGCCGAAGAGCTTCCGACGGTCCCATCCTGCGGAGAAACCGCGTTTTCCAAGCTGGCATTATGCGGGTCTGCTTAGGGGAGAAAGGAAAATACTGGCTAATACATACATCGCTTGTCTGAATGGGGAAAAGGATGCTATAACGGAGATATTTCTCTGTATTGACGAGTGGTTTCGCAGCCAGCGCCATTCAAAAGGAATATGTATCATACATATAGATAGATGTCCATAGAAAAAAATGGAAAAACCCCTCGGGGAATACCCTCCTCCCAAAAAAAACCTGGGGTTTATGTGAAAAGATTTTTTCGTCCGGATGTAAGCCATGGTGTAGAGGACCTGACTGAATTTCGGACACTTCTCAGGCTTCTGTTAGAAGCCTAAAAGCCGCAATGTCCAGATTCAGATTCTACAAGGGGAAATGGCGAAGCGGGGCGGGCCTGCATGCGGGCGAGCTGGTCGCTGCTTTCCTCTTTCTTAATACCTTTTACGAGAGAGTCTATCGTAAAACGGATTGCCAACGAGATTCCCCGTTGGCCTTTATGGAGGGCCTTGGCCAAGAATATATTCCCGAGATATAAACTCCATAAATTCTCCCATCGCATTTCGCTTTAGTCCTATTGCCTGTGTTAATATACGAGTTTGGCCCCGCTTACTATCCTAGGATTATAAGGAGCGTCGACTATGGGATGCGCGAATAGGCCAGGGGAACCTTTAACATTTACAACCCTTTAAGCGCGTATTCTGGACTGCCTTGTTTCCGTTCTGTTGTTTGTTAGTTTATGCCAAGATACTCTTAAGGTATTAAATACTAAACCCTCGACTACAACAAACGTACATCACACGAAATAACGCCTTCAAAATATTCATTTTATAATTGGACCAAACATCATTTCTTCCCGACTCGAGTAATTTTTGAACGACTACATAAAAACACATTCGATACAAACGTGTGCAAATTTTACGAGTTACGCCTAATTCCACGTCTCTTCAATATCCGCAACGTTTAACACTTGTTTTAAAGTATTGTATTTATATCTGGGTTGGTTTACCTTATCTGCCTTCCGTTTTTCTCTAAATTTTGTAAGAAAAATCTTTTGCCTTTCTTTTTATTGATGATATAAGTAGTGATGACATCTTGGTGGCGGCGGCCATCTTGGATGCTTGCATATCTAGGTAGTCATCACTACTGATATACAATAATGTTTATTTAAGGAAAAAATTCTTTTATACTTCGGTAAATGGACTTTTTATACGGTATCCGTAGGAGTAGCGGCGAGTACTTTCGCTTCACTCTCCATTCGCCGTATAATAGAAGAAGATATCACGGGTTATTCGACGGGTAATGGCGTATAAGAAAGTATAGTAAGAGAAAGGTGTCCGAGGTCGCTGAAAATCCGATTTTTCTTCATTGAGGGTCCGAGCGACGGCCCGCGTACGTGTTCTATTTTCCGAACAAGCAATTACTCGAGAAGACCCAAAAAAGAAAAGAAGAGCCTATAGATATACTCGTATAAAAGAGAATCCATTTCAGACTAGCCGAGGCCGCTGACTTTATTCTAAGACACTACTATTCTGTCGATAAACAATAACCTCCTATTTCTATTTCTTTCTTTCTTCGCTCATTCTTTTTTGCCCTCGCCGTGCGGATTATCGTTTTTTAGACGTTTTGGTACGTCCGCTCACGTCCCAAACAGAACCCCCAGAAACCCTAATCATAACGAAGTGACCCCCTTCCTGCGGGCGAAAGAAACGGTCGAAAAAGATGCCAGGAATTGGATCCTAGCAAACCCAAAAAAGTCGAACGAACGAACGAACGACCGACCGAACGGTCCTCCGGAAATTTTCCGACCAGAGTCATTCGCGTCGGTGCTCTTTACCCTCATTTTTTAGGGCCTTTGCCTTTTCTGTTCCATCTTCAGTTCAGCGCGCTAAGGATGGAAAAGCTTCGATTTTACAGGAAGGCGAGCTTGCGAGCTTCGGGTTTTTACTCTCTTTTCTTTTTTCTTCGCGATTCCACCATGGACCTCAATCCGTGTCGGGGACGCATGATGGACAACCATAGTGGGATGAGGGGAAAAGAACGGGTCGCCAACCTGCCTTTTTGGTTTTTTTTATAGATATGCCTTCTAGCCCTTCCTGTAGCTCATCTACTAGTGTAAGAGAGGCATTTTCCTTATATTAAAGAACAGGTTTCACGAACACTTAGGTTAACCTAATGTAATTCAATTCATATTATTGAACGATTCAAAATTATTCAGAAAATAAAACCTGTTCAGAATCGGAGCGAGATCATTTTCATTTGTAATTTGGGTTTAATATATCGAAACTGTAATACTTTTTCCCGAGTTATCTACCAATCTTAAAGAGATTTGAATCGAAAATTTGCTATTTCGCGTAAGGACTTATTTTAAAGATCTAAGTCAGCTATTTTCCAAATTCGTGGTAACCGATAGAACGTGATTTTTTTTCACGAGGTTTATCCTTTAAGGATCTGGGTATAGGGAATCGACCGCGTTTTTACGAATTTTGACCCCTGGAATATCGGAGGTCGCCGATATTATATAGAGACAGAGTTTCTGAGTTTCCCTTCTCCAATATGATGAGTTAAGAGAGCAAGGAGCACGCTCCATTGGCTTTACCTATCCCTCTCGTCGTCTATACGTCCGTCTAATACGATAAGTTAGTGAAGGGGATCGGGGCTCCTATTCAGGACTATTGATTGATTGAGTTAAGCTTTCGAGTTATAAAGCTGGTTATAACGTAGTTTGCGAAATTTAAGTTTTGATATATAGAGTTTGGCCCGAAACTAAACTTTTGCAATATTTTTATATTTGAAAAAAAAATTCAATATCGATAGATTATATTAATAAAGGCTTACCCTTCTGCGCCTTTTTTATGGCTTTTCAAACTCCTCTAGCTCCCAAATATTTGGCGAACTCTGTAGTTATGTTTGTTACACTTATTCGTTCCGCGAACGACACTTTACAATCAACTAAATAAACTTCCATCTTGGTCACAAAATCTTTTCCACTTTGCGACAAAAGTTACTTTTATATTTATATTCTTTCTCTCAAAATTTCATGGAAAGAAAATATTTCCGCACGGTGGTTTTTTAAAACAAACTTTCGTACTTTGGGCGAGTTGGGATACTTTTTCGGTTTTATTCTTTTTTTCCGAAATATCTCCGAGGAAAAGAGAAAGATTCGCGAAGGAAGAGCGGTGCGGTGGTGGCGCAAAGGCTGCTGGATTCTCTGGCAACAAACTTTCGCTGATTGAGGCAAAACTTGGTTTTGTAAGGGGAAAAGAGACAGCGAAATCGGCTCTAGCCCGTCTCCCCAACGACTGAACGTCGGCGATTGATTCGCAGACAGGATCTCGCTTCTCTCTCTCTCTCCTCTTCCCTCTCTCTCGCTCCTCTCCTAGATTCCCTCGCTCGCTCTCCGGCTTCCTTGGATGAGGGAAGAAAAAGGGCGACTCTCCGTGGCCGGTATTGGAATGCACCCTCCCTTGGCTCGATCCCTCTAGCTTCTTCGTTCTTTTCGACGCGTCTGTGGGGCCCAGCGGCCCCCCGGACGAATTTTTGGAACCGGCAGATACGTTTCCTATAATTTTCTCTCCCGCTCTCCTTTCTCTCTTCTTTCGTGGCTCCCAGCCTCCCAACATCCCATCCTCTTCCTCTCCTCCCATCTTCATCCTCCTCCTCCTCCCATTTTCTATTCTCTTCATCCTTCTAGTTTGGTTTCTCCCTCGAGTTTCCCCGGTAATTTTGAAAACCCTATTCAAAAAAATGGAGACGCCAGGGTGGGACTCGGAAGGAGTGGCAGACAAAAATCCCCAATTGATTTCAGTTAAGAAAAAATTTGATTCATAAGAAATAAAAAAAATATTCTTTTCCTCATTCTTTGGGCCCCGAGTTGGCTAAACGTGTACAACGCCGAGATTTCATTTCGTTAATGAAGGTTGTTTTTTCTTTTTGTTCAGCTCGTTCAATGTTCACCGCTTTGGACGTACCGTTCGGGGAGAACCTCTGTCGATTATCGAATGATTGCCTGAATTCTAGGCCTTTGAGATATTCTCTCTTTTTTACGCTTGGAATGCAATTTTAAGCTATTTGCTTCTCCAAACCACCATCCGTAGAATATTTTCAGAAGTAACTTAACTGGTGTAGCAGAGAGACAAACCGTAAGAGAGAAATATCAAATTTGTGGAGGTGCAAAACCTTGCGCTGTAAATTGTTTTTTAAGTGTGTTTGAAGTTGTTTGTTGCTAACAATCACTAGAAATATCTAAAATATAAGTTAAATAGTAATCATTGTTTTATTATTATAAACACGAGTGAGATAATTGATTATCAATTGTGGTTTAAATTATGTAAACGTTAAACCCAAGGACAGTAATGTATTTTCTTACAAATTCAAATACAAAACAGTCAATATAATTAAATATGACGGAGTTAAGCCGACTCAAACTTTCAAAAGTTCTCTAATTCGACACACTTTGAAGTATTGGAAATTCGTCATAATTAAACTTCGAAACGCGAAAACTTAATAATAATAGCTTTGTTGCTAAGGTTTACTTCAATCCCAGTCGATCCATCCGAAACTATAGTCTTTTCAACATATAAATTATAATAATGGAACCAACTCTAGAAAGATAATGACGATATTTGTCTGAAACTTTGAGAATCTAAAGTTCTACATCTATATTCTATAATATCATAACACCAGAACGTCGCCACCAGTCTCTGTCTAGTCTTACAAGCCACGCCACACCCACTCTCATCTTCCCATTTGCCATTGTTTAAAGAGGAACGAGTCTCGCAGCTAGCGTTAATCCTTCATCCCACTTTAAAAGCCACCTAAATTCAAACCATCTTTCCTTCCTAACTCGGTTATCTCTTTATAGGTATTAGTTTAGCCGTAAACTAGATTAGCATTCGTTTAATTTCTAAAACACAGTCTTGGACCGCGCCTTTTCAGAGGCGAGGTCGTCGCTTCAGCTATAACTGAGATCAAACTGCATCCCTTATTTCTCCCTTTAGAGAGAAAGAGAATGGTTTCCCCAACTCGACGTGCTGGGAAGAAGCTAGGGATGATATCCTATTATGGAAGACAATAAGGGTGTTATTAATAATATTAATAAATCGTACCGTAAAGAGCGTTTTCCCTCCGTTTTCCGTCGCGAAATGAGCCCGGGGAGTCACCGTTCTCCGCCGTTTTATCGTTTTCTCTGTATATATATGCTTCCGTAAAGAGCCCTCTCTCTTTAAAACGCGGGATTCTAGACTACTATAAAATGTTCTCATGCACTGATCCTGCATAGGCGTGTTGGGTTTCCTTTTAGGTATATCTACGTATCTTGTCTTCTTAAAGACACTGTGACAAACCCAAGTCCGAGGTATCTGTAGAGAATAAAGATGAAAAGGCATTTCGTCTTTAATTATGCAAACAATCTCGTGTAAAGGATTATTGATAACCTCTGGAGGTTTGACCCATTTTAGCAAGCGGAGATTAAAATTAGGGCGTTACTTTAGCATCATGCGCAAAAGCTTTAAATTTATCCTGGGGGGGATATGTAAATATTTGACCATCTTTGGCTCCTGAAGGTGTATGCTTTGAAATATAATTCTTCCAATTTTTCTCTCTCACTCTCTCTCTCGAACCTTATTATAATGGAGGAATTTTTGGTAATCCTTTGAAGAGACCTTCTAGATCTGATCGCGGGTCAACTTGATCCCTCTTTAACGCTCTTTTTGTTAAGACCCTTTATGTTATAACTGGGTTGGTTTATAGTTAAAAGATGAAGAAGAAAAAAATTGATTGCTCGCCTAAATCTGCTTAGACTCTTTTAAGAAAATATTTTTAAGACCTCCGTATCACGCGATTAAAGTCTTATATTTGATGAGGATGCTTTTTAATACATTTTTACGCGTCAAAGGGAACCAAGGTCTTTTGTTGTATTAAAATTAGATTCCCTGTTAAGCGCGGCGTGAAAAAGGGTTGAAGATTATATAAGTAAGGAAAATAAGCTTTTCTATTATATTTTCTCTAACCGAGGAAATAACCGATTCTTATCCTGGCTGGTAATTGGTTCTCGCTTCATCCACCCCAAGGCGTTGATGTTATTTAGTTTCTATTGCGACCATCATAACGTTACGTGCTAAAATGGCCAAAGTAAGAACTTGTTATAACCATAAGTTTGTCACTGGTTTCTGAGAGGTCATAGATTCGAGGTAAAGCGACGCCTGGTGAGGCGCTGTCAAAGGCTTAGTGCAAACTAAATCGGAAGATGGACTGCAAAATTAACCGAGTGTAGTCAATTCTCCCTTGTCGTTCTCGAACTAGCTCGAGCCGTAAGTCTCTATCATTACGAAGTATAGGAGTGTCATACTTATGAAACATATTTTATAAACTTATGTTATAACAAATACCGTTTCCCCCTGCACCTTTAGTAGCGAGAACGTTTCAGTGGAATCATCTAAAATATAGTCAAGGTGATTGTTAATTTTTTGTCATATTTAGTAAACACTTTATAGATGTTATAATTTTAAACACGATGACATGATTCATAATTGCATCAGTCATGAGCATTATCAGGTTATATTATGCTCAGAATGAAAGTTACAAGAGGGGGCATGAATCTGACAGTAAATTAACATTATTCTTTCTTAAAAAAATATTATCTGAAAACTAAAAGAAATCCTACATTATTCGTTGGCAGAGACTGAAAGCCAAATTTTTCGCTTATAAAATATAAAGTAGAAAAGAAAAAATATGGGAAAAAATTAAATCCATTTTTTAACGTAACGGAAATAAATAAGCCTGAAGAAAATTCATCTTCTTTTTCGAGGCTATCCATAATAATAGGCCTTGCCAAAAAGCTTCTTATTTAAAAGAAGGAATCTAATTTCTCACGTCTTTATTTCTTTTTTAGTTTGGGACCGCGTTGAAAATCGCTATCAAAAATGTGTTTCTTATTCACTGGAGAAAATAGATCATTTGGTTTTTATGATGTTCTTTTTTTTTGTCTGCCCACGCATTAGTGTTAGGGTGGGCTTGTAGAAAAAAACATATCTCCACAAAATGGTATACTTTGGTATTTCGGCTTTAAATTTCTCCTAAGCCTAATCTCTACCTTGAAGTTTTGTTGTTGTTTTTTTTTATTATTCTCGGGGCTTATAATATGTCTTAAAACTTAGAAACAACATTCATCACTTTGGTTTTATAAACTTTGTTGTCTTAGCTTGGCTGTAATTACTAGACGGCTTAAAGTTTTGACTTTTAAAAGCCTTCCTTCAAAATTGATGATAGGGCCTTACTCTTTACTCTCTACTCTCTCTTTCTCTCTCTCGTGGTTGGTGTTAAAACAAAATATAATTGACGCTAGACTTAATGTTAATTAGTTTTCATCACGGACTAAATTATCAAGAAGAAAAGCTCGCCTTCTGTTAATTCTTCTCCCTCCCCCCGGCTTACTCTCATTTAAAGACGAGCTTATGAAACCGATTTAAAAATGATGAAGTTGACGTCATTTAAATTAAATAAACTGTTTTTCAATATTTTAGAGTTATGGCTAAAGCATATATTTATAACGAAAAGTCTCGGATTCCCATCCTTGTATGTGGTTTCTACCTTACGAACGTAGCAGACGATGCAAGTCGAGTTGTTGCCCAATCACACGAACAGTTTTAACTTCGTCATTAACTTGATTGGCCCATGCTTGTTCATCTCATCGGGTAGAGTGAGTGAGCCAATGAATGACTACGTCTTCTACGGAATTTAATGTCTTTTACTAAAGTAAACAAACCAACCAACATCTCTAAAAAAATGAAGGCCGAATCTTTTGGTTGTGATGATCAAAATGTAGCCACTTCTCTGGGATATAACATGATCTCGCGCTCATTTACATTACACGTGTTTAAACGAAAATATTTTATACCAAGGATCTAACCTAAATTTTAAAACTGTCATTAAAATTTTAATAAGGTGGGGAAAGGTATTTGTAGTTAGTTTTTAATGAAGATAGGCCTTGGCCAAGCGCTTTTACCGGATCTTAAGCGATTTCTTTTTAAGAAACTTTAATCTTTGGAAGATGGGAGTATGAACCCCCCGAGATTGAATCGAAAGAACTGGAGTCTTATTTTTTTCTCTCTCTCTCTTCCTCCGCCTCCAATGCGAGTTCTGAATAATTCAGCAATTTTTCTTTTCCTTCTCTTATTGTTAAAGAAGAGACTGCTTGTTACAAGTTTTTTATTTTAGTTTAGTTCTTTTTTCTTTTCTTTTGTAAAGGGAGGTCTGTTATTTCTACGAATTTAATCACACTTAAAGGGAGATTGAAACTTACTTCCATGTCCTAATATCTGTAGTTAATTAAAAGATACTCGTAGTCTCTGTGGTATACAGAATGTATCAGAACTGGTAGTAGGACAATGCCAATTTAATTAAGGGGTCATCCCTAAAACATTCTAATCATAATTTGGACACCTTGGTTTTTGGGACAAAATGTCATAGAACATTTTCAACTCAAAACCACCCACTGTGTTCCGGTTGTAACACCCTTTCTGGCACACCCTGTATATTAGTGGAAAGTAAGTTGGATAAATTAGACAAGAAAATGTATGCATAGTAAAACCCTGGTTAAGTTGCTTCAAAAATGAAATGAAATGCCAGTAAATTTAGTGTCACCGTCCTTTGGAGACACCGATGGGCATTATTCCGAATCGATTATTCGATGAAGTATGTATATCTGTGGTCAAATTAATCCCCGCAGTTTCTTTTTGCTCATTTACAATTGGCATATCGAATTATCGAGGGACGATCGATCGATCGGGGCGTCTCCTTTGGTATCGATTAAACCGATTGCCAAAAGTTTATGCTCTTCCTGATTTTTCTCGTCTTTCGCTTCGTCCTTTTCCGTTCTCCATCCTCATCCTCGTCCTCATCTTTCTCTTTTCTGTCTGGGTCCCACTCTAGAAGATCTAACCTAAAAAATAGGGCCAAGTCGCTCTGTCGGTTATGCCTTGGCATTTCGCGTCGATGTCAGCCTAATTTGCTTGTCACCTCAACCTGTTACGAAAAAAAATAAAATGGGGAAGGGAAGGATGGTACGGAAGAAAATTCAGACAGTCTTATATTATGTACGAGCGTGTGTTACTCTTTATTTCTTGGTTTATTTATTTGTTTTTTTATATAATTTTCTATTTGGGACTAAGTCTAAACTACATCCGAAATTTCACACAGATTGACAGCAAAATCTAATCACCCGATATGCATCTTGTTCTTTATCTATACACAATCAGAAAGTATTTAGTCTAATAAAACTTATTTCTTGATGAAAGACATTTATTAGATAATCTGCAGACGTTTTACATACACGAGAACGAAAATAACAACTTCTTATTTATGAACGTATATGTGAACGGAGACCGTTTGAATACGAGGTGTTTTTGTCGGTGTTATCCACCTTTATGGTTTATCTTTTGGCGCGAAGTTTAAGGACTGGTCATTGGACGGGTCTAAAAACCTTTTCCCGTCTATTCTTAATAGCTTCATCAAGAGTAGGCCGCCTAGGAGATACTCTCTCGGGGTCTCTTACATGTCGTTCTCGTCAGACAATAACCCTCGAAGGATCATCTAACGGCCGGGCCTTTCGGACTTTTCTGGGGACGTATAAGGCTATAGTTTCTTACTTTCGATTACGAAGAGAAACTTAGCCGCAGGGCCCCTGGTTTTTAACGGGACCCCACGCTATGCCGAGAGTTTCTTCCGGCGTCAGTGGCGCCCATACCATCTCAGGGGCGCTAGGAGTAAGTGGCGGTTTCACTCGTAACAGCTTGTCATTGATTTTTCTTCCTTCGTCATCGTCGTTTCTCTTTTGGGCGGGAGATTTTCTCCAACGGAGAAGGCGCCACACTCGAAATCAAGCTTAGGATTTCCGCTACCAGCGTTTTATGTATGTGCCGGAAAGGGAGACGAGAGAGAGAGCGAAAGTGACGCGAGAGCTAAAGAGAACCCGGGTCCCATTTAATGTTGCCGACTATAGAATCAAAGATTATACCAAGATATCTTGAAATTCCCGCACTCTCTTGGATTACACTGCAGGAAGGTTTACTTGACTATAACTGGAGAATCCGTCTGCTTTGCGCAAGGCGATCGAAGATATAACCAGTCCAGAGAAGTTACTCTCTCTCTCAACACGAGTCTCGATAGGCTAACGCTTCAAGTCAAAATGAGAATAGAATGGGTCAGATTCCTAGACGTTTACGTTGATTACCTAACAAAGGACATAATTCCGTGTAAGATGTGTTACTAAACGAGTAAAACTATAAACACGAAACGTTAAATCTTTTAATTGTTTTATCTTCGAAAATCTGTGGTCTGCATTTTAGTGGTTTTGATAGAAATTTAATATCTTGTCAGTCCAAGGCTTTACCAGTCTCTAACTCTGTTTTGAAATTGATGTTCCATACCTCTTCGGCCAAATTTTATTTATTTTTTATTTTAGTTTCTGGGTGATTTTCGATCCCTATTCAGTTTTTCCTGTCTCAATATATCTATTAAATCTCCATGCAGGAGTCCAGATATTCGTTCCAAGGTTGGCTTTTTCTCTGAGATATTTAATCATCATTAGGCCCACAGTATTTTTGACACGATGAGAAAGTGGTAGTTTTCGCGGAAAATTTTGGTTTTCGCATTTCTTTTCGCTAACCTCAACTCTTCTCGAGTCTTGGCCTACTTTTCTAGGCCTTAAATATGATTTGTTTTGCCCATTATAATTTTTTCTCCTTATGACTCGCATTATATAGTCTACTACCATTTTTCTGCATAAACGCGTTCGTAACAATGTGATTTATATATAAAGCAAACTGTACTGCGCAGAATAGACTTCGGTGTAATAATTTGTTAGTTCACAAAAATGTGCTTTTTTTATTACACTTTATACACTATTAAAACTATTGAATAATATATAAATTTGGACACTTATTTTATTTCTTAACTTCGGTTGTTTTTTAATAGAAATTCTCAAATATTACTAATGCATAAGTTCATAAGATATGTTCCATAAGTTTTTCACCGGTTACTGAGAGCTTGTCATGAAGTGACGTAAGTGGAACGTAATAGATTCTCGTAAAGCGACTCCTGGTGAGGCTTTGCAATGGAACATATCTTATACACTTATGATAATGTCATATGTTAATTCATGACTCTTTCTAAGGATTTGTTTGGTAGATGTATATTGTTTCGCATTGAAATGAGAATGAAGTTGCATAATATTAAGTTGTTCTACATCTTTAATAGGTAGACCCCTTATGGCTAAAACTGATAAAAATATCAAGCAAATGCGAGATTTGGGTTTCGTCTCATTAGTCTCATCCGGCACCATCCAAGCTCTCTCTTAATGAGGCCACACAACACGCATCACTCGCAGCAAGTTCGCCGTCGGCTGGCTGGCTCTGGTTACAATGAGATTCTCCTTTGAAATTAAACACTCCAAAAGGTATAAACTTTTGCCAGCGCTACATCTTCTCCCTTCTCTCGTTTCTCAACATCAGACTACGAGTATAATTGAAATTGACTTTTCCATTTTGCGCCCAACCCAAAAATTAGGAAACTAAACTAACGCCAACGCACGCACGCTCGCTGCCCTAGCTCTCTCTATATAACTTCGTTAAGGCATCGGTCGCCTTCTTGATCCCAACTAGGTCTCGTAGTTTCAGTAAAATTTGGGGTCTCAGGGGTAGAAATATGGGAGCAAACGCTAGAAACAGCTTGAAAAAGAATAACTTTTGATCTTCTCTCTCGGTTCTCTTTTCTCAGTCTTTATAGCTCTTATCGGTTATTAAGGTCCGTGGAAAAGGGCCTTTCCAACTCACTTCGACCGTCCGCCCCAGTTTTATAAGAACGTGTAGCGTATACTAGGGCAAAAAGAATGAATTTATTCATTTAATTTATGAATATTAAGTATGAAGATATTTGTCATTCAGTTTTCTATTTTTTGGAATTAGATGTTATGACAAATGACTCTATTGGTAGGTTTAATCTGAAGAATTAATTAAAATCCTTTAGTAAATATTTGCATAATTTAAATTAAAAATAAATTTAAATATATTCTCTGAAAATTGGTGTATTGCGTGGAAAACATTTCTACAGGCGCCCATAGGAAATACATTAGTACTTAACCGCCTATAGGGCAGCTTCCCCCGTGATCACAAAATGCAACTTTTTATTTTAATTCTTCATCGCGAACTCTTGAAGATTTTGAATAAATTCATGCGAGGACGATCTCCCCTTTTTAAGTTTACGGAGCACGAAACTAGAAGGTGGTTTAACTTGGTGGAGAGAAAAGTAGACTACGCGGTGTATTTCTGTTTTTCGTTTTCTGCCAATCTTTTGCTAAGAGCAACAAGAAGAGATGGTCTCGCTCGAACGAGGATGAAGACGGACTGTTCAAAAATCTCGGGGGGATATATATATAGTTTCTCGCCGAAATCGAGAAACAAAAGCCGCGCGCGAGCGGGATTGGAATGGAAAATACGATCTCTTCTCTTTCTCTGTTCCAAAGGTTCCACGTTGGAATTTTTATCAGTGGCCTTTAGTTCATACGCCTATATATATGCAACCAATTTGTCCGAATGATTTAAAGATGGGGCCATGGAACAAGGGAAGAAGGGTTTCAGTGTTGAAGTATTTTCAACGAATTAAAAATAAAAGCATGCACACTCTTCCCTCGCGCAATTTGGGGTTTATACTACCCCTCAGTGGCCGGACTCTAGAGGAAAGATTCTCAGCCGCTGCCATACTGGATGGAAAAATCGAAGTTTCGTCTCCTAAAACCGTGGTTATTACTGGAAAGCTTCATTTCAAGCGCGGGCAACCTATATATAGCCAGTCTTGGTCTGGGTCCACGCGAACTAACTCTCGAGAACCGATACCCCCACTCCGTAATTGGATTAAGACTGGGGCTAGTAATTGAAGGCCCGTAAGAGCGGGTAAGGGTATGGGGGATAAGGCTTACCCATTACACCCCTAGCTCCCCTATAGATAAAACCATGGGAAGATGAGGGGGACTTATAGCCTTTTGCTAATGGGAACTTGTAATAGCCCTCCGAGGCTCGGACTTTTCCTCCCGAGCTCTAGGTAATAGTTAAGTAATTACGACTCATCTCCCCCCGCCCGGTTCATCCCCCCTTTTCCCTAGTTTGGTGTATACTTTCACAGCCTTTTCTCTTAAGTCTGGGATTTTTATTCGCGAACATCCGTTGGGAACTCCGGATGAAGAATGTTTTTACCGCCCAAGTAGATAACCCCGGCTTTCGTCGCGTTGTACCCTCGACACTTAGTAAAACTATCTAAAAATTTGGACCCTGGGAATGTTTCAAAATTTTATGTCTTTACTATTAACTAAATCCCTGCAATTTTTTATCCCCATCCGTAACACCAGTATAATGAATCAATTAGCTTCTAATTTTTAATAGAAGGCGTGGGTAGTTTGGACTCAAATTATTAAATGTGTAGGCTTAGCTAACCATATTGCAAAATAAAATCCGCAAGTGTTTAGCTTATTGTTGTTGTTATATCTGGTTTAATACAAGTAAATAAATACATTTCTCTTTAATGTCTTATACAAAAAGTAATTAGAAATCCCAGAATTGTTTGAAAAGAGTAGCTACATTCCTTTACGAGGTACGACATAAATTCATAAACAATATGAAAAATCTTCAAAACAAAGTTACCTCGATTCCTGTATTCTTTTCCAAGAAAGACTCGAGTAAATACTCTTTAATTATAAGTTTAAGGTATTTTCGGAATTTATATTTATCCTCTCTTTTCCAAGCTAGGAGCTAGGAGCTGGTTCTTCCCTGGTTTCCTATTTGCTTTTTTCCCGGGGTCGTTTCGTGCCTTTTAATAGAGCCATTCGGTAAAATAGCCTTCTCCCATTACCGTATAGTTCTCTGAAGCTTGAGCGGCATGCATCCTCTCATCCCAAAGTATAGTTTCTTCTCTTAGAATTTGTACTTTTCTCACTGACGACGTTTTCCGTTAAGTAAAAAGGGCAGCGAACGTTTTCTCCCTGGGTTGTTTATTTTTCAATTTCGGTAGCAGCAAACTGCCAGGCGAGTTCGTTTAACGGCTGCACTTCACGCTCGGTTCGTCGCGAAGAAAAAGAATTTTTATCCTGGAGAAATTTAGCTCGAAGGATTTTTGCGTGCGCGGGCCCCCAGGCAATGCACGCGGGCCTCCATCGCGAGCTTCAGTCTAATTAAAGAGCCGCGCGCCCGGACAAAACTGTTTTCCAAAGGGATAATTTGGATATGGGTATACGTGGGAGTAGGGTGGTTAGTTTGACTTTGAGTTAAATTACGCGTGTAAGACGAATATGGCGGCTCCGACAATAATATAATACTTTAAAGATAAAAGAACATTAAGGAAAGAGAATGGAATCGGACAAAGAAAGTCATTCCCCTAAACTTAAAGAATTTTAGCCCCAGAAACTAAGAAAACGTGCCGATTCCGCCACTTTCTTTTGTGTACAAATTTAGAAAATAGTTTGACTCGACAAAGAAAACATTATCTTCAAATTATCATTAATTGTTTTTCGAGGCATACCTGCATGCGCAAATTTTAATTTGATACTGGCGAGGAAGTGTTATGATACGAAGTTCAAAGTGACTCCAAACTTATCCTAAAGTTAAATAATATAACATTGGGAATTAAGATACTTCACCGAAATTGAGCATTATCCATGCGGCATATGTCACTCGATTTCGTACAATTCCACGCCGCTGTTTGTTTTAAGCTAATGTTCTAAACGTAAAGTTTAATCGGTTAGGACCTAGCTGAATGACGTAAAAATAAAATTTAAAGAAATACGAGGGCACGGAATAAAGCTGCTGGGTACGTCGCGGTGGCCGGGCGGGCGAGCTGCAGCTGAAAACTAAACTGCGCGGAAGGAGGCGAAATATTTCATTTACACTCATTACGGAAGCCTAGCTTTTAAGCCTAATTTATCGTCATTTACGATTCGTTTTAAAGCCGAAAGCTCCAGCCACTAGTGTTCAAAGAGAATTAAGGAGAGCAGCAGAAGCTTGTTGTAAGAGGGAGAGAGAGCGAGAGAGCGCGTGCAGGATAGATTAGAGAATGGGAGCTAAGGTCTTATCCGCTTTGGTGGCTGTTATTGCCGCCTGTCGCTTGATATCGAAGTAGCGAGAGAAGCCAGGGATGCTGCGGATGGATGCTAAGAGAAAGCGACGTTTTCCGCGCATTGGCGAAATGTATTCCACTCCAACGCCTTCGCGATTTAAACTCGACCTTGCAGGTCGCTATTCTCGCTTTTTGTGCCTCGAACAGTAGCTGCAGTTTGACTCCCATCGTCAACTATTCCATTTATATTTACACGAATCCGGCTCGGCATTAACTATTCCGCCATTTCCTATGTATATACAGTATAAATAGGTTTTTCAAAAATTGTCAGTGGGAATTTAAATCAGGACCCTATTGTTAATCTTGAGGACTGGAAACGGATTTTCATAATAGAATCCCTGATGTGGTATAGCTAATGAATTTTAACATGGTCTAATTTTTGCGATGGAAATATTACTTGTGTAAGGAATTAAAATACTTATTTTCAATACGGATATTGATTTACGTAGAGATTAGAATTTGTTTTTAATTTGAAAATGATTTTAATGCGAGAGATTTTAAATTCTCTCTCAGTTTACTTTTCAACAAAAATAAATATTCGGGTCCTTTTAAGGCTGGTTATAGTCTTTGGTAAAAGAGAAGCGGTAAGATATGTGTGGGAGATTTCCTTTAGGGTTTGCGTAATTTCCTGTTGTTTGAAGATCGTCGCTACGGGTCAGTACCGTCGCAGGAAGCTTTCTCTATCTCTAGAGTTGGTCTTTGATCAATGGTAGAAGCGGTGTGTATATGCGCGCAGCTAGGGCCCGGGCTTTTCTCTTATACCTTCAGCGTCCTTACATACCCTAACCCCAACCCACCACCCCTTCTTCAAAGTTTTCGACGCTAATTAGACCTTCTTGGCTTACTATCTAGAGCGAGATTGCTTAGCGAAAATCGAGATTCTTGTCCAAACCCCCATCTGAATGCCGCAAATTCTAGCATCCATAAATTCTCCAGATTATGGGGCGGCGTTTCCTACTACTCTCTCTCTCTCTCTCTCTCTCTGTTTTATTTCTTCATTTCTACGTATACTTTTCTCGTCATCGTGAAAGCGAGTCAGACGCGAAAAGTGGAAAAATTTTCGACGTTGATGATAGGAAGTAGGGATAATAAACGGTTTTTATAAGCATCACTTAATCTATTTCATTAAAATACTTTCTGATTTTTTTTTTCTTTTAAAAGAAAACTTTGCCTACTCTTTAGGCAAGGAAAAGTTAGCTAATTGTTATTCCAATTTCCATTCAACTTTCCTACGACTCTAATTTAGCCACGCGTGACACTTTTTGCTCCTAATAATAGAGAACGACGTACTTTTTTCTTGTTGAATATTTGCTTTACTTCAGCTAAAACTTTAATGAGCAATACAGAAATGAAATATTTGATAAAATATTAATTATGAGAAATTCCACGAACAGTCTACTAAATTTTTTATTTTGTTTCGTTTTATTTTTATATAGGTTGTATGCGACATGGAGTTATTTTCGATTGAAGTGAAGACTCGGTTATAGAAATCACTCACGTTAATGAAGGAAACCACTGTAAGTAAGTCAATTTCAGATTTTAATTAATTTTACTCCGACTAAACATAATTACAAATTCCCTAAATATTTGCAATTCATTTTAGTAATTAATTCTGAAATATTAATTTTCACAAAAGAGCTAAGAAACAAAAATGGGTATTAATAGTCGAGAAGCGTTTATTTAAAAAAAAAGATGTTATATTTTTTAAGCCTTGTTTTTTGTTTTTAAACTCGATCATCCCCTTCTTCCCCCCATTATCGGGTTATCTTTGAAAAACAGTGCTTCGAAGCCATTTAAACAATGTGGAAAATGCTTTAAGAGAAGGATAGTATACGAGGGAGAAGTTAATAGGTTGAAATTCCAATATCCGGGCTTAATCGAAGCCTCGGGGAGCACCCTCACTCAAAGTTCGATAAATTGGAAATCGATCGTGACGTTTTTTTTTCTTCTTTGTTTAGTCGAGTCACGAGGTATTACGAGGCCTGCAGGCTTAAAAAAGGCCATCGGGGTTAAGGAAAGCACTGATCATGGATGCTGTAAAGGGAAGTTACGCTCTTTTTTATTAGCAGGCCACGCCTAAGATTTTACTTAATCGTAACACGTAATAGAGTTGATCTAATTTGGTCTATCCGATAATTCATTTTCGAACGGTAAAAATTTCATAATTGATTTGACCATTCTCACCCTTTGAGGATGAAGATCGCCTCCATCTTGAAATTATAAATCTTGAGTATGAAATGAATTTTGACGGTGAATTGTAGCGTGAGATATTGGTCTACTAAATGATACCAGTGTTTCATATTTAATTAGTGGAATTCCAAATTACTAAGATGTTTTTGTGAATGTATTCTTTATGGACTTTCCATTTTGTTCCGACTGGTCGAACCATCCAGGAAGTTTATTTTCTAAGGTATATTGGGTAGAGAAATAACTCGAGGTTGGAGGATAGAGGTCATTGGTGTATGTTGACCTTGATGGTGAATCGGTGTATCAAGGTAGCCCCCTCTGACCCTGGACCTAGTCCCTACCTCGTGAAGAATCGATGGTTGCCATCGAAGCAGCCAGGACAACGGAGTATTGTTGAACCCCGAGGGGCTGTTCTAAACGCGCTTTGAGATATGTTCCAGCTCTGGTTTTTGGGTCGGGGATGAAGTACATTTGAGCTGTGGGAGAAAAAAGACCCCGCGGCCGATGGTCAGTTTAGGTTTCCCGCCACTATACACGTTAAAGATGTTCTTCCTCGAAACTGAAACTTGATCGAGTGCGGTCTGAGAGTGTGCCACGTGACACTCGAATTATTAAACGCGGGAGAACATGAGAGTAACACGAGAAAGATTCCAATGGTGCTTTATTACCGGAGGGATGATAGACAATCCCAGTTGTTGTAATGATGGTTGTCTTAGACTTGTATTCTCGTGCTGGGATCCTATTATGTATTTTTTTCAGTCGAATTTTTGGAATCGTCCTTATCTCGTTCTTTATTACAAAAGATTCGGGGTTTTTTGTTCCTGTCAATCTTTCGTCTAGGGCGCTTTAAAGAGTAGTTTTTTCCTCTCTCTTCTTCCATCATTCTCTAGTTTTTTTCATAGCTCGGGGGCTGGAATCCTTTTCTTCTTACCGTTATACAGCAGCAAAGTCTTTTGTTTTTCCTGGAATGTTCTATCTCTCTCTCGCGCGCGCGTGTACGCGAAATTGTATCTTCCTTCCTCCCTCCCTTCGAATGATAGGAAAGTCGACGCTAGTCGGGTCGAATCTCATCTTCGTGTATTATAAAAAGGTGGTATTGTTGAGCAACTCGGTGTAATACTTGTTTTTGAAAGCTGGGAATCAGTACACTTGAAAAGATAAGAGATTGTAATGAAAACAACTCTTGGCTAACGCCGATACTTGTAATTGAATAACACCGTAAGATATGTTCCATAAGTTTGTCACTGGTTATTGCGAGCTTGTCATGAATTGACGAAGGTCATAGATTCTGGTAAAGCAACGCCTGATGAAGCGCTGTCAAAGGCTTAGTACAGACTAAATAGGATGATAGACTGCAAAACCGAATGTGGTAACTTGAGAACTCTTGAATCGGAACCATCTCGTCTATGAATCACGACCATACTACATCCCTCTACTTCTTTGTCTTCCCATATGCATAGGCATGCACAAAATTGTAAGCTTTCTAGGATTTCCTCCCTACCGACTCTGTAAAAGTTTTATCGGGAGCCAATAGTCCAGGCGCACCCGACACCGTCAGGAGGTAGTTGTAACGCAAGGAGAGAGAGACAGAGAGAGTGGAAAAGGGAGAGAGAGAGAGAAGGCGTGCGTTACAGAGCGCTATCCGCCACCTAATAACATGGAGATGGCTCCCGAGAGACGAGATAAGTCGAGTGACAAATGCTTCGGACATACTCCGGAAACAATCGATGCCAAACAAGCCCCCTTCCGTCGCGTTCGTAAAGCTATTTTTTTTTCTTTCTCTCTCTCTACCAACCACTAGGCTTTAAACACACGAAAAGTTACGTCGCGCTCTTTCGATAGTAGTATGTACACCATCTTTACTCTTACGGAATGGAAGGGGTCGACCTTTACACGCGCTTTTCCTCACTTTTTCTCCTCATCTGCCTTTCTTCTTTTTTTTTTATTTCCAAGTTTTCTCCGATCTCTTGACTCCGCTGCGAGCAATTTTTGCTCTTTTCACGGTTTCAAAAAGCGAGCAATGTCGAGTCTAGAAACCCTCAGGTGATCTTTTTTAACCCCTCGTCGATGTAACAGGGGAGGGGAGGGTTTGGTTTAAAAAACCTCAAATGCGCTCCACTCGCTGACTTTTCAAAATTGGTAATACTTCTCTTTTAATGCGATTTTTTTCCTCTTCTCTCTGGAATCCGTGATAGTTGTTCTCCCGCTTCTCTGTTTAGTTTTAGAGCTTCTAGTAAGCTCTTGGCTCTAGCTTTATGGATTAAACTTTTCTCTCTCAGAGCCCGGTTCTCTCTAATCTACAGTTTTTGGGGAGGAACGCGGCATCTGTTCGTAGATAAACTCGGGGGAGAGAAGACCCCATGCACCGCGATTTAAATGACGATATCACTCTTTACGCTTTTGGTGTTAACAATAGTACGGGGACTAGTATTTCGTTTAGCAGATTTAGCCTCTTTTTTGTCTACGTGTTGTTTTTTACCGACTGCGTGCAGGGGGATGATGCGGACAAATGTTTCGTTATCTATTTCTCGTCAATTCAAACCTCGGTTGAAGTTTTTTGCATTTACCAAACCAATTCCATCATCGTAGACATATTTTGGAAGAGGGCGGACTTACGGATAAAGTATGCTCCAGAATTTATTTACATCTTTTTAAAAAGCTTCCTTATTGCGATAGTAACTGCTTCAAATAAAACATTTCGTTTAGATTCTGAATGAGAGCTTTTCCACTTTGAAGACTGGTGGACCGCCAGGAAAACATTTATACAGGCGCCTTTACGAGTTT
Source organism: Phalangium opilio (assembly GCF_054372755.1). Taxonomy (NCBI): domain Eukaryota; kingdom Metazoa; phylum Arthropoda; class Arachnida; order Opiliones; family Phalangiidae; genus Phalangium; species Phalangium opilio. Next base: position 673,253 of record NW_028324155.1, read on the forward strand.
CTCCATATGTTTATAAGATGTATTCCATAAGTATGAGCTAGTTCGAGAACCACAAGCGAGAATTGCATGACTACACTCGGTTAGTTTTGCAGTCCATCTTCCTATTTAGTCTGTATACTAAACCTTTGACAGTGCCTCACCAGGCATCGCTTTGCCAGAATCTGTGACCTACGTCACTTCATGACAAGCTCCAGTTTGTAACCAGTGACAAACTTATAGAACATATCTTATGAACTTCTGGTTTCTCTAAGCACACAAAGCAAATATGAAAGCGTTTATATTTTTCTCTTTATATTTGCTAAGCTAACATTTTTACAAACCAGAAAGTACACACAGTGTTCAATTTTATAAAACTTATTATCATAACATTAGGCTTAAATTTAAAATAAAATTAGGGCCATCCAAGATTAATTTTCTCATTTTTAAATTCTGAGCTAAAAATAATTCATTCTTGTGTCAGGCCTATTTTTTTTCTTTCATCTTTTTAAGAAGTGGTTTTTGAGTTACACCCCAATGGATTTAAAATAATCTTTTAATTAGAAACTTTTCTTTGTGTGGTAAAACAAAAAAAAACATTTTCTGATTCTCTCCATTCCTCGCAGACCAAAAAATAAATCATAGTTTTTCAAGCGACAAAGCTACAGTCGTCGTCGTCTTGATTTTTTTCACACTAAAAATGGTCGCGTTTCCTTTAATTCTCGCTGTGACCGCGAAATGCTTTCCTTCTGGCTCTTGTTTCTCTACAAATTGAAAGTGATAGATTCGGTCAACCGAAGACGAAAAATTATTTCTCCCTCTCTCGCTCTTCTTCTTCTTCTTTCTTCTATATTTTTTCGTCTCTGGCTTCGAACAGAAAAATTCCTGGATGCAATGCTAAGGGGATCAATAACTCCGAACCCAAAGGGCCAAAACTCGGGAAGAGTCTCCACTCTCTTTTCTATAGCGTGTGTCCCGGAGAGATTACAGTGGCGGAGTAGAAAGTCGTAGAAACACAAACATTTCTTCATTTTGTTTATTATTGAGAGAAATGAGTTTCCAATTTATTAATTGCCTTCTTTCTGTAAATTGTGTTTGTTGTTATATGGTGATTAGTTCCCTTGTTTTACAATGTTCCTACGACAGAGAGAGAATTAATTGGCCAACTGAAGGAGGATGAATTTGAAGCGGGAAATATGTAAACAATGGATGAAACAGGTAGATCGACTCGGAGAACAGGGCTATTTCGACGTTCGTTGTCAATATCAAATCCTTCTGTAATCTGTACGCGCGTGTCTGTTCTGAATGTTGTATAGTAGCTTACATTTTGGGTGTGTTGTCATGGCTCTGAGTACACACTCTTGTAAGCCCTTCTGAGAACTATATTCTACTGTTCCTCTCTGTGAAGAGAAGGAGCTGCAACTCCTTTTCCGTTTTATCCTTAACTTCTAGTTTCCTCCCTCCAAAAAAAAAACTAGTTGTCGACGTTATTTCGAATCGTCCGGATAAGAACGCGGCGGGAAAACGTCTCTTCCCGGGAAAGAATACGAAAAGATAACGCGCGCCAAGTTATCATTCTATTGGCCACTGCTACGTTTTATTGTTTCTCATACCCCCGGAGAAACGAAGAATAAGGCGGGAGAAAAACGGTAAAAAGAAAAGAACATTTTAAGACGCGAAAAAGTACGGTCAAAGGAAGGGAAAAAAGAAAGAAAAATCCCGAAAAAACGAATCTGGTTTCCTCTCTCAAACGGTTGGCATTTTCTTTCATTTGAAAAGTCGGAAATATTTTTTGCCATCTTCTAGGTATTGGTCGGTCGGTTCAGGCTGGTTCGTGCTATAAAAAATTGCTTACATAATAAAATACGTAAGAAAAAAATACATATATTCCTTCGATTTGGAAGTGGAAAAAAAAATATATAGAAAAATATTCTGTATAACTTTCGTTATGGGATTTCGTGCAACAAATACATCCAACATTTATAGCTTTTTTTCTGCTCCTTCTGAGAAATAGCCGTAATTTAAAACTTTTTCTCGTATATTTTTTGGTCTGTTTTACCGTATGAAGGCATAAATATATGCAAATCTTAGTAGACGAATTCTTACCTTTTTTATTTTGGTAACTTTTTGCGAGCAAATTTAATTTATGGGGGGCTATTAATTTATCAGGTTTTTTTAGATAAAATGTAATATTTTTCTGTTAGTAACGAAGTAGGCCTTGTAATATAATAAAGTGATCCGTTAGGAAGTTTAGATCTCGGAGGAAGTTATTCTTACGAAACTAGGTAACTTTTAGTTTCTAGTATTGCCAAAATTAGGACCAATGACGTAAGAAGAATGCTCCATTTTGGGCAAGTCAAAAATGTTTTTGTTGGGGTTTACGAAAACCAACTGGTGTATATAATTTTCCATAGAATAAACCAAAACATTTAAGTACTTAATGCAACGCAAGAACTTTCTTATTTTTGAATTTCATCTTTCTCCTTCTCTTGAATACGAATTTTATGGTCACGAAACCAAACATAATTTTTAGACAAAAGATGATGGAATGCCGCATTTCTTATGCCATTCTTAAAAAGAAAAATAGTAGAACATTAAAATAAGTTTATTTTACTTTAAAGAAGAAAATATTAAATAAACATCATATGATTCGAGTTTGGTATATGTAACGTTAAGGAGATAAACATTTAATCTAATATTAATCGTTTTAAGGAATACGGCATCCGTTAAATCGCGAAACTTTTCGTAAACAAGAGAAAAATAGGTCAAATTTAACGCTAAAAATTCTTTCCAGTGATTTTGATAAATGGTTTTCCTGGTTTGAGGAAATTTTGTGCGCGACTGTGAGACTGCAAACTAGGAAAAGGGATATATATTTGTAACTAAAACTAGAAACTTATCTTCTTATTTTCAATGATCGAGGCGGAGTAGTGAGAACTTTACTGGGTAGTTTAGCTATTCCTGCTCAGTAAAGTCTTTCGAACTGCATTATCCTTCGGCAAAATGGACCTTTGGTCGACCAATCTAGTGAAAACTGGCGTATGATAAGTCTGTCATAAATTTTGAGGTATGTATTTATAAAATTCAACCAGTTTTACTGGCATTTGGTTCGAGTTTTCAAAACTTAGCTGTATGAATTTAGGTTTCAATTTCGATTCAATTTATTTCTACTAAGTGTGATTTTTCAAGATACACAATTCACCCCAACGGAAGGAAATCTCTAGAAGGTAATATTACTACAATCGAATAGCTAAACCACCCTTATCTATATTGGGATTTCGAGAAAGTGGAAATCCGCTTACTCAGGCTGGTCAAGTAGAAACGAAGTAGGAGTGTTACTGTGGAGGAGCTAGAACTCTTGGGGAATCTGCGTGAGTATTAGACTTTGGTTAGATATATATACCCTATATATCTAAAGGGGCGCCGGTCTTAATATATATGCAAATTTTACTCGGGGATAAGAGATCCCACTACACTCCTTAAAAGGAGTTTTCCCTTGCGGAAGGAAAACTTCTTTAAAGAGTTTATAAACGAAGCTATACCGGTATACCGGTATATACGCGAAACCGCTAGTTTAGTTTCAATCTGAGCTTTTAATACCATCTACGGCAGCTCCACTCTCTTCCATTTCCCTTTAACTCTTAAATTGCACCGCAACCGCCGTTGTCCGGCGGCTTATATCATCCCTAGAAACTCACCCCTTTTCGTTCGGACAAAGCCTATGTGTAGTACATGTCGACGTCTCTCTATGTGCCGCCGGTACATCGGAGGATACTGCTTATATCGAATTAGGAGGGACTTAAACGGATCCGAGCTTATTGCGGGAAGCAAGGGATGATAGGGTTTAATGGCTAGGATATATATTTCGGACTGGAAACATTGTGCTCGGAGATAGATCTCGTCTTATTACGTAACCGGCTCCTCCTGTTTTACGTTTCCTTCTTAATTTTCCCTCATATTTATGTATACTCTATTTCAAACACAATGTTCTGCGGAATTCATTACTTTAGGATGGGTGTTAAGCTCTCTCTCTATTGAGAGGTGGGGGTAGAAGTCCTGAAAATGATGTAAATTATTTTGTAGAATTGATGCATTACATCGTCGAAATGTTTGTGAATATCTTACATTCTTTTTATAAAGGTGTAAAACTAAAATCTGTTTAACAGGATTATCAGTGAAATATACTAGACATTGAACGCGGAATTTAAGTTTTATGTCAGGTTTTAAGCTTCTGTTATAGCTTAAGTTATAACTTTCAGGAGTGAAGTCAAAGTAGATCTGGCTGTTGTTGTTGTGTTTCCAAATTCCACGCTTTGAGAATATAATGCGTATGATTGCACGCGATATGAATCCCAAGGGAAATATATAAACATTTGCCTACCTTTGATTTTGTTGTAGTTAGGTAATGAAACTCTATTTTATCATCGAAAATCCCTGAACTTGAAAGGCTTTTACCGGAATATTTCAGTCTTTCTAATATGTAGAATATGTATTACTATAGACCATCCAATAACCAGATTAAATGCCTTCGCATTATTATTGGTCGAAGGTACGGGTAACCTGGAATCGGAGATTTTCGTTTGGAGCCCCAAAATTCCTCGACGGTTAAGCCGAGGCGAGACCAAGCGTCCTCATTCAGTTTTGCTTGGGATTTTCCACTATCTAATGTAATTGGTTCTATTTAAAGCTAGGGTTCCACAATTTTTGGCGAAAGCAAGCTTATCTGTAATTTTTTTAAAAGGTTCAAAAATTTATCATGTCCAAATGAAAACTTGAAAAGGTAGAAAGTGATTGGACAAATATTTTGTGTTAGAGCGCCGATTTTTTGAATATTTGTAATTCTTACCATGTGTGCATACGTTTAGAGTCACTTTTCCAAACCGTTATTGAAAACGCCGCGAGTCAAATTTCCATTCGAATTTTATGAACAACCAGTGACCCTATCACTTTGAAGGAGCACAGAATGATAATCTAACACCTATCTATTATCGGGGTATTCCTTTCAATGTCGGATATATACCGAAGTGCGGGGGTAACCGAAGCTTAACTACCAAGATCTTCTTTCTCTTTTGATTATAGCCATAGTGGCTAAATGGATAGGGGCCTCCCCGAGGTTGGCTGGTTGGTTCGAGGGTGGTGTGGGTTAGGTTAGGCTTAAGACTATGATACCAGCGTAGTCAGACGTAAACATATCCGTGGCTAGGGATAGGGATTTACTTTGGTAGCGGTGGTCGGTCGCTTGATAATTGGACTTAAGACTTTACCCTAGGATTAAGCCCTTGTTTGATCACCTTCGATTCTTCGAGGGGGGTTTGGCGAACCCTGGTCGTCAAAGGTGGCGCCCAATACTAGTAGAGGGTTTATTAGACCATATTTTGTAACAATTCTTTAATTCTATCGGGAGATGAGTCTGTTGGCAGAGACCCTTTGAAAGAGCTCTGTTTCTCCGCTACTTCGCAGTACTTGTGTTAGGCTAAGATAAGCTCTCCCCGGCGTTTTCCGACATTGTCTGTCGCTCGTACTCTTCAATCCAGAGTCTTTTCAGTTCTCTAGAGAATGAGGAGTAGGCGGGAGTTGAGAGAGAAAAAAATCCTCTTTTCTCTGGAAGATAACGTCAGTACACCAAGTGTTATTTAATGAAGGGAAGCGTATGAATTGAATGAACGGGTAGTTAAAACGGTAATGAATCTCCGCGTAGTTCCCCCTTAACCCGTATTCATTCGTATGACTCGAACAGAACCTTTTAATCATCGCGTAGTCGTTTCTACTCGAGAGTTCCTTAAGCTTCATCAACTAAGTCTAAAGCCAGAAAGGTATTAACCAAAGTTTGTAGGCCTAGTCTTGTTTTGAAACTTTATCCTTGAGAGGACTCTCGAAGCTCAGAAGCGCATGATTCAAACTTGACTTCGAGGTGTGGGTTTTTTAGACGCAGACCATTTATTGAAGTGAAGTCCGTCTAATTTCGGCAGCACAGAAACTTCAGCTTGAAATGAACCTTTGGTCTTTGAATGATTTTTGGCAGCGGGGAATTGAGTGAAAGGGTTAAGATATCTCCCCTCGCATTAGGCTAGTGCCATTTCTATCCATGGCGGCACCCCACCGTTAGTGTTTTTATACCAAATCTTTCGACTCTTTCGTTTTACTGGCGCGTTTAATCGATATCACGCGCAAAAAGGAGAAGCTGGTGCTGGTGGCTTCTTCTTTTCGCGTCATTAGAAGGACACGGTAATTTCCAGGCTTGTCTTTCGTGTGCAAAAGGGGAAACGAAAAGATTCATCGGATTTAGCTTGACATTGTCAGCGATTAAGATTTAATTAAATTTTTTATACTTGTTGAAACAGTATGGTGGAAACGGAACCGCGGAACTCTCTGCCAATTTATATCCTCTTTTACCTTCCTTATCGTTGTCAACTTGATACGAGTTTGGATAATTAATTGATGTCGAAATCATGCCTGACCTTTGGAAAGCTACGCGCTAATTTTTGACAAGGATAATGTAAAGTTTCAGTTGGTAAAGTTTATTTAAAACATTGTATGCGCCCAATCCCATCTTTATATACATGATTATTACACAATCTATACACTAAATTCCTTCAACGTATAGATTAAGAGGTACTATAACACAATTATAGACTGAAAGCGTTAGAATAGGCTAACAATAGACATGCGTAATAATAGGCTAATAATAGACATAAGTGATAACAACTGATAAATTTATAAAAACGCTTTTCGTTATCTAGAGTATGACGTCATGATTTTAAAAACGCCTAGAGACAATTGTAATATTAAAATCATTCCTGTTCGTGATCTCGATATGTAAACACAAGTTAATAAACTATTTTAATTTAACTTTTAATTATGTTACTCGGCGCATTACTGACTTAGCTTTAAAATAGAGCTAACATAATTCAGAAGTGGGGTGTTGTCCAATGGACCGAACTTAAGACACTCAAACGACAAAAAAAAAAAAAAAAACTCGGAATGTTTTATTTTTTGCGCGATATTGTCGAAAGTTACGAGAACGTGTTCCGAAGTCGAGGTAATTGAAAACGGTTCGTGAAGGAAAAGTTAACCACGGACAGTGACGGGGCTACGAATTCTGCCTCAAGGTTCAGCAAGCGACTAAAGGAAAAGGGTGAGAGAAAGGTCTACTCGACAAATTCAAGATCAAAGATCGCGAGGTCAAAGGCGGCAGCGAATTATCCAACTACCACACGTTTACTCGGGAAAGGATTAAAGCCCACTTTTTCCAACGGAAGATCACGAGAAATTGAAGGAGTGTCGGTTGACGTAGAAGATAACGAAGTTAGTGGCCATACATTCATCGAGAGCGATTCACGCGAAGAATACTTACACCCAAATTTTGTCGACGGCGCCCTCCACGAAGGAAGGTACGATAATATCGGGATAAGGGACTTGGAACGAGCGTTTAACGAACAAGTCAGAGACCACGGGAGCGACTGCTTCGACGTTACGGAAACTTACAGAGAATCACCTTACGATAATTTCGGCGTAAATCGTAAAGGTCCCAACGAAGATTCGCGGCGTACAATGACCGATACGAATCAAAACACGCAGGGAGCGGCAGCGGCGGCCCCCCTTACGGGACTTGAGGATGCAATTAAGAATGCGGTTGCTACAGCGGTACAGCAAGCACTTTCTGCAATGACACAAGTTCAAGTACAGTTTCAACAACAGCTTATCACTGCTCAAAACAACCAAGCGAATCAGGTGAATAACCAACCACCGGCGGCTACTCCTACAGAACACCATCACTGGGGCGATACAGGAAAGTTAATACCAGACTTCGACCCTTCAACGTCTCCACACCAGACAGTTGATCTATGGATTAAGAAGGTTGATGAGACCGCGGCGGCCTATAATTGGTCAGACAGAGTTATTGTTAGCCACGCAGTATCCAAACTCAAGGGAACGGCTCGCATCTGGTATGAAGGACTATCAAGCGTCAATCATTCTTGGGATGAGTGGAAGGCGTTGTTGGTGGAATGGTTTCCCGTAGTAAAAGGAACTCAGAGACTTTACCGCGAAATGGAAGCGCGCGTTAAACAACGCAACGAATCGGTAGAAGCATATTGCCACGATAAGATGACGAAGGCTCGTTTGGCTGGAATTTCGGACTCGGCAATGATAGACTACTTGATAACTGGTCTACGCGACGAGCAACTTATAATGTCATTAAGTACTCGAGACTACGCGTCACCCCAAGAGTTCTTGAAATACGTCAAGTTAATGGAAGAACGAATGGGCTTATTGAGAGAAAGTCAACCGGGTTCTACATGGGAATCAAACCGGAAGGATAGGTCACGAATTGCGAATAACCATCCTAGCGGTCATACTGGAAATAGCAGTAAAAATTACAACAGCGAGGAGCAGACAAAGAAGACTAAGCGGAAACCTAGATATAACGAGAAGGGTGAACCCCTGTGCTTCAACTGTAAGAACTATGGTCACATTTCGAAGAATTGTTCACAACCACAGGAAAGAGAACGCTGCACAGAATGTCACAAGACAGGACATGAAGTAAAGGATTGTCCATCATTAAGAACTAAAACGAAGACAGTTCATCATCTAGACTCGAAGCGAAATGAAGATACCAATCTGAAATACTTCATGGATGGAACCATAGACGGAAAACCAATGAAGTCCTACTTAGATCTTGGAAGCAAATGCGTGACAATTCGTAAAATCGATGCTGACAATGCAGGACTTAAATATAAACCGGCACCAATAGGAGTAACCATCGAAGGATATGGGGCAGGCGTAACAAAGGTTTTGGGAACTTTCACGGGTAAAGTGAAACTCGATCAGGCTGAAACTATAGTAGAAGTCCTCATTGTACCAGACCACGCTCAAGAAATACCGATGCTAGTGGGCCAGCCCTTTAGCGAGAAACCACACATTACGATAATTAGGAGGAAGAATACAATTCGAATCTTTGAAGAACCATATGATGCAGATCAGGAAGATAACTGTCTCCAGAACATTCAAATTCCGACGCTACCCGAGAAGGCAATTAATCTTTGGGCTAAAGAGGCGACTGTTATACCAACTCAGTACATTGGGTTCATTGATGTTCACGTAGGAGAGGAAGGAACGAGGAAGTCCGACCTTTTCGTAGACATGCAGATGCGATGCGGTTTGGGTTATGAGCATTGCATACCACGAAGTGTTATATCAGTCGACGAACATGGCAAAACTACAGTTCCGGTACTCAATGTATCCGAGCGGGAACTGAAGTTCAAGAATGGCCAAAGGATAGCGAGAGCCGAAGTCTGTACATTGGCCGAACCTTTGACGAACGAGATTTTGCAATTGGACGTTAAGCGTGGTAACCCTATCGTGGTTGGAGATGTCAACATCGGACCTAATGTATCCCAAGATGACAAGGAGAGCTTGATTGAATTACTAAACGAGTATCATGATTGCTTTGCGGAGGACATTTCGAGCATAGGACGTACAAATAGTACTAAGATGGAATTAGAACTAAGTTCTGAGCAACCGGTGACCTTCCGCCCATATCGACTATCCTTCTCGGAGAGACAAAAGGTTTCGAGCAAGATCAACGAATTAAAGGCTGCAGGGATTATCGTCGACTCCGTATCACCATTTGCAAGTCCAATATTAATCGTCAAGAAAAAAACTGGCGACGAGAGACTTTGCGTCGATTACCGAGCTCTTAACCGAATTACAAAACGAGACTCGTATCCTCTTCCTCGCATTGAAGACCAGATTGAACGATTACAAGGCAACAAATATTTCACAAGTTTGGACCTCGCGTCTGGATATTATCAAATTCCACTCGACGAAGCATCAAAAGAGAAGACAGCGTTTATAACTCCGGACGGGCACTACCAGTTCGAAGTAATGCCATTCGGTCTGAAGAACGGACCAGCAGTTTTCCAGCGTATGATCAATGCTGTACTTGGAAATCTTCTGTATACGGTTGCAATGGCGTATATGGACGATATACTGTTGCCATCAGTAACGGCAACGGAAGGAATTCGAAATTTACGGGAGATTTTGGAAGTCCTCCGAAGAGCTGGATTAACACTGAATCAAAGGAAATGCTATTTTCTTATGGAAGAAATTGATTACCTGGGTGTCGAAGTTAGCGGAGAAGGCATTAGACCGGGGACGCGCAAAATTGAATGCGTCCGTGCTTTTTCAAGACCGAGGAATGTTCACGAAGTCAGACGATTTCTGGGGTTGTCAAGCTACTTCCGTCGTTTTATCGAGAACTTTGCAAGATTGGCCTCACCGTTAACAGACTTGCTACGTAAAGAAACAGCATGGAAATGGGGACCAACAGAGGAATTGGCATTCGAGACGCTCAAGCTTAAACTCACCGAACGCCCATTATTGGCTTTGTATGACCACAGTGCCAAGACGGAATTACATACTGATGCCAGTCAAGTTGGCCTTGGCGCTATATTAATGCAGGAAGGGTCCGATGGAAATATGCATCCAGTGTACTACGCAAGTCGGAAAACAAATACTGACGAAAGCCGATATCACTCGCATGAACTCGAAACTCTGGCGATAGTATGGTCGATTGAAAAATTCAGAGTATATCTACTAGGAAAACAATTTAAGATTGTCACTGACTGTAACGCCGTACGGAACACTATCTCGAAGAAAGATATTGTACCCCGCATCGCTCGATGGTGTCTAAAGTTGCAGGATTTTCATTATGATGTTATCCACCGCCCCGGCTCCAGTATGGCACACGTTGATGCATTAAGTCGAGCGCCGCACGGTGATTGTGAAGAACTTGACGTGGTACAGGGGTTTCAAATCTGCCACGTATCCTTATCCCACGAAGATTGGCTCGTAATGGCCCAGAAAGAAGACCCTAAAATATTGAGACTTATCGACCAACTCAATAAGAAGACTGATCTTACTCAAGCGGATAAGCAAGTGAAGGAGGAATTTGTATTGAAAAATGGGAAGTTGTACAGGAAATCCTCAGACGATAAGTTGCAAGAGAGGTTACTGTGGGCTGTTCCGAAGAAGGCTCGTTGGCAAGTAGTAAAATGGAATCATGACGATGTTGGCCATTTTGGTGTAGACAAGACCTATGACCGAGTGAAGAATGCCTATTGGTTTCCACGAATGAAGGGATTCGTTCAACAATACGTATCTTCATGCTTGGATTGTCTATATCACAAAAACCCGTCTGGAAGAAAGCCTGGATTTTTGCATTCCATAGATAAGGTGGGCGTACCAATGGATACAATTCATATGGATCATCTAGGCCCGTTTATCAAGAGTACCAAGGGAAATGCATACTTAATCGTCATTGTTGATGCATTTACGAAGTTCACAATATTGAAGCCGGTTAGGAATACAAAAGCCGCATTTGCTCGGAGATCCCTGGAAGAGATTATTGGTCTTTTCGGTTCACCAAGAAGAGTTATTACGGACCAAGGCACATCGTATACAAGTAAAGAATTTGAAGATTTGTGTAAGAAATCAAAGATTATACACATCAAGAACGCAACGGCAACGCCTCGTGGCAACGGACAGGTCGAGAGGTACAATAGAACCATAACGCCAGCCATAGCAAGTTTGTGCACACGACAAGATGAAAAAGATTGGGATGACCATCTTTCGCAAGTTCAATGGGGCTTGAACAATACGTTCCACAAAGCGACCTTAAGAACCCCATTCTCACTACTATTTAATTTTCGATCCCGACATCCGCTGGGAAATGAAATCGACGACGACGACTCAATAGAACCAATTGAGCTAGAAACCCAAAAACGAAGAATGGAAGCGATAGATCGAATACGTATAGACCAAGAAAAACAGCGATTACGCTATAATGCCAAGAGAGCCAAAGCAGCGGAATATTCACCGGGAGATCTAGTAATGGTTCAGCGAGAACCAATCGCTACTGGAGTACCAACAAAAACAAATCCGAAATTCAAGGGCCCCTACGTTGTGACGAAAGCACTTAACTACGACAGATATCAAATTGAGGACATCCCTGAAGCTCAGAGGACACAAAAGTTCTATAGAAATACAGCACCAGTAGATAAGCTGAAAAGGTTTCAAATATTTGACGCTCATGATGGTTTCGAATCTTCTTCAGATGAAGAGAACGTTGATGGACAATTGTCACCAGTTAACGCAATAACCCAAGAACCATCAGTAACAACCAATGCTAGTAAAGAAGCCACTCCAAGTTCATCCAACGATCAAGTACACGCAGCGTCTGAATTGGAAGGAATAGATTTCCAGCGACGAAGCGGTAGAAACCGAAGAAAACCAGACTATTTCAAGATTTAAGTTAGGATAATTAAATTCTTCCAAATTTTCAAACTGTGTAAACATAAAAGCAAAATCTCCATTGTTGTAAACTATTATTGTTATCATGCTTAGTCAGGAGTCTAAGTTATTAGGATGGCCGAATGAAAGCGTTAGAATAGGCTAACAATAGACATGCGTAATAATAGGCTAATAATAGACATAAGTGATAACAACTGATAAATTTATAAAAACGCTTTTCGTTATCTAGAGTATGACGTCATGATTTTAAAAACGCCTAGAGACAATTGTAATATTAAAATCATTCCTGTTCGTGATCTCGATATGTAAACACAAGTTAATAAACTATTTTAATTTAACTTTTAATTATGTTACTCGGCGCATTACTGACTTAGCTTTAAAATAGAGCTAACAAGACAAACAGATAAAGTTGTTATTATAATTACCTAGTACTACTTCATTGTTTTTCTATTTTTCAATCTGCATAACGCTATTGGTGGATATAGAAAATAAGAGTTGTTGTTTTTTGATGTTTTCATCATCCAATCAATCTTTTTGGAGAAAGACAGACTCTATAGTTCCTTAGAAGCTTTTAGGAACCTAAAAACGTATGTTGCTTCTTGAATTATGCGATATTCACCGAGCTTTAATTCACTAAGGAAATCAATCCTATTTTGGATACTTGACTATCAAGTCAACAAAGCACTACCAAGAATAAAGAAAGAATTACTAAATGGAAATTCTTTTGATTAAGCGTGTTTACGTTTCGTGCACAGAGGCAGGAAGAGAGAGGGAGAGAGAGTTGGAGCGGAGAGATTCTACAGATTTAAGCCCTCTCCCTTCTTTTTCCCTTCCTTAAACAGTTGGTGGTCACTCTAAAGGACTGTCATTACTAAACTTTTCTAAGAGATGTTTGGAATTGGGAGGATGGAGAGTTTTCTTTTAAAGAGCCGCGGGGTTTTGCGGGGAAGAAAAATTCCTGAGGAAAGCGAACTTAAGCCAAGCGCGGGAGAAGAAGGCGATGGTGCAAGCGTCAAAACCCTGATGGGGTAGTATAGTCGAGTGGTATAGTGCCACCAAAGTCTCCTCTCGCCGAATTAAACGAGCTAATATTCCCCGAGTCTCGGGCAAAAAGGAAAACTCCGGAATTGTATGACCTTCTCCCTCGCACTCCTGGTAAACATCACTCGATTTAAAAGCGGAGGGAGAAACCCCCGGTTGAAGGTTCCCCGATTCAACATTGATTTAAACTCCCGCTCCGAATTTATCAATCGAGGTTTTTCACGACCTTTATCCATTCCTATTGGTCAAAACCGTCTAGAATCTGGTCACGTGACGGTCTAAGTTGACGTGACCATTATACTGGCTTCGAGTGAGGGTGAGGGCTCAGGATTGAAATGAAGGGAAGAGGGGAAAAAAGGAAAAATATCAGTTTCTGGAAGTGCGACCGAGCGCCTAATTCACTTAAGACACGGGACGCTAAACGCTTACTAGTATCGGACTTTTCTCAGCTGCAGTGGTAAAGTTCTAGATCCTTTCTCTCTCTCTCTCCAAAAATGCCGCCTCTTTCTTTCCCACTTTTAAGGAAGCCAGACTTAGCTCGGGCACCATCATCAAGCCTCTGGATGAAGGCGCGTCATTCGAGCCTAAGTGAAAAAGATCGCTAAGAATTTTTGAAGCAGTTTGAAACGATCTCTTTAGCGTGAAACGTCTTTTGTCGTTGCGAAACCATGGTTGAACCAGCTCCAATCGTGGTGGACGCTGTGTGCGACAAATGGCGTATTTCAAACTCAGTTTTCTCGACTATAGTCGGATCTTTCTCACAGTGGATGTAAGCTCTGCCAGTAGATTTTTTTTTACTCCATCTGGATTCCTTCCACTTTCGACCTAAGATTGGAAGACCTAGAAAAGAATAGGAAAGGGGTAATATGGTGAAAGGGTAAAAGAGAAAATTTAATTTGCGCGATTAATCTTTTGGCGCGGGCCGGGCACGGAGCCATTGCCATTGCAGCATCGCTAGAGCGAGCGTGTTATGTTTATCACCTCATTCCGTAAAACCTTTGAAAGGCTTTAACTCTCTCACTCTTCTATATGAAAAGGGCGGCACGCGGAAGATGCTTAATGAAGGTTCGGGATCGCGTTCTCCTCAACCTTTGTACCTTTACGTATACCATTCAAAAGCTCGCGCGTAAAGAACGAAAGAATGGAAGAATCTTACGTGGAACTTCATCAAGGTTCGAAGAGAGTTTCGGGCGCTTGGTGGCGGCCCGGGATCAAAGCTCGTTTCGAAAATGGATCGTGTACCGTGCACCCTTTTCAATTAATCGCATCCTCCCCCCCCCCTCCGATCCTACCATCCCACTATATAAAAGACTATTTATGTAATATTTTACTACTACACACACAGACCTATATATAGATAGGCGTATTTATAAAGTTTCTTTGGTGTGTTTTCACGCGAATTTCGATTTGTAGATGTCTATATATGCAAAATATTTATTAAAATTTGGCCAAATTTACATTTGAAACGAATTAATGGGCTACGGTATAAATTCAAATTCCTTTGGCTATAAACTGATCTCCATAAATTGATTTACTAAGTTAAGTCAATTGAATGTTTGTAAATTGCTCTGTAAATATACCTTAAGTGATTTAAATATGTTAGAGATACAGTTCTGCTCATGGTTTAATATTATACTGTACACTAAAAAGTTACCCATAATTATTTATTCCAAATGAAGTAGATATATTTGTTGATAATAACTTTCTTAACAACTATCAGTTAGGCGTGTTGATTTTTATATTGTTAAATATATAAATTTAAAATTAATTTTCAGAAATTTTAATATCAGTTTGTCCTTACACTAACATTTAGTTTTAGCCTGAATCCACCCATAGAGATTCATTGTTTTTCTTCTCTTTGTTCAACTGGATTCTGTACTATAGCTTGATATCCTGACTTCATCCACTGGCCACCGAATTACGATAAAAATATTTTGCTTGGTAAACCCACTGCTCTGTCTATTGTTTCAATTACGTAAAGGAGAAAATGGCAAAAACCTAAATGGATGGGCAGATGGGGTACAGGAAATTGCGTAGAGTACGCATCTGGGAATCGCCGTGGTTGTTGCTCGAAGTGATATTATGGAAGGGAATTCCAGTACTTTCCTAAATTTGCCTCAACTTCTCAATTAGGTTTACTCGTTTGGAATATATTTCTACATCTGGAAGCGCGTTTTTTACCCGAATCTTTTTAAAGAGATTGTGAAACCTATGTAAAAGTGTATTCCTGCTTTTAAACATTTTACAGGTTATCAAACATTTCACACTTTAACATACACTTTTATAAGGTAATCATGCACTTTTATGAACTAAAATTGTGGGGTCATAGTTCCACGACACGGAGCCCATTCCAAGCAACCCTGTGGTTTTTCGAATAAGTGGTTACTTGATTTCTCTCAGTTTTATGAAAAATCTTATTTATGTAGCAACATGAAAACATAGAAGCGACACGGAGAAGTGGAAGATACTTGTATCATACACTTTTATTGACTTCACAAATCTACAAGTAACTGGAGACGTAGAAAAAGGAATTTTCTAAGCGAGTTCTAGGATATTTTCATGTTTCCTTTAAATTGGCCTACATTGTTTTTCTTATAAACATCTCTACGAGATTCGTGCTTGAAGAGTTAAGGAAACACGGCTACTCTTGCATGAAAAAAGGAAGTTGAATTAATGTAATTATCCCTACAGAATGCATGCATTTAATTTTTTTAGGTAAAGTTATACCTAGTTTTTCTTTAGCTTGGTGTAAGAGCTGGTCGTTAGCCTTATTCAAGATACGTAAACTGTCCCCTAACTGCTTATTTTAACTTAAATCCATCCTGAATGCAACCGTTGATGAAAGGAAAGGCTGTTCTTATATGTTAATCCTTTTGCACACAATTCTCCCCTGGGTTTCCCTTTCGCTTGCAATTACAAGGTCACCGCGAACAACGTTTTAATGTATGTATTTCCTGTAAAACTCCCGAAAAAAAGGTAAAGAAGAGCCGTTTTCCGTAGCTGCTTCCTAAATATTCAAAACACACCAGCTTACCGGTTCTTTTAACCTTTTTTTCGCTTTCTATATGTAAAAAGGGGATGGCTCCCTCTGAACGCTCATTAAATTTAATGGCGTTTCTCGTATTCAAGACGCGCTATCTCGATCCGTGACTACTTGGAATCATCCCCCATCTCTCCAACCTCTCGCTTAAATTACATCCCATCTCGCATATTTTCATTCTATTCCCAACAGCGCTTGCACTCGCGTAAGCAGCTCAACTTCTTATCGTCTAAAATATCTATCTTGTAATCCGAACTAGTCCACGCTTTCCGCTACTGTCTTATCTAACATTTACAACGTACGCTCCGGATCCGGACCATGTGGCAATTAGAAAAGACCAAGGTTTAGGCTTATAATTAGGTCAAATTGTCTACAGATAGAAATGTTCCAGCTGCTGCGAAATTTAATGGAGGTGTTCATTCAGAAGTCGAGAAAATAAACGTTTGACCTGTCGAGAGGCAGTGGCGAAACAACTAGGTTACATATTGAAATATTGGCAAGGTAACACGTTGTGAAAATTTTATTTTATTATCAGTCTTGTGGAGGAATTTGTAGCACCAACTAACGTTGTGCTCACTTCGTAAGACTCTCTCTTCCTCTCTTTCATTATCGAATTTTAAATAACTTTCTTCCATAAAAAGATATATTTTTTTCTTACAAGAAATTTTCAATCAATTCCCTCAAATGGCTGTTCTTTTTTAGAGAGAGTATTTGAAAGATGAAGAAAATGGATTTTAAAATCTTCCCACGCGTTTCTTTGGCTTTAGAGAAGAAACTACATCGAAAACTTTTAATTTAATACTCTTGTTTCTGGTTCGAACGATATAAGCGTGGCGAGGAGACGAAAGATCGAAAACAAAAATTAATTTCCTATAAATATACTCCGATCTATCGAAACTGTCATACACCTTTTTATAGATCCGAACTTTCGAGAAGCGATAGGGGGATATAGGAGACTCTTTAACCCTATGTTTCTTTACTCGTTCCCAGAAATAGAAGTCCAAGTTCTGAGGTCCAGCTCTTTCAAGTCCATTTTCATGTAGCATTATCACTGGTCCAAAGTTAAAAATAAAAGTTGACTCATCTTCACTGTGAAACGACAATGCGAGACATCTGACTGAATGGAAACTGGAATTAGCACAATAATCTAAGACCTGTTTCCACAGTTAAAACAATATATTTATTTGGGTGGAAGGTGAATTTTTCAGCTTCACTTTTCTCTCACCATGTGGAAGAGATATTTGGGCAATTTGGCGCCACTTACGTGATTCCGCTTTTGCGCACAATATGCAGTGTTTTCTACTCCCTTTAATGTACTTCTCTTGGATATTTGGCCCGAGCTTATAGGGGCACATGGAAAGATGAAGGAAGAAACCAGAAAAAAAATGTTTTCTGAGACGCCAGAGAATTCGGCGAAGAGAAAATGCCCCTAGAATTTTTTTCTCTTACTTACCGCCCTTCTTTTCGCGCCTGGAGTGGCAACTTTGAAAACAACTGTCACCACTTCATCCAATAAAGGGGATCTTATACCTTCTCCCGAAGCTAGCGAGGGACCAAGGCTTCACTTTCTCTCGCGCTTCCCGAGATAGCGCCAAATATAGAGAGCTTCTTATGAGACCTATAAAGGAACGAACCCCTTTTCCTTCCGGAATTTTCTCAGAAATAAGTTCATACTCTTCCTTATTATTTTTCCAGGAAGCTGGTTTTGCAAATGTAATTGAGCAAACTTTATCTCTGTTAATTCGGATTCTAGGAGAGTGAATCCCACATTTTATTAGTGTTTGACTAAAGTAAGTTGAGTTGTACGAGTGACTTTCTATTGGGATGGGAGTGGAGTTGTCTTTGCTTGATCTTTCAAAGCGGTTAGTTAGATGATACTTCATTTTAAGAGCATACTTTCAATGGAACCAGAGATATGATAAACACGTGACCATCTTATCTTATTATCTTTACATAAAGATAAGTAATTGTTCAAAATATCTGTTAGTATATTTAGTCTGAACGAGGCCACTTCCCTCTTTTTACCGTTATTAGTTTTTGCGCAAACTACTGTCAGAGAAGTTTCTCTCTCTCTCTCTCTCTCGCGGTCGTCTAGTCTTTATCCGACACTTTTCTTGCGGGTAATAGTGTTGAGAGAAGAGAGGGAGGGGTATATAGGGAGTGTACTTTGAGAGGGTGAGAAAAAATTGGTATTATTGGGTCTATCTATGACGGCCCGAAAATAATAGTTCCAAATATTTTTTTCCCCCGAAGCTAACTTGTCGATAAGTCGTTTGAGGTGTGGAAAAGATACGGAAGTCTTTCTTGCGGTTCCTATACATACCTGTATATCTATATGTTTAGAAAAAAGAAAATAGACTTAGCCAGTTCAAAATCCCAATGATAAAAGTGTCGATACTCCTTGTATGACATCCTTACTTAACGTCAATGGGGTATCGTAGACGAAATTAATCTCTTGTGTCACTCATTACGTCATAAATTCATCATTTTAGACTTCAATTCCGTCGAAGCATTGTTGTATAATGATCTGTGTTAAATGTATTAGCGTATAATTGAAGTTTCATAGTTGTAAATGACGCGACTGACTGACATTTAGGTCAAATTTACGAGTGATAGTTATCTACAGAAATAATTTGCGAGACGGTAATACCAAAGAGGTTACAAAGAGGAAGAGTTGAAGTTACCAGCTTTGGCAAGGCATTTTGGGTGTTCTCGCTCTTCGTTTTTATTTATTTGTTATATTTTCCTCCAACCAATAAGAGCTAGACAGAGAAACATGCGCGCGCACCGGAAGCTTCGAGGAAAACTTTCAAAGCGAGAACACTCTATAGTCAAGCTTTCTACTCCCCCTCTTTATACCCTCTTTGGTAATCGCTAGAAATTTAGCGTCGTCTTCTGGTAATGAATTTCTAAATAAACTTTGAACTGTTATAGACATATTTATCGATTATCCATTGCCATTAAAATTTTGGCTTTCAATATGATTAACTAGCCATAGTTCTAATAGGTGTCGGCAGTCATTTAGACACGCGTTTCTTTTATGGAATATTTTTAATGTATGATTTTTTTCATCTTAAGAAAGGACTTTGTCACAGTTAAGAAATAAAAGTGTCCAGCCCTTTATTTCTTCTTTTAGCTTTTAATATCTTCTCTTGCCTAGTTGAGAAGAAGATTTTCTTTTATTTATACAAGAGAAGAAAACTTTTGTGTCAAGGAGTGAAAAGCAGAGACTTTCTTTAAATAGTTTTTCACGGGTTTTGCCACGAGAAAAAGCGATTTAACTTTGTTATAAAAGGAAAAACGGACACTGCAAAAGCAAGAAAGTCAAAAGCGAGACAGCTAGAGCGCGCGAAGAAGAAAAAGTAAAACGAGAAGACTATTCGCTTTTTCTTCGTTAGTCGAATGATTTCTTTCTCTAATACTCAAATTTAATTACAATTTGTTGGAAAAGGAAACAAAAAAGGGTTGAAACTCTACAACTTTTGAAGGGAAAATGGCCCGCTTTGAGGATAAAATCCTTGTAAAATAAAAATAAAAACGACGTTCACTTAGACACGGTTAGACGTCGAATCCCGAAAATGGGTTGACCTAAATGACACTTCGGTATCTTCTTTCGACCAGACAAAGTTGACACTTAGGATACGATAAAAATGAAGAGACGTTTGCTTGCAGGCCTTAAAGGTATTGACTTTCATTAACTGTCATCGTAAAACTCTTGGTATCACGGAAAAGGAACATGTGTGCGACTGAATTGAACTGAGAGGAAATTAGATGTGGATCAATTATATTAAATACGGGCTAAGTTTATAAGATATGTTCCATAAGTATGACGACACTAATGCTAGAGACTTACAGCTCGAGCTAGCTCGAGAACGACAGAAGCGAGAATTGACTACACTTGGTTAATTTTGCAGTCCATCTTCCTGTTTAGTCTGTACTAACTCTTTGACAGTGCCTCACTAGGCGTTAAAGTAAAGTTGGATTTGCAGAAGAAAACAAATAGTTTAAGAAAATGCCGGAAGTTCGTGATAGAAATACAAAAAAAAACTCACTCTGTCTGGACTTTTTAAGCCAAGCTCTTATGAGTATAATGTGATTTCAAAATGATCCATCTTACTGCCATTCTTCAATGACTTCCCTTAATAAATTATAACACCAAAGACCCAGAAATTCGGTCGCCAGCGCATAATCCGCGGTAGAAACCTTGAACTTTATAAGTTTCTTAACTAAAATGTCTCTCCTCATAAATCATCTAATGTTATATACGATTTTGGAGGGAAACAACGATGCTCTATTTTTTAAATAACGAAACCAAAACTAAACCAGAGTCTATTTCAAATCAAACGATCATCACACGAAGTAAACCCAATTCTGTAGTTGTTGAACTTCAGCAATATTGAGAAGTAATGTGTAGTGAAATCAATCAAACGTAGCAAGCGCCACCCTGCAAATTGAGTGAAAATTGGACATATACAATCTTACAATCTTATCTTACGCCAGTTAACAGACTTCTAGCATGATCAATATCTCCTCGTTCCAAAGAAAAAAATGTAAAAACCAAAACAGTGAAACCAAACGAGAAAAATCGAGTAATACATTTTTGTTCACCGATCATTTCTAAAGACGTAACGTAGTAGCTGGAAAAGATGCTGGCCTATCATAATCCCACTCCGTCCAACCATACAGGGATGAAGATGAAAAAAAAAATAACAAAAATAGAGTTTCCTCCTCCAGTTCCATCCTCCCTTTTTTCTAGGTTGGTCTTCGTCGTCGTCGTCTTTCGTAGTTGATTGTAAATGAGCGTTGAAGAGGAAAGCCATTAATTCCCGATGATTGTTTCTTTTCTAACGACGCTCGTGATTTGGCTCCTCGCGCGTTTTTGCGCCAGGTCGGCTTGGGGAAAAGATTTCGGCAGAGAACTAAGCGCGTGGAGATCTGTGACAGGGAAGCTCAAGATGAGAGAAGGAAGATGGAGGATGGAGCTAGGGAGAAACGGGACTCCTGAGCCGCTATCATTAATTTCTTCGTCCACGCCTAAAGGACACGGACTGTAGATGGTTCTTCCTTTACTCTTCTAACCCATACTTCCTCTCCTCCTCCTCCCCCTCCTCCCTGGACAATTTTTGACCGACGAACGACTTGTGTTTGTCTCTGTCTCTCTTTTCTCTCTGCTAAATGGCCACCGATTCTAATTAACAAATATTTATCAAAGTCCTAATTGTCTCGACATTGTCCGTATAATAAATGAGGCCCTAGTGGCAATTAGCGATAATTATTCCGCTCCAACCTTCAGCTCAGTTCCTCTCTATTCACTGTATCTAAAGCTAGCTCCCAAAAAAAAAGTACAATGAACAAAAAAATTTACGAGGGTGTAATTTTAATTTTTGCCAAGGGTTGTTACAAAATTGGTCCCGAGGAATTCGTGCAGTTTTAGATTCGGGCGATAGTCTAAGCTGGGTGGTAATAATAATAATGGCTGTCTACTCATTTTCTTTGGATAGGCTTAGGAATATAATTTTTTTTTTGTTAGAAAAGATCTAGGCCTACGTGTTAGCTAAATACTCGCTTCTAGGCTGGCTAGCTGCGTGTGGAAGGAAATATTCTCCGAAAACTCTTCGTTATAAAACTGCGAGAGAAGGGAGGGGAAGAATCTACGCGCTCTTTTAAATTAATGGAGTGTCGGCTTATAAAAGCGAAAGAGAGCAATTTTACTCTTTTTGGGCCGAGCTATAGGGATATATCTACGTATTCTCTTCTTCCAGGAGGCTTATTCGTTCTAACAACTGTTTTGTATAGAAAGTTCGCTCTCGGTTTTTGCGTAATATTCTTAACCATCTTCCTCCTCCTTTTTCTCCATCCTTTTCAGCTGCCCAAGAAAAATTCGGTCGTTTAAATCCTGGGGGCCCCAATTTTATTTCTTCCGTTTTTTTTTTTAAGAAGCGGTTTTGTTACGTAAGCCTAATTCTTGAAGCGAAATGAATGAACTCTCTCTGCCTTCTGCTCTTGTAATATTAATTTTCGAGCACATACTGGTAATATTTTAGGTTCCGTATTTACTGGCGTGAATTGAACTGATCTATCGTTTCTAAGATTCTTTTAGGGATATTTTAGTTTTTCACTCGTGATTTAGGGAGCTATTCTATTCCTTAATCTCAAATTGAAGTTATTTTTCTAGAAAAGTAGGCCTATATCACGTTTCTTATTCTTTTTGTCTACAAAGAGGTTTTTTATGAAAAAAAAAGCGCCTGATATTGGTCGTAAAAAATTTATCACCGAGTGATTCGAAGAAGGGTTAGCAAATAATAAAAAATAAAATGT
The DNA here is from genome assembly GCF_054372755.1 of Phalangium opilio. Classification (NCBI taxonomy): domain Eukaryota; kingdom Metazoa; phylum Arthropoda; class Arachnida; order Opiliones; family Phalangiidae; genus Phalangium; species Phalangium opilio. The sequence goes on from NW_028324155.1 coordinate 695,940, forward strand.
GATTCTTTATTATATTGGAAACACGTATTTTTTAGTACCCTTAAAGCTCACTAGGCCAAATCGACATTAAACGTTTTGGCGTAGCTATTCAGGGTACTGCAAGGCCCTAGCTGTTAACTTTACTGCCAACTCTGCAGTTAGAAGAAGAGGTTCGATTAACAATGTGGAAATTCCATTTCGGATACGTTATTTACGCTTGAAAATGTTTCTGTGTCACTGGATGCCTCCAGTTTCTTCGGTAAAGCCGTTAAAATGGATTTAGTTTCGACGTAAAACTAGTGGAGTAGGAAAAAGTCAAGAAGAAAAAAAAGAAGGTGATTTCTCGATATAAGAATTGAATTTGACCGGGTCAGAGTCGGACTCGGGCGTATAGAAAAAAGTTTAAAATATACATTTCACGACATTTGGGACACCGTATGTAGCAAGAGGTAACGATCCTGTAGGTCTTAAAGAGAAGTTGAGACAAATTGATATAGTAAGATTCCGAGTTGAGATTTGGCTAACCAATACAATTAATATTTTAATATATTAAGTTCTACTCGCAAGCTTAAATCAAGCTCAATTTAACGGGGGTGGTTTTTAATTAATTAAGTGGGGCTTTAAATATGTTCCAGCATCCCTTTAAGATCAAAGGGGGGTGGGTATAAATGGGTACCAAAAATATAGTTGGGGGACATTATGATCGAGTCGTTTTTTTATTGCCAACTTTTTCATGGCTAGTGCAGCGCGACTATTTCGGAGTTTTACGATCCTCGTTACTCCCTTCTCTTCCTTTCTTTATGGCTCGTGTCCCGTTAATATTTTTTCCACCTTTATAATACACCGTAGCCAAAAGCGGAGAAACGTGGTATTTTAAATCCGCATTAAAACGCTTACACCCCGCCTTAACCGTGGTACACTTTCATCTTGATCATTGATGAACTCCATCCTTCCTCCTGAGCTTCTCGCCTATCTTCAGCTAACGCTCAGGAATTTACTCTTCTTCCGAAAGGAGGAATGAGAACCGCCTACTTTTATTCTTCTCCAGTTTCGCGGATAACTTTTACGACAAGGCTTTTTGCGAATCGTTTTTACCTATAAATTTGCTATATTTATCGTTTTTATGAAACTGATAGCAAATTTTAAACGGACCAACGATTTAATCGTATGGCCTCGCTAAAGTTAGGAAGTTTCAGTTGGGTTCTATAGCAATGTCCTCTGTTAACAAGCGGACTCCAATTTTTCCCGAATAGGTCGATAATATGGATTTTCTGTAGTTTAGTTTCCCATGTATTTCACGCTATCTTTTGAGTAACAAAATACTTCTTACAATTTTAATGTAGATTCAATTAATTAATCTTTACTCTAGTTGCCTTATGTTTTATATTATAGTTAAGTTGAAGTATATTTAAAGTTACATGATATGTGGGCCATGATTTATAGACAGGTGTTCGGCCGTGAGAGGGAGGTACAAATAATCATTTTCTTTTTAAAAAACGAAGTTTATTTCAGTGACTAGTTAATGACACTTTAGGTTGATTGAATTGATTAATTAAAAAAGGGGTTTGTAGTTTTTTATGAGTTTAAGTTCGATATGGCAAAATTTACAATTTCAATGTGTTTTCACAAAAGTATTTTTAAAAGTCTACAATTTTCTTAAAATTTATGAAAGAAAAAACAATTGTTTGTGTTTTGATATAGACAACGGACGTCGTCTTACTTAAAATGTAAGTTTTCCGGATCACTGAAGCGGAAAACACCGTCCAGGAAACCCAAATAGACAAAGTAGGTTTTGATTTCCTGTTCTTAAAAAAATGACATACTTAATAATCTCGCGAAATATATATTGGTTTTAGTGGTGAATTAATCAAGTCTTTTAAGTCTTATTTCAATGCAGTCAAATAGATTAATTATTCACGAAAATGGGTCGCATTATAGATAAAATTAGTCCAAGGGTAATCGCGATGAAAGACGGTATTAATCCGTTACTAGAGTTTTTCTTGAAAGGCCCGAAACGTTCGCACTGAGACGAGAATGTATTTCTTTCGGCTCCCAGAGAATCCAGGGCTGTGAAACAAAAGCGGTAGATTTCACTACCGTCTAAATTACCGATGACCGTTTGCCTGGTGTAGTAAGGGACATTCAGTTCGGTGGCTGTTTCCCCAGTAGACTTAAAAACGGTGGCTTTGAACCCGGCAACGTCTTCCCTGGTGACGACGAACCACACGACGCGAACTTCGCTATCACTGACTCTTTCGAAACCTCTGAACTTGAGATCTGGTCGACTCGGGGCCACTTCCTCTTCTAAGGCCTCGCGGCAGACCAGAAGGTCCTCCTCCACCGTGACCAAGGATCTATTTCCGGCGGAAACAGGTGCCGCGCAAATGACATTGTCCCAATCGCTCGTGTTGACTAAGTTTCCGATCCAGTTCTTTAAAGGACGTACTTGGCAGTTGCAGTTTAATGGATTACCTGTAAAAGATGGAGAATTGAGGCGTTAATTTTATACACAAAGAAAGAATTATTGAAACAAGTATTTGAAGCACGTTTATGTTATGCCTACAAAAGACTATAATACCTTCGAAATAAACTTGGCAGCCGTCTTTCATTAATGGAATTAGTTCGTCATAGAAGTTGGGTAACTGGTTTTCCCTGAGATCCAGTTTGCGTAGCGTCGTCATTTTGGCTATGTCTTCTATCGCCAAGGTCTCAATCGCGTTATAGCTTAAGTCGATTTCCGTAATATTATCGTACGTTCCCAAGGTTCCTTTCGGAAACTTAGTCAATAAATTTCCTGACAAATCCAGGGAGTTCAGATAGGTGATGTTACCCAGCACCCCGAGTTGGATTTCATCAATTATGTTATGCGATAACTTGAGTTCCTGCACTTTACCCATTCCATCGTCGAATGTCTTGGTCAGTGACGGTATGGTGTTGTAACTTAAATCGACGTAGCGTAGTTTATACGGAATGTAAGGTGATTTGGGAAAGGTTTTCTCCGAGATGTAAGATATTCTGTTGTATGACAAATTTGCCACTTCTAGAGATAATAAGTCATCCAACACACCGTGCGTTTTATTCTCTAAGTAGGTGATTCTGTTGTGAGACAAGTCCAAAATTTGAAGGGAAACGAGACTCTTAAACACCCCCGGTCTGATAGCGGTCAAGTTATTGTAGCTCATGTTTAGCTTCAGTAGTTGTAACATGCCCTCGAAGGCGTTAACGCTAACGTTTTGTAGGTTGTTCTGTTCCAAACGCAGATGGAACACTACTGGTAAGACGCCGAAAGCCTTCTTTTTTAACTCTGTTATGTTATTAGCATGGAAATAAAGGTACTGTAAAGAACTAAGTTGTTCCAGGGCTTGCCACGGTACTTCACGGATGTTATTATGCCCTAAGGAAAGTATTTGTAACGTCAACAAGTAAGCGAAGGCTCCTTTACGAATGCTGGTTAGATTATTGTGGTCCAAGTATAATGCCAGCATAGAATTCATCATGGGAAAAGACTGAGGTTCAATATCATTCAGGGCGTTGTGCTCCATATGTAGGACGTTTAGGGCCACCGGAAGTGGGAATATCTTGTTAATGCGATTGTTATTGGCGTATATCGTTCTCACTGACACTAAATTCGAAAACCCAGACGACCCCACGTCACTGATGTTGTTATGACTTATATCCAAGTCTAGTAAAGTTGAAATAGTGCCGAAGGTACTGTACGTAATCTTCTGTATGACGTTGTGACTTAAATTGACGTGACGGACGCTAGACAGCTTCTCAAACACGGTTCCCGAGACGGACTTAATCTTGTTGTAACTCAAATCTACGGTATGCAGTTCGTAAAGCTTCTTGGGTGTGAAGGCCTTTCGGTTTATTTCAGTGATGTGGTTGTAACTGGCATTTAGAACTTTAATTCCGGTTAGATTTTGAATTGGTATTTTGTTTAAATCCGAAAAGTTATTGTGGTTGAGTAGCAGAACGTTTACGTCACACAAATGGAAAGCTTGGACTGGTATTTCGTCTAAGTTGTTGTGTGACATGTCGAAAATGGAGACGTTGGAAAGTTCTTGGAAGGCACCCATTCCGATGAAGGATATGTTATTGTAACTCAAGTCAATATGTACTTGGTACATCCGCTTGATTCCGTAACTTGCAATTTTCGCGATGTTGTTATAACTCAGATCTAACTTTTCCAACCATTGCAAATCTGTGAATTGTTCGTATCCAATGTCCTCCATTCTGTTGCGACTGAGGTCCAAGGTCCTTAGATGTCTGACGGCAGTGAAGGCCTTCTTAGCCACGCTCTTAATCTTGTTGCCGCTCAAATATATATCCCTGAGGAATCTTAAACCTCTAACCAAATATGTACTGATGTCCGTGAAGAGGTTGTTATTTAAATTTAAGGCACGAATTAGAGTTGTTCGAGCGAAAAGCGTCCTGGGTAAATCCTTTAAAGAATTATCAGAGATGTTTAGCACCCACAAATTTTTTAAATCCCGAAAATCGTTTCCGCCAAATTTGGTAAACCTATTTCCTGACAAGTCCAAGTATTTCACTTTCTGCACGGGTTGAAACATGTTCCTGGCAATGGTTGACATATGGTTGTTGTGTAGGCTTAAATGTTGAAGGTTAATTAGTCCGTTAAAAGCGGTCGGGTTTATTTCCCGGATTTTGTTGTGATCCAGCCTAAGGTTGGACAACGATCCCATTCCAGCAAAGGCACCAGCTGGGATACTTGTAATTTCGTTATAAGCCAAACTCAAGTACGTCGTGTTCCCCATTTTCGACAGAAGACCGGATGGAATAACATTCAACTTGTTTCCTTCAAAGCTGACGTTGCCCGGAAGTTGGAAATCCGCCAGTAACACGTCATCGGCGATGGATTCGAACGAGTTTCCCTCAATATCCAAGTTGTTGATGGTTAAATGCGAAATAAGGGGTCCGAACAACCTTCTGGCGTTTGACCCTTTGATGATTAACCTTTCTAAAGGTTGCTTGACGTTGCTTAATCCGATGGACATGGTTGCCAAGCTGGAGTCTTCGCATATGACCTTGACACCGTTGGGTCCACCGGGCATACATTTGCAAGGATGTAAGAAGAGGGCGTTTCTCGGACATTGAGGGTCTTGTCTCACTCTAGCTTTAGCCGAGATGAAATGTAAGGTCAGAACTAAGATGAACACTGTCCGAAGGAGACGTAATGTCGTGATACCCTTTAAAAGAAGAAAAAATACCAGAAATGACATAAACAAACATGAATATTATTTAGAGACCCGAAGAGCCAGTCTTAATTGGGTCAGTGAGCGAATTTCGATTTGTAGCTTAAACACGTTCGTATATTTCTCTCTCTCTCTTTCTTCAGTTTCTTTACCCCTTTCAAAATAAGTTTTAATTCACGAGCCATAGAAAATTTCGATCAAGAAGTATTTCATAAACTTTTTAAAAAGATAACCGAATTTGGAAGCGAGTAAAATTTGATCAAATTGGCCCGCGGTTCTAAAATACTTTCGTATTTTGGGGCCAGACTTTAATCCATACACGTACACGAGTATGATGTAAATTAAAAAACATTTCATATTTCGAATTTCCATTCCCTTATCTCCAATTTTAGCGTAGAGAAATCTTTAATAATTTATAATTAAGAAGGCGTAAGAAGGTCTATATCCTTGGCATATTTCGCTCATAACGTAAGTGTAAAGATATAATCTATAACTAGAACTTGATAACATAACGGATGTTGCTAGAAGGAAAACGATGGGGCGGTCAATTTTGAAAAATTACAAATCCCTGTAGTAATCAAGTTTTTATCAACGTACATATACATTACGTAATTAAAACACTAATTAGTAGTTAAAAGATTTCTATATTGGATTAACGTAAGTCTAGAATATTACGGTATTTTTGGAGTTTATAGAAAAAGCTATAGATTTTATGGTAAAAGTCATTCAATTAAATATATTTCAATTTTAATTATGATATCATTATAATCATTATTAAAGGCAATCTCTTTAAATTCAGCCCCTTCAATATATTTAGCTAAACGCGTTAAAATTTGTATTGTTTTGTAAAGAAAAATTAAGGAAAACTTACCATTTTGATGATAAAAAGCAAACAATTTAAGTTCCGAATTTAAGTGTGAAAGAAACAAAACGAAAAACACTTTTTACACAGTTCATCGCTGTTCACTAAACCAAAATAAACCAAACTTTCAACTTTCACTGTCTAAATGTGGCACATGTAAAGAGCAAGCCAAAGCGTTTCTACCTCCGTTGCGCCCACTCTATGAAATGGTGACGATGGAAAAATACCCCGTGGCACGATAGGGACTAGTCAGGTGGTCGTATTTTCCTCTTTCTCATTGGATAAACTTAACGAATACCAAAAAAAAAGAAGTGTTTCGCCTCAGGTAGTTGACCCAGTTAGTGATTTTTGTAGGGATAAGAGAGCCAGAGGGGTGCGACTCTAAAGTTATACAGTTTTTTTAAAAAAGACCAGAATAGCGGGGAGAGTGGAGGGGGAATGAATCCTTGTGAACCGGTTTCTTGATACGCTCTCATGAATAATATCCGAAACGTGTATTAGAATTCAACCTTAATATAGGAAGGTTTTTCTCGTAGAGAACCGGTCAGGTCTGCGTTGAAAAATTTTAAGGTGTAAGGTAGGACTCTACTATAGTGGTGATAGTCTATTGTCTGTACCCCTACTGCCTTTGTAAATCGTGTTTGAATAACGGTAAGGAATTCCAAAACCAAAAGAAAACGTGATATGAAGGTTGTAAACAAATCTTAAGCCTACTTTTTATTTAAATTATCAAGGTCCAATGAGGCGTAAAAATGAATACTAGCAAATTTTTTTTCTAGTTTTAAATACATAGTTTTTTAACTAGTAGGATTCTTACCATTTACACAAGGAGGCCTGGCTTTTGACTCCACCACGGAATCTGGCCTCCTTGTGTAAATGGTATGAATCCTCCTAGTCAGCCAACTATGTATGATCGAATACAAGGTGTTTCGGATAAGTCTGCCGTAAATTAATGGGTTAGTTCTTGGGATCAAACTGAGTGGAATGTGTCACAAAGAACATGAGGTCTGCAACATTTAATTACGTATATACGGGGTCTCAAACTTTGGCCTTTTCGTAGAACTGAGCCCAATTATTGAGATAAATTAAATTTCTCGCGTATATAGAATGGCCAGATTTTATTTTGAAAAATAAAAATAAAATTAATTGTACGCCTCTGAAATACAAAGAATGCCTATATGTTTTAGAACAAAAACTCATTTGTTATGACACTTGTTTGATAAAAGAAAGGGAGACACGTGTCTGCCCTAATTCTATTTCTCTCTTCTTTCACGTGCTTCACAACAAACTGTCTGGTAGTTTAATTTGCTCGCAACACTCGCATCGAATAAAGCTTCGGAATTACATCTTGTTTTGCTTTTGCTTCGAAAAAAAGAGAAACTCCCCCGCTTTGCTATATTTTTATTGTAATCAGTGGCGTTCGATATCCAATGTAATTATTATAGCCCGAACAATAATGGCGCTACCCCCTTACCCTCTTATCTCGAACATCAAACCCAAGCCTGAGTCAAGCTAAGCAGTTGTTAGTTTCAACTGCAGCCGTTTTCGTCATTAATCCTCTTGGACTTCTCGGGGAGAGACGTAGTACGTATCATTGAATAGAATAAAGTGTGCCGCTGTGACGGCTGAATAAGAAGAGAAACGGCAAGTTTATTTTAGGGAGAAATATCGCGTTAGGAGAATACAGATATCGAAAACGGCGCCCACATCGGACTGTGACGTCAAACTCTCTTCCCAACCAATGAACTGGAAGGAGTCGCCCGAGCAACCCTCGACAGGTGCTTCTGCCATGGCTCGTCACCTGTTGCTCCTTAAAGTTCGGAAGGCGGGCGGGCGGCGGTTGAAGAGAAATGCCGCTACGTCATCGTTTTCTGCTCGAACTCTAGAATCGCGATCGGAGGGATATCGCTCCCAACTTTGCTTCCGAAAAGTTTATCCACGAAAAGGGGGAAACCAAACGTGTAAGGAACGAAGGCGGGATTAAGGGGGTCGGCAAACGTTGAATCCTCGCGATACCGTATCCCTGTCCATCCATATAATACAGCGATGAACTGGAGAACTGACCTTCTTTTCATCGAACTACACCGCGTAACGGAGTGTCCAACTTCGTGACCATAATCGATTCAAAGATGGATAAGTTCGAAACATCACCATCCCGATGGGCCCTGAGGATCATATGGACCATCTGTGTCCTGGCTGCGGCCAGTAACGCTTTTGGTGTCCGGAGAAACTCGGTGCCAATGCAATTACCCACGAGACTGGACCATCGACCCGGACACTTTACCAATGACTGGGTCGTGAGGTTGACGGGCTCCAGAAGAACAGCCGATGACTTGGCCTTAGAATTGGGATACGAAAACCTCGGAGAGGTCTGTTTCTCAATGCCCTTTCACTAAATGTTGGTGCCGTAAAGATTTCCTTAGCTTTTATGGGTTAATTTTGTCTTTTCCAAATTAAAAATTAAGTTTTAATTAATGTTCCAAAGTTGTTTTTGCGTTGTATTGAATGTTTTATGAAATGAAACTTTAGTCACCGTATAATATCGTCGGTTTTAGTACCCTCTTACAATGTTTAGAAAGTTTCTTAAGTTAATACCCATAAAATTTTATGTATAGTCAAATGTTTTATGTTTAATATCGTAAAGATACACCTGTTTAGTTACGTATAGCATAGTAATAATTCCTAGAATAAAGTGAGTGCACTCGTCTTAAATAGAGGCGTAAATTTTAAAGGTAATTTAGATAATTATTGGGCTTGACACTTATGCCTCGTAATTAAAAAATTATGAAATATAAATTTACTTAAGCAAAAACATAAATACAAACAACACCATCCCTTTAAAAAAAATTATGGGATTGACAAGGCGCGAAAAATTCTGGAAGGCCCGCATCTTCGCTAACGGTATAGTAATCAGTTGCACCCTTAAAAGTAGTTAAATTTCAAAGGCATTGATTGGATTTCTAGTCCCTTTTAAAGTCAGTGCCTGTAGTTGCAAAAGGCGAAAATCTATAGAAAACCAATTTCCCTAATTAGGGCTAAAGCTTAAACCTTCGCATATTCTGAGGGTCGTTCGTGCGTATATTTTAGGGATCCTCTATTCCGACCGAGTCACGTTTGAATGTTGCATATTTAAGTTTTCCTCATCCTACAATCAGTCCACTGGGAATTGGGACCAAATTAAAGACCTTTTCCAATATATAATACTCAATTGAAGTTATTATATCGTGGTTGTCCAAGGGGAAAGTCACTCTGTATCGGTGTAATATACACTATTGAAAGTCCCACAGTTGATATGTTAAAATGATTACGAGTCTATAGGGAATTTGGTAGTGATTAGCCCCTCGTGGAAGCTCCGCTTCGAAGTCAGTTTTCTCATTTATATAAATATCATAACGATATTGGTAAATTAGAGATGATATCTATAATTCTCCCGCTGTTGTACTCTATCTAAAATTACGTAAAATTTAACGAACCCTTCCATAATCTAAGGAGAAATCGTAGTTAACTTTTGTTTCATCCTTTAATTGAAATTAAGTTAATTAACCTGGGTTAATTATTAACAAACTACCATCGCGTATAACTCATGCTAACACATACATAATGAACTAAGTTGGCCAGCGTCTGCGCAGCAAGACGAAAACCTCTAAATATTAAAATTTTCCTCCTTTAAAACGTGCGTGTCTGACTTAAATACAAAGTCTCTAAACAAACCTTAGAACTAGTAACTGTTCCACCAACACTTTCTTAACTAAAACAATTTTGATTCTAAGGCTGCAATTAAAACACCGTAAACTAATTACGAGTTTCATCTATGGGATTTTAAAATTATAGTAGCTCGTAGTTTAGTTTGAAATTTTCAAATAGGTCGAAAGTCTTTAGCGTAACATAATAAATTATGTTTAGTACGGATACTAGAATCTGGTCAGCTTAAGGTTTAAGGAGCTTAACGGTGTCTATGGGATTAATTAAAACAGTATATACGCAAAGGCCAGGCTTAATTGATGACCCTGGTAATAAATAATCAGAGGTTGTAACCGTGTTACACTCCGTGTAAAGCTAGCCAGGTGGGCGAGCAGGCTTTAAAGATAAAACCTCGGATAAAACTATAGCGGAATCTCTCCTCCGTTCTCTCGATTTGGATAAAAGTGTAGCGATGGGAACTGACACATCTGCGGCGTAAACAATGCTAGGCCTACAAAAATCTTTATTTTTCTTTCCATAGTTTAAGTCGCGGGGTGTTAAGGAAAGCTTTTCTTGGCTTTAACTTTGAAATCTATAACACTAGCTGATCTTAAAACTAAAATAAGAATTCAATGGGGATGTCTAAAGAGATCAAAATCTTTTCACGGGATTATGGGATGTTGAATTTTTTATTTTGAACGAAATTTAATGCATTAAGCCCTATGAAAGTGGATGCTATACAATGTTTCATGTGTCGTTACTTACTAACTTCATGAGTATGTTCACTTCTAGGTTTAGTTTGTGTACCGAAGTAACTAAACTGATACAATGTCTTTATTATAATGTCATTCCATGACGAATGGCAAACTATTTTCATTGTTTTTTTTTTGTTTTTGTTTTGCGGTGCTCTGAGCATTATTGAGCCAAGAGAGACTGAGAGAGAAAGACTTTTAGAAGTTCAGTTTGAATCATTACTGGAGTAATTTGGATCACGCAAAGGGTCTGACAACACTGCACACAATTTAAAACTGAGAATAAGTGGAGAAAGTTTCTTTAGCCCTTTTAGTGAAAACTATCTAAGTCTATTACCAAACTTGAAGTAAAACATAATTGCCCATTTAACGATGCAAACTTATCCTGTTCATATGACCCTTGAACCTGCCATACGCATTATTTATAGTAAAGATGGGCTAGCTGCATCTTTAAAGGTGAAATAGGCCTACTTTGAAATAAAATTCAAACTAGAGAGACATTGACCATGCAGAGTGAACCTATAGCTTCTTACTTCGAGAAATAGATACAATGTAATCTAATAAACCTGTCACTGCATTATGTAAACAAAAAGTCGTCGACTTCTTTATTACTTTGTACCTCCGTTTTTAAATCTTCCAATTTTTGCCATCACTAGTAACGAATCGCTTATGCAAAGTAACCGGATATATTTATAAGTGTTTGCGTAAATACTTTAGCTTTTACGTGAGATATATGCCTTTTTCGTTGGCTGCGAGAGTCGCTAACAGATAAACCATTTCATTGTCGTAAGAGAGTTTTATTCCCCGTTCAGCCCACGTTTCTATCGCACCCTCGGCTCGATAACGTCATCCTTCTTTGTTTTATATTAAAACTAAATAACGACCATCTGCGTGATTCGGATGCCTATGTTATTTTTACTATGAATTTATTCGTGTCTCCCAAGAATATTTTACAGTAAAAAATTAAAAAATAATAGAGTGGAACCTTCTTTATCTTGAACTAGCAAATTCAATAAAGCGATGCTTCATTAGGGACAGCTAAAATGTTTCCATGCATAGAATTTTAGCTACACGCAAAGCATACATCATGCGGTTAAATATTCACAGAATAATATAACATATTCATGTCAGAACTAATTCTTCTCTATAATAAATTACTTTGAATGACAGTAAGGAGCGCCTGACCTTAATGCTTTAATTAAAGAATCGCCAAACAAATCGATATATTTCCGATAAAGATATTTAATTTTGTCCAAATGCTAATTTAAATGTATAAATAGGCTTTATCCGGTAATGAATGATGTAACGACACACGAGGGAAGTATTGCATCACATTTCAATTTTCAAATTTTAATTAACTCTCTACCGGGAAATTAGTCTAGTTTTCTATCGACCGTTATTTGATCTTTAAAGTTTTTAAAGATTTTTTTCGATATAAAAGTAAAGATGCCGGAGAAAATATGTGGGAGGAATCGTTTGATCTCATCTTTATTTATTCCAAAGCGCTTTCGTATATTTTAAGTGGATCTTATAATCTAATTATAAAGGGATTATAAAAAAAATAGAATAAAGTTTGTGTAGGAAACGTTTCGATTTTATTTTCCGATTGTGCTCGTTTCAATCTTGGAATTATTATTTTTTCTTTAATCCCACCATCTGCTCCTAATTGCAGTTTTAAAATTAAAATTTGATCTGTTTTCCGTAAAGCTTATGGGTTTTCCTAACACCTACCTCATGAGAAGCGCGAACCACCCTAGGAGATCTAGACGAGACGCGTCTCACTTGACCCGAAGATTAACGGACGACGAAAGGGTCAGTTTGCTTTTAATTTCGGTTAATACCATAATCGCGATAAATCACTCATCAATCTAATGGTAAAACAATGCGAAAAAAGGTACTGTGGGCCGAACAGCAAGTTGTACTTAATCGAGAAAAACGAGGTTACATTCATAAACGAACGAAAAGAAACGGAGGCGAGTTTATAAGGGACAATCAAGAAGGTCGATTTAACGATGACCTTTGGCCTCATCAATGGTACTTGGTACGTTTATTAGAAACACTACGATCTCTGAAAAGTGCCATTTGTAAGTTTATCGGGTCAATCTTGATATATAGCACGATACGCGTACCATGGGCAACCTACCTCAACTGGACATGAGAGTGATACCTGTCTGGGAAATGGGATACACCGGAAAGGGAGTGGTAGTTACCATCATGGATGACGGTATGAAAGCTATGTTGGTGCATCCGACATGTTGAGAAAGCTTTATCAATGCTTTCTCGACATGTCTAAATTTTATCCCTTCAACAACAACATGATATCCTTTACTGAGCACCATTTTCATTTTATTTTAGGTTTGGAGTGGAATCACACAGATATCGGATCCAATTACGTAAGTCCTTTGGGAATATTTCCGTTTGACTAGTTCAAAATCTAATCTATAGTCAGTGAGCTTTAAAATAAATATCTTTAAGGATCCTGAAGCCAGTTGGGATACAAATAACAACGATCCGGACCCTTTCCCACGATACGATGAATTCGACTCTAATAGGTAAGAAGATCAATACAACCCTTTTGTCCCAATTGTTCGATATTTCCTTTTCTGAGCACGGAATCGCGAGATATCAAAAAAATGGTTGAAAATATATCTATCGTTCCTTAACCCCTTAACGAAAACATGCCATCAATTTTCATCATCTGCAAAATGAAATAAGGTTTTGTTTTGGTTCGGTGAGGACTATAACGAAATCGATACGTGACATAGAATCCCGTAAAAAATGGCTCAAGAACTGTTCACTCTGGTTTATAAGACTAAAGTGAACCCCCTATTGGTTTCCCCGTAAATCTAGCCTAAACATAGTGGAAGATTTATGTACTCATACAACGTCGCTGTTATGTTTTTTTGTACAATATTGTTTCTTAAATCCGAACTTTATTTAGCCACGGTACGAGATGCGCTGGAGAAATAGCTATGAAGGCAAACAACGAGAAATGTGGCGTCGGAGTCGCCTATAACGCTCGCGTTGGCGGTAAGTTAATCTCATCTGGTCAGTCTGGCCCAGTGCTTTTAGTATAGTGTATCCTCTGGTTTTGACAAGACCAGCGGATTTCCCGTACAAGAGCCATAAATAGACCCATAATTCACAGGGCTTACCATAATACCATGTACTCTTTTGAGACATGGCTGCTTATTACGTCTCGTATTGTCTTAAAAAGAAATGGTGATTAAGAAGTATCGCACTGACCGAACTGTCGTTCAGATTCATTATTGTTCTATAGAGTGAGAAATTTGTTATGTTGGGAGTAACGTAGTTTCTATGGCAACGCTTTAATTTGATTATAATTGGTAACATTGGATAAAAAATAAAATCATTGCCATAAAAATAGTGTGGGAAAATCCCCTTGAGCAGTTCATTTTTTCTGTACATTCTCTACCTACAAATAGAATAATCTGCTAATGGCTTTCCTTTGTTATTCGGTTATACTCCTAGTTTTGCCGATAAGGCGATTAAAAAATATATCTCATTATTTTCAACCGTCTTAGGGATTAAGATGTTGGACGGTGACGTTAGTGACGCGGTGGAGTCGGTTTCCTTAGCCTTTCATATCGACCATATCGACGTTTTTAGCGCCTCTTGGGGCCCGAGCGACGACGGCATGACCGTAGACGGTCCCAAGCGTTTGGCCGTCGAGGCTCTGGAGAAGGGTATCTTCGAAGGCCGAGGGGGTAAAGGTGTCATTTACGTTTGGGCCGCCGGGAACGGTGGGGGTAGTAATGACAACTGTAATTGCGATGGATATACTAGTTCCATATATACGCTCTCGATTGGTAGCGCTAGCCAACAAGGACAGTTCCCCTGGTATGGAGAGAGATGCGCTTCCACGATGGCCGCTACTTTTTCCAGCGGGGCATATCGGGACCAGAAAATTGTAAGTTTCAACTTTACATTCGCTAAAAAGAAAGAAAACAATAATTGCCACGTATTCTTTAAGTCCACCACGGATCTGCATGATGAATGTACAATAGACCACACTGGAACGTCCGCTGCAGCCCCTCTCGCCGCCGGAGTTGTCGCCCTGGTTCTTGAAGCCAAGTAAGTCGAAACTATTCCCACCCTTTATTAATATATGTTAAATAGTTTTCAACACATTTCAGCCCCAATTTAACATGGCGTGATATGCAACACTTAGTTGCTTGGACTTCCGATTACGAACCTTTAAAAAACAACAAAGGCTGGAAACGAAACGGAGCGGGATTGATGTACAATAGTCGCTTTGGTTTTGGTTTGATGGACGCCTTTTCTCTAGTCAAAATGGCCCTCAATTGGACCAGTGTTCCGAGCAAGGGAATTTGCCAAGTTGAATCGAGTAGTCCGTGAGTTCACTTGAATATATTTCTATTCTGATAATTATTAGGTATAGGCAGAATAACTTTACGATGATGTATTACCATCGCAGTCTACCCCAACCAATAGAGTCCCAAAGCTCAGCCGGTGTTAAATTCGAGAGTACCGGTTGCGAAGGGACTGAAAACGAAATCAAATATGTGGAGCATGTCGAGGTGACGGTCAGCCTGGAATATTCTCTTCGTGGAGCTTTGGATATATTTTTATCATCACCTTCCGGATCGGTTACCATGTTACTGTCTAGAAGAAATTTAGACAAATCCACTCTCGGTTTTAAAAATTGGACGTTCTTGACTGTTCATTTATGGGGTGAAAATCCCGTTGGGGAATGGTCGCTTCTTGTTAGAGACCAGGTATATGTCTCGTTTGAACGCCGGAACTTCATTAGTTTCTAATATTTTCCATAAAAATAACGTGCAGAAAGGCAAGGATTATCACGGCGCTTTGACGTTCGCGAAATTGACTATCCATGGAACGAAAGAGATACCTAACCACATGAAGAACGGAAATAGAAAGTATCCTGATGAAGCCGGAGCTATCAAAACCATTGATCCGAATAAGGTCAAAATTTTACTAATAAACCCCTCTTTTCGTTTTATGAAAGGGCGCCTATTAGAAACCCCGGAATTTTGAAGCATATCCTTTTCATCAAATTTCAATACAAAAACGTTCCCATTTATATGATTTTCATTGGCTTCTAAACCCACCTGAAAACTGAGAACATATCTTACGTTAACGTAAGCTTAGATGATGCTATAGGGGACAGAAACCTAGCTCATGTTCTCAGTTCTTCAATGGGTTTTTGGTATTGTGGGAACCCTACTCCAGTGTAAACTACGAATTTCCAATTTCAAGGATAAGTAATTATTTTTAGTATCGATCCAACCTTAGCTAATTTTTTTCGTTGGAGTTCATCTAATCATTAAATAGCGAGTAATTTTTCACATACATTCATCAGGCAACGCGATAAGGTCGCGTTTTAGGGTATTATTTATTTACTTCCCTGAAATGGAAACCCCTAGAATGTTAAATTAACGAACGCTTTTAGAAAGTACGAAAGTAACTAACTAAAACAGGGATTCGTTTAATTTATCCATATAGGAATACGAAGATAACTTCCCAGATGATTCTGATTCCGAATCCGAACCCGAAGCATCGGAGGATATTAAAATTAGGCTTAATGAATTGCGAGAAACAAGCGTACAGGATGATTTGGATTGGAACGATTTAGTTGGTCAAACTATTAGACGACTTCCTAAAACCAACCCTAACAATGTATTTTCTCAACCGGACATTTTTGATTTTTACTAAGTCGTATAAATTGTCTATATACGCAAGAAAATTATAACTTAAAAAAAAAGAAACAATTCTAGTCAAAAACCTACGTTTCCTTTTATTTTTCCTTTGTCTTTCTTATTTATAATTGTGGTGTGAATAATTCTTTTAAAAAGGTAAATTCATCAATTGTAAATAATATAATTTAACCATAATTTATGATGAAAGCGCGAGAATAAAATTGAGGGTTCAATTTTCATCGTTTAATTTTCCTCAAGAAGCTATTTTTTTATAACGCCATTGTTTGTTTGTCTTAAGATTGTTTCCTTTCGCGAATTATGAAGGTGTCATATCTTCATTGAGGCAACGAGACTTGTTGAGTTGAAAATGGCTTTACTATGGGTTGTCTTGTTGCTTTTCGTGGCACTTATATTAAAGTAAGTTTAATGTAAAACTTAACCATTTTTATTAATATTTCAAGCACAATATTACAGATACAAATATTCGAAATCGACAACGGGCTTGTACCCTACTGTTGGACCAATATCTTTCCTAATTATACTGTTTAAAGTACCATTTCTTGTAAGATGAATTAATTAATATATTTATTTATACAACTTGTTATATAATTAACAACTTCAAAAGTTACTATAGTATTGTTTAATTTTAATTAGCCATATCATGAAATTATCGATGATTTGTATAAGAAATACGGGAAAATATTCCAGTGAGTTTTACCTAGAATGTTAATTACCTAAAATTAATTAATCAAGCTTCTTTATAGTTTGAGGTTTCTTAGTTGGCGAGGGATTTCCATAAGCGATCCTTATCTAATTGAAGAGATTCTTATTAAGAAATTTAATAAATTCCCAAATCGTTTGGTAAATGTTTAAGATTTAATTATATCGATTAAAACATAGCTTTATTATATTTTAGAATGTTCGTAAAACCGGAGAATCCTTTGATGATCTAATAGTATTCATGGAACACAAACGGTGGAAGAAATCGCGTCAAGCTATGAGCCCCATATTCACTAAAGCCAAAATTAGGAAGGTATTACGATATAGCATTTGAGGCTTTACAATGACTCTGATGTATAACTTCATCAGATCTTACCTCAAATGATGGACTGCGCTAAGGTACTTATAGAGAATTTAACGACGTTCGCTGAGAAGGAGGCCGAAGTTGATATTCATGAGTAAGTATTTCTACAAGTTAGTTTAAGTGCGAATTCGAAGATGCAATTTGAGTGTAGCGTTGACGAGCTCACGTCGTGTATTCCTCAGAATATACGACTTCTACACCATGGACATCATGTCTCTGATAGTGTTTGCGTGCCGAGTTAATTCATACAAAGACCCAAACAATTCGATGGTTCAAATTGTTCGTGACTTCTTCAAAACCTTAACGCCATCGAGAATATGGCTGGCCAGTAAGTGTTTTCCGTTTAAAAACATGTACGTGCCTAAAAGGTTTATATGGAACACTTCTGATTTTGGGACTTCAGTGTTATTCCCGAAATTGAAGCGATTTCTCAATCTGAAAATCGTTGAAACGCACGTCATTCGTTACGTTGAAGCCATTGTCTCCCGTAACGCGAATCAGTACCTTAACAATACTAAGGAGGATCTACCTGACAATACGGATCTAATTACATTGATACTGAAGCACAACGCAAATGAGACTCCTTTGATGGAAGAAGAACTCGCGGCTCATGCTTTGTCATTTTTGTCGGCTGGGTTTCACACGTCATCCACGTCTTTGTCTTGCGTCTCCATGTTACTCGCTGAGAACCCGGAGTGTCAGGAGCGGCTTCTGCACGAATTAGACGAAGCCATCAACGAGAAGGTACCTTTTGGGCGCAATATATTTATTTCAAATAATTGACTTTGATAAATTCGAAAAGGGGGAAATTTCGATGGTAGCTATCGAAAATTTAGAGTATATGTCTGCTTGTATATCCGAAACCTTGCGTCTATATCCCGCCATACCTCTGTAATTAAGTATAGAACTATGTAGATGATTCAAAGTTATTGAAACAATTAATTACAACCATTGTTCTAGTTTGAACCGTACCGCCTTACAAACGGTCAATTTGGGCGATATATGTCTTGAAAAAGGTACAGATATCATAATACCTATCGCTTCAATTCATATGGATGAACAATTCTACCCTAATCCCACCATATTTGACCCTAATAGGTAAATTAGAAGAAAGGTTTAAGACATTTTTATAAAGTGAATTATAGGTTTCTTCCAGAAAATATATCAAAAATTAAAGACTTCACTTATCTACCCTTCGGAACTGGACCCAGAAACTGTATCGGGGCCCAGTTCGCACTTTTGGAATTGAAGCTGACTTTGGCCACCATTCTTTCAAAATTTCGTTTTGTTAGGTCTTCCACTCACGCGAAAACAAGACCCGAAATGCGGTGTAATAGTTCAGTTTTACACCCCAAGAAGGTAGTACTCAAAATTGAAAAGCGCTTAGCCAAAAGTCCAAAACTTAAACCAGTCTGAAAGATGTACGATTTAAGTATCCCTTTATCGATAGATTTATAGATTCACTTTACATTCTATTTACTTTTTATTGTTTAAACCTATCAAGGATTAAATTAATCATTACCGTAAAAGGTACAGTGTGCACACCGATTACGCTGAGTGATTAGCCCCTCGTCCTAACTACAACTAATAAATTAATTAAATATTAGACGTTTTAATGACTCTCTCTTTCTCTCTTTTTAAACTTTCAAATAGTATACGCTAATAACGCTATCTAACACTAACTGTATAATTTATGTTTATGTTCCATAATATTCTGTTTTAAATTTGTTTAAATCGAGTTTTATCTTTCAGTATTTATCCTAACATTTAATAAGTATATGTTCTGTTTAATTACATTAAAACAAATTTAAATATAAAAGTCCGTAAATCCGTCGCGAGACGCCGGTAAAGAAGTTAAACGTTAATCTCATTACGTAAGCCAATTTCGCTCGAAAAATACGCGCTTGTTTTCCAGATCCCGGTTTTGGTTTATTTGCTAGTGAATGACCGAGGAGCCGCCGCGAGTATAACAAGGTTCGGAATTTAACGCGAAGGTCAGAGGATGTGATTTCGGAAAAATAAATATAACAACTAGACTAAACGTCCTAGTTCTACCAGAAGAAGAGCGAGCGTATAATAATTTTAATATTAACAGTAAGTTTATTCAGAATCTCCCTCAAACCTTATCCCAAGCGAAACTAGAATTGACTCTCGAAGCAGATGTCAAAAAAGGTTTTCAATATTATTTCATAGATCTACATATTATATATATATCAATGTAAGGGTTTTGATTTTACGGTTCTATTTTTCTTTTGTGCTTTATCACGTTGCGAAATATTTGCTTATAATAGCAATAGCAGTAGCTGAACTTTAATGAAAACGCTTAAGATCATTCTAGAATTTAGAATGATAAACATTGTTATTATTTATTGTCGTTGTAAACAAAAATATCATTTAGAAGCGTAAAGAAAAACGCTATACGCCTCGTTTAAATTACGCTCTTCTAGATAAAAAAGAAAAGGGTTTAGTAATTGCAATTAAGAGCAGCGAGAGTGTAGAGTAATACGTAATTACTCTTGCATGTTCCAATTCTGTAGGTTTTACATTTTACTAAACAAAAATAATTTAAAAAAAGTGTTTAAACTATGCAACTTTGGGGGAAGAACGGGGGTTTGATTGACTCAATATACAGGGTGTTTCTGATAACATAACATAAATTAAGGGGGATGTTCTTTAAGCGATTTTGAGTCGTAAATGTAATTTCTATCTTCATTTTGCCGTCCGGGACGCTGTTTTCGAGTTATGATTTGAGTGTTTTAGGGATGACCGCTTAAATTTAATTAAGACACTGACTGACGTTGATTTCTAATTTAATGTAAGGGGTCATCCATAAAACACTCAAATAATAACTCGAAAACAGTGGCCTGGACTGCAAAATCTCATGGAAGTTATATTTCGACTCAAAATCGTGCACCCAAAGAACATCCCCCTTAATTTAAGCCATACTTATCAGAAACACCCTGTATTTGCCGTGGATACGTGATATTTGATATAGTTATTGCGTACCTACGAAAACGGTTGGCATCAACCTCTACAATACAAAAGATCGATTTTAGATTTTCCTCCTTTTTTTGACAAAGGTTATACTTTGTTTCCTTACAAAAATCTTAACATTGATGCGTGAATAAGTACTCCGAAAAGCCATTGTGATAACCATATAATTTTCATCATTGCCACCTCTATTCTAAAGAATAGAAGTAACATTTTTTTTTTCATAAACAAAGTAAAAAAAAATCGAATACCCTTTTCCTTCTGAACTTGTTCCCTTTTTATCAAGCATCACGCGTTTTTGATAGTGAGATAGCAGGTTGGTTAAGTGCCTCTAATATCAGTTATCATTTATCTAAAATCGATTGGTTGCACTCCTGGAACGAAATCCCCTTTGGATCTGTGCAGTAGCG
Organism: Phalangium opilio; assembly: GCF_054372755.1. NCBI lineage: Eukaryota > Metazoa > Arthropoda > Arachnida > Opiliones > Phalangiidae > Phalangium > Phalangium opilio. The sequence continues at coordinate 716,617 of NW_028324155.1, forward strand.
AATTTATCTTTAAACTAGTATTACAATTTCACAATAAAAGCTTTTGAGAGAATGGAAAGCTTGCAAATATAGGCTACAGTGTGTTTTTGATAAGTCTGCTAAAAATCAAGGGGGATGTTCTTTTTACGATTTTGAGTCGTAAATGTAACTTCTATCTCCATTTTGCCGTCCGGGCCACTGTTTTCGAGTTAAGATTGTCTAAAGTATTTTACTGATGATCCCTTAAATTTATTAAAGAAACTGAAAGACAATGATTGCTAATTTAATTAAGGGGTCACCCCTAAAACAGTGTGGCCCGGACTGCAAAATTTTATAGAACTTTCCCAAAGAACATCCCCCTTAATTTATGCCAGCCTTATCAGAAACACGCTATATTATTGTTATTTAAATATACCGTGCTTACGTCAAAATAAAAAGAAAATTCTACTTCACGATCATAAGTCATTATCGCGTTTATCTGGCTCGAAAGCTGTGTAAATTTTTATCTTTATTCGGTTATGAAGGTAGATCTTACTGCTGGAGGTCATTAACGAGAGGCAGGGGTAGACAATTTTTTGATATTAAACACTTCAAACCAGTCGTACGTTTTAAAACTCTTTGTTTAATGGTCTTAGTCTAAAATAAAACCTCAAGGTAATATACCTAGGCGACACTGCTATTCTCATAAACGTTTAGTCCCAAACACTTCGTGGAAGTTATTAAAAATACTATAGTTTGCGTAGTAATATTTTCTCCAAATTAATTAAGGTTTATAATTAGACACGTTAAAGATACTAATGTTAATTATAAAAAGAAAATCTCAAGATTATTTTGATATTAATTTTATAGACGATAAATTTATCAGTATAATTTAATTTTAATTTTCCCCGTATTCAATTATTATAAATCATGAAATCACATATTTCTCTTAAAATAATTTAAATTTAAATATACAAGTAGTTTTAATCATTTATTGCAAGAAGGCATTGTTCACAAAGCCAGCAGGTGCTTTAGATGGGAACAACGGTTAACAGGTACAATAATATAAATTTTAAATTTAAAAGGATGGATATTAATTGTAATAATTTTGTTTTTCAACTAACTTCCCCGTAAAAGTTCGGATCCCTAGATAAAGTGGTTTGGGCTTGGCATTGATAATCAGTTATATGTCACTCAGACCTTCGACTAATATAGATATAGATAGAGATATAGATTGCGTAAAACGGAGACTCTTTGATTATTCCGAATAGTTGAAACTTATCCAATAAATGACGCGAACATCTTTCGATTCATTTATTCTGTTCAGAAAATATTAGAAGCGAGTAACTATGGAAGTGGTAAAAGAAGGATTGAAGCGTTTGGGATACCTCTTTTACGTGGTTAATCCCAAAGATCATATGTACGAAGATATGAATGAAATTCCTCATTACACAACTCAGGTAAGTTTTAATTTTATCGGCAGGTTATCGAATAGTTGTCAGACGCCCAAAATTTGTAATTTTCTTATTGATCTTGAATATTATTATACTACCTCAAACACTACCTAATTATACTCTAATTATCTTTTAAATAAACAAATGTTAATAAAAAACGATTTTCTTTTTGAACGTTTTAATTTTACTACAAGATTATTATAGAATTGAAACGTTTTATCCACGCAGGTAGTGCCTTTGTTTTTAACTCTATCACTATTGGAATTATTGGTGAGTTTATATCGTGGACGAAGTCATTTACGCTTAAATGATGGTTTCGGGTCCATATCACAAGGAGTACTCATGGAGTTATCCAAGTAATTTGATTAAACTTCCGATTCAATCAGAACACTACACTACAATGTTCTAAACTGTATTTTACAAAACCTTTTTCGAAGGTTCGTTGTCAGTTCTTTTCAAATTGTCGCTTATGTTTACATTTACGATAACTGGAGAATGTTCGCTTTACCATGGGATTCCCATTGGACTTGGATTATCGCTTTCTTTGGAGCCGATTTAGGTTATTACTGGCTTCATCGAGCCAGTCACGGTACGTACGTCAATGTGACGGTATAGTTATAGCGACGTTGGTTAAATTGTTTTGAATTTCTTGAGGCAGAAGTCAATGTACTGTGGGCTGCCCATCAAGTTCACCATAGTTCGGAGGACTACAACCTCTCTACAGCTTTGAGGCAGTCCGTTGTCCAAGGATACGTTACGTGGGTAAGTTTGGCGGGTGCCGTATATCATTCATATTGAAATTTGAAAGATATTTAAAGATTTTTCCGTCTGACAGATGTTTTATCTTCCTTTGGCCCTATTCGTACCACCTTCGACATTCCTAGTTCATAACCAGTTTAATTTGCTCTACCAGTTTTGGATTCACACTGAGGTAATTCGTTCTGTCTTTCGTTCGTTTGGTTTGCGAGTCCTTCTGTTCGTTTCAACCTTGGTAGTATTCTTAGGTCGTAGACAAACTGGGACCTTTGGAGTACATTCTAAATACTCCGAGTCATCACCGTGTTCATCACGGTACGTGATGATGATTAATTTTAGACGCTTTTAGATTAATATGGTGTCATAATTTTCTCAGGACGCAATCGTTATTGCATTGATAAAAACTATGCCGGGGTACTTATAATTTGGGACCGCATGTTTGGAACCTTCATTCCCGAGGACGAGAAAGTGGTGTACGGTTTAACGCATCCCATCAATACGTTCGACCCATGGACGACTCAGATGTGCCATTACGTTCATATTTTTAAAACTTTCTTCTCCACCAAAGGATTTGCCAATAAAATATGGGTCTTATTCAAGGGACCAGGTTGGAGTCCCGGAAAGCCACGTTTAGGAGAACTTGAAGACATTCCCGATGTTAGTATAATCGAAGTTATTAATTATAATTAACTAAACTCTGCGTCAGTTCAAGTGGATTGGTTTTGTTGATGACCATATAGGTTCATTATCCGGAAGAAGTGTATGACCCAAAAATACCATTATGGGCTAATCTTTACATCATGTTACACTTTATTATAGTGGTATGGGGGTATTTAGAAATTGCCACCAAGCACATGGTAAAATTATCTCTACCACGATTAACGCTAAATGAGTGGTTTTACATATTGTAAGTTTATAATACCTCTTGATAGGAATTTTCTCATTTGACAATAATAAGTGGCATCTTATACATAATGTTTTCCTTCACGTGTCTTGGAGCAATTTTAGATAAAAAGTAAGAGATTTATTTTAAACAATATAGGCCTATATTTCTTTCTAATGGCAATGCGTCATCGTCTACGTAAAAAGTTGAATCATACTTGGCTTATTTTGAAACAGAGAGCACGCGTACGCTCAAGAGATTTTTCGTTGTGCCTTATTTCTTGTGATGGACGGTTTACTCTGTTACTGGGGAGTGAACAACGAGTCAACCAGCGTTCTTCATGTATCGATCAGATGGTGCTACATTGTTTCAGCCCTATTTTGGGTTTTTAAATTGTCTAAAGCTGTAACTCTAAAAATCCATACCAAAAAGAGCGAATAGGCTTAAAAGTGATTCAATAATACCTTAATACCTGATCAAAAGCTTCAAAATAATAAAAATTAAGGAGTGAGATTAACCGCATACCATCAGTATATTTTTAATAATGTATGGGGTTTTAGAAGATTTCTAATAATTATTATAAGAAAATAAACTTCCAGCGCATTGTTTTAATTTTATCACACGTGTGAAGTTTACTTTTAAATTTTCATATTTTTCCCGCTTTTCTTGATGGTAATATCATTGGTCCTCTTTGACTTTTCTTTTTGTTGGACCTCCTTTCGGCTCGCGATTGGCCGACTACTATAGGAAAAAGTAATATTTTTAGAAAACACTCTGCGCTTTAAAAAGTGGGTGAAAGCCCTAGCGGAAGTATGGAAAACCTAATTCAAAGCCTATGGGGAATGGTATCCAGCCGCTAGGGAGCGGGAAACCTCGCGTCCAATAGAAGAGCTCGTTTCATACCGACGCGACGACAACAAATAGGAATTAAAAAATGGCGTTTACGTAGAGGGTCTGGCGGCGTAAGTAAAAAGACTTTTTTTATTATTTTCGCGAATAATAATTATTTAAACTAATTTAAGCTTGATACGTAATAATAGACCGGAATTATTCTTATAACTACGTATTTGTTTTAACGTTAATCATTGTACGCGACGCGCCGAGTTTTGGTTTAAACCCGATGGGGTGTCCGGAGAATTTCTATGGCGCTATTCCTCAATGCAATGCCATTTCGTCAGCCTTATAGCCCGAGAGGCTCCGGTTTTTTGTAAATTATTGTCTCGGGAAAATTTCTTCGCGTATAAAATATATATTTTCGTGTTTGGGGAGTAACTTTCTACGAAAAAACACCAAAATATACGCGTCTAAAGGAATTTTAATAACTTATCTCGAATTACTATAAAAGTAGCTTATAAGCCCATACCCCAAGCTATACTATAGTCGAGGGCTAATTATCCTATAATATTCAGATTTTTAATACTTTCCTTAGAAATTCAATTCCATTTTAGAGAATACCAAGTATTTCTGGGGAGATATACGTTATTTTGGATAGTGCGAACAAATTAACAATTCAAAAAACTCTACTTTTAATTTCTTATACACTCTGCAAATCTGTATAAGTTTCTTTCACCACCTTATTGCCATTGCATTCCTGTAAACTTTCCAACCATATTTCGAGGACCACGGCCTTTTCTTTTTCTTTTGGAATCTTGCACTTAACACTCGTTTCTTAGAATCGGTACTGGCTTGTGTTTGAAAAGATCTTAGGGGTCTTATTTAGTTTTAGCATGCTCTTTTAATTTTCTTTCGCCCCCACAGGTATAGGCCTATAGAATGGTTTGAGATTCTGTTTATTATTGGTTTTCTCTTGTAAAAAACAAGTTTGGTTATGGAAAAAAACGATGCAAAGATTATTGATAACAAAGCTGAACTTGGATTATTTGACATGGTTGTTGAATGTGTATCAGATCATTCGGAGGAAGCCCTTTGTGGAGAAAAAACCATTAACATCAAGGAGGAAGCGGAGTTGAGCTTTCCTAGTACCAGTTCTCAACAAGCTAACTTAAATGAGAAGCCTGGGAGAAGAAAAAGAATTACGAGGATCATCTATATAGAAGAAGAGAGTGATTTTTCGAGCGCAAGTAGCCAGGATGAAGAGGAATTTATCCCTCAGATTACTATTATAAGGAAGATATGCCCTAGGGAATCCAAAGACAATTCCGCCATTCTTAACACGATAGAGCGGAATAGAAACTTACCCCTAGCAGAATCTTGCTCTACCGATCCTGTCATTTTTATGCAAAAAACCAAAGCGAGTCCATCCGTTGATGATGATCCTGTTCAACTTCTGGATCACGACTTAAATTTGTCACCAGAAGTGAAAACTAGTCTTGGCCATGACAATTTAGGGCCAAGCTCTGAACTAGGAGTAGAAGGGGTAAAGGAATCTGGGACATTTCAATTCTCTGTTAGTGTAATGCAAGAGGAAGACAGTGCAGAAACGAATAAAGAGTCTCTGATCAAAAACGAAAGCCAAAATGAAGAATCTGTCTCTTTAATCTCAACAGCAGTTGACGACGACGACGTTAAGAAATCTAACAGGTCAACCGCTTTCAAAGTGGGAGCTGTTCATTTTGCTAAATTGAAGGGTGAAATCTTGGCCATAGAGTTATTTCGGATAACTAAATCAGTTTTAGAAGAGTGGCAAAGCCTTAACTCTGCGTCGGTAAAGAAGTATTGTTTGGAAGGCTTGAAAGATTGGGAAAGAGATCTGTTCGTTTCAGTGTCGGAGGATCTTTTTGAAGGAAACACTGTGCTTGTTAAGGACTTGTGTAGTCGAGGCAATGGCTTGAAGTCTTTTCATATGGTTGATGATGATTGCGAGAAAGGCTTAACTAAAGAATGGGCTCTCAAATGGTGTCAGGCTTTTGAAATTGGTTTTGAGAGGGACCCTTTGGAGTACATTGAGGTGAGAATATTAGAATTTCGTCCTGTTACTTAGTAAGAATTAGATTCGCTAAATTATGGTTAGTTTGTATTACAGGACTTGGAAGAGCTTCCATTAGAATATCCAGGTGTTATTAATTTGGAAGTTTTCGCGAAGAATCAAGATGGAACTCTATTTAAAGAAGAGAAACAAGCAGTTTGGGATGGAGAATGTGATATGCCCGTCTTAGAGAAGTTTACTCAGTCACCTTGTGAAAACGACTCTACCAACGAAACTTTGAGCCCCATTTTGTTTGAACAGTTATCCACCGTAAAAGAAAAGAAATTACTAGTTGATGACTGTAGTAAAAGCCTTACTCTCTCTTCCGTGAAAGAAGAAAAGCCAACTGAAGTCAACAATAACTCTCTGAAAGACAATTCTTCTAAAGACATTTCTAACGATAGTAATCTGTCCCGGAAAGAGAACAAAAACAGTGAAGAAGTAAAAAATTCGGACACTTTTCGAATTTCCGTCGTAGCTTACGCTCACGAAAATGGTGCCAAAGCAGCGTCGGTAACCTTTGAAGTAACTGAAGACGAAGTGAAGAGGTGGTGTTGGTCTGGACGATACCGTAAAGAAGCTTCTAAAGTACAAGTTAAGAAAAAGGACACTCATTGTATCGCATTATCACTTTCATCCGCACTATCCCTTGAAAATTCATCAGCCAATGTCCATGGAATTATTCAAGCCTCTGATGACGTTGTAAAAAACCAGGTATAGAAATAAACTTCATTTAAATCCATTAACAATGTCTTGACAACTTATTCAACTCAATAACCAAAGCGAGATGTTACGGGTTTTAATTAATTTTATTATTCTTTTCAGAGGCCATGTTCGGATGAGATGTTAACTCCCTTAAGCATGGGCCTTATCACCACACGCTCGCAACAAAAATCTCAAGGATCAAAACCTGATACTGAAAATTTTTGTAACTCTTCATCTCAATCAATCATGAAAACTCGAAACAGCTCCAAGAAAATGGACCAGAATTCTTCTCCAAATGGAAGTACCAGTTCTCCTAGCTCGAGAACGAGTTCTCCAAATTCCAGGAAGAGAAACAGTTCACCGATAAACAGTAACTCCTCTTGCAACAAAAAAGAAGAGCCGACTCAAACGCGCCTGACGAGACAATCAAATAAACTATTGAAGTTGGATTTTGATAAACCTTCAACTAGTAGTGATAAACCTTCTGAAATAGTTTCTGGCAGACCTTCGAGAATGAAGACTTTAATTCCTCGAACTTTTGGTTATGTTCCAACGGAATATTCTCTACTTCACAGTATTTCAAACTCGGTAGTTTCGAGCTACTCCCTTCGAAGCAAAAGAATTTCAAAATCTTCAGACGGAAGTCGCAAAGTAGTTGAAAGAAAGTCCGAACGCCAAAGTGATATCGCCAAATCAGCTTATTCTCTGAGACAAAAAGTGGTTGAGTTTGCTCGCCAAAATGGTGTGCCAGCCGCGGCTGATAACTTTAAATTGGACCTCGGTAAAGTCAAACATTGGTCCGTGCAAAGCGAAGTTCACAACATTTGCCAAGCTCGTCTTCGAATGTCAACTAGGGGTGTTAGTAGTTCAGTTACGGCGGGACCAAAGATGGTCCAAGGACACGGTGATACTGAAAAGATGCCCGTTTTTGATAACTACCCCGCTTGTTATCAAAAGAGAGCCATTTTATTAGCTGATAGTGTCGGAAAAGATGAAGCCGCTAAAGAATTTGGAATTCCCCAATCAGTCCTGACAGATTGGATAGCCAACAAGGAATCCGTATTTACTTTGAGCAGAGTTGAAAATGTTTCCGATTGGGAAGTGGATCTGTTCATAGAAATTCACAAGCTGAGACTCAATGGAGTTGGCATGACACTCGAGGAATTATTAGACAAAGGAAACTCCAAGTCTAGAGTGTCCAAAAACAGCCCTAAACTAGGAGAAGAATGGGCTTTTGACTTTTGCGAAAGATTCGGAGTTACTCTGAAGGAAAATATTAGTGATGTTGAAAACGAGTCAACAAGCGAATGCGGAATCTTGAATAATGTTGGTCTGCAACGTCTTTCGGTAAACGAAACTCGCGTACAGAAGAAAGAGCCTGAAAAGTCTGCTGAAGAAACCGTGGTATCTAATACTGCGGAAGAGCTTAATAGTAACCAGAAGAGTACGAGATCTAGAAAGCCAAATGGTTTGGTGAAAAGAGCGACTCTTTCGCAAAACCGGCAAAGAAATTCGAATGCCTTAATAGATAAGGTAGTCTTTCGCGTTATTTAATTCCTTTTCGACATACTCCCCTCTGGAAAGGCCCATAATTTCTGAAATATTAAATGCTTTTTAGGAATCTTCTAAATCAGCTACCGTTCCACCACCAATCGTAAATATTAAACATGACCTTTCAAAGGTAAAAACTGAGCCCAAGAGCCCGGAAAGTGAAGAGAAAGACGACGAAGAACATTCCAGTGGAAAACTAGTTGTTACCATAAAAAAAGAACAGCAGTCTGACGAAGAAAAGTACAGCATCGTAGTTCCTCCTAAAGTTCACTCTACACGTTCAAGCACTCAAAATTCCGCACGTACAAACTATGCCAGATTAAATTCTGGTGCGGAGAACTATCCTCTATTTCGAGCTGCTAAATATAAATTTTCCACGAGTGACGCCAGTGTCGATGAACTTATTGATGAAGAACCACCAAAACCAAAAAGACGGAGGAAGACGGTACCAGTCAAACCTAAGAGAACTTTTCCTCCTCGAAAAACAAATAACTACTTCCAAAAACAATATATGCAAGGTAGCAAGCGGTATTATAGTCCGGAGTTTAAGAATTCGGTAAGACGCGTCTTAAACATTATTATTAAGTATTATTTCTTACTAAGTTTTCTATTTTTCACCCTTCCAGGTCTTAGAGTACGCTGTCAAAAATGGTATTTGCGCGGCAGCCAACCATTTCAAGATCTGCGTTTCCATGATCACTTACTGGGATGTATCCAGCAAAATCACAAAACGAAACAAGCCTGGTCTTTCATATTGTAGCAGTGTCAAAAACGAAGTGCGAAACGTTTTTTCAATCGTAACTCTTAGAATGATAAAAGTTAAAATGTTTATAACGTTATATCTTTAGGTCTTGGAGTTTGTCAAAACGGGTAGTTGTTACGACGCGGCGATCAAGTACAGGGTTAGTCCCGCTGTTGTCTTCAAATGGAAGGCGGATCAGAAGAGGACGGAAGAACAGTCCCCTAATAATTTAGCGCTACAAGCCTTGAATCAACAAATGTTGGAATGGTACAAGGACTGTAAACTAAAAGGTATAAGACCCTTCTTTTAACTTCTTATCCACGTGTTTAAGAACTAAAATAATAATTATTCGCTGTAAATTTTTGCAGGGAACTCTCTTAGAAAAAGTATTATCATGTCCAAAGCCAAGAGTGTTTCTTCGCAGTTGAATTACATGGATTTCACAGCGGACGAAGAATGGTACAAGAACTGGATGAAAGATTACGTAGAAAAAGAGGAAGAAGAAAAATCCATCGAACGTCGGGTAAGACATTACTTTTCCTCAAAGGAGGGTGAGGAGTTGTAGTACACAGTAATTTTTTTTTTCATTTTTAAGAAATCGAGTCGTAAACCCGTACCCAAAGTTCAGAACCCAAATATCATCTACTTACCCACGAGAAGAGGTCGATCGGATAAGCTGAAGGAAAGTACATTGACCAGAAGGAATCTTGTTCAAGAAGACAGTGATTCTCAACTAAGTAACGACGCCATTTCCACCACCTCTTCTCACTTGGATAATAAATCAATGACGTGGGTGGCGGGGGAAGAAGAAAGTCGCTCGGATTTTAATCAAGAAGATTTAAACTCTCTCGATTACGAGGAGGAAAGGAACCAAGTGTGGCTTTGCCAAGAAGCCGAGAACTTTTCATCCTTAAAGAAACGGATGACGTGTCCTACATCCTCCGCGACTGGTAACGGTGATACCAACGAAGCTGATCAGGCTGAAAATTATTCCGCCGATTTTAAGTTAATGGTGGCTAGTTTTGCCCAAGCCAGTGACGTGAAAGAAGCCGCGGAGAAATTTGAACTAGACGAGGCGTTAGTCCTTGAATGGTACGATAAACGCGAAGAATTTGAAAATTCGGTCAACCCCTACTTTAAAAAACCTCAACCGGCCAAAACGGTTGTGGGATACTTTCTAAACTGGTTTCGAGAAGTTAATATTAACTCGCAAGTAATGACCGTTCACAAGGTACTTCACAAAGTTGATCAAATTGTACAAAAATTTGGTGGAAAGAAAAACTTGAACTCTTCAAAGTGGTTTTATAAATGGTACGACGGAAGACTAGAAAAAATCAGACACATTCCCGAATGTGATTTACTTCAAGCCGAAGACAATATTGAAGGAGGATCCAGAATTAGGTACCCAGCCGCTTTCAAGTTAGAGTTCCTAAAGTACGTCGAACGTCGAAACATTTTGGAGGCGTGCCAGGCCTTTCAAGTCAGTCGTCATTTATTCTCTAATTGGAAAAAGAAGAAATCCGTTTTGGAAATGCTTTGCCAAAGTGGCAAAGCCGAATGCAACCGCTACTATAACAATAAAGTTACTAAAGACAACGATTCTACAGATCCATCGGATAATGAGGAACCAACCCCGGACTTGGTGAATCCTGATAACGAAATCCACGAATGGTATAAAAAATACATTTCAGACAGTGGTGGACCACCTAAATTTGACATGCTGAAAAGAAAAGCTAATGAGCTTTACGTTAAGTATGACCAAGAACTAACAAATCCCGCGACATGGTATTATCAATTCTGCAAAAATTTCAAAATTAGCGAAAAGTTTGTCGGTGACCCCGAAACTTTAGAGTTTGTTCTGAAGCAGTTTGATCAGAATGTTACCTTATCTCAAAAAGATTTGCTCAGCAACGCCATAGACATTATTCGACAAAAGAAACCAAATTTTGTGGGGTCATCGGGTTGGGTCCATAGGTTCATACGTCGTTATCCCCATCTAGTCCAGGAAGTGCCTTCCGTTTCTGAAATGCTTCCGGCTTCCTTGGAAACGTGCGTCACCAATTTTCGCAAGTCCATGAAAGAGATACAAAACGAAGGCCTGTTCTTGCCTTTAGCTATCGGAAGCATGGACGAAGTGCCTCTCTCTTTCCCCAAAATTAACCTTTCAGGACCTTTGAGGCCAAGTATCAGAGACTGCGGAGACAAACACGCGAGTGGCGTCGTCATGTTGAGTTGCTTATCTGACGGCCGAATTCTACCACCGTTAATCATTCTTAAAAGCGACATGGAAAAGGAAGAGTCTGAAAAATGCGGCAATCGATTAATTATATACCAGAAAGATATTCAAATGGACAGCGAAGTCATCCTCAAGTGGTTGAGAGACATATGGTTGTGTCACGTGCCCATTCCTAATCTTCTGGTCTTGGACTACTATTATCCACACACTTCCACCGCGGTTCAACAGTTTACCTCAGAATCGGGAGTACGCTTAGTCATAGTACCGGGTGGGTGTAGCTCCAAGCTGCATCCGGTCGCGGCGGGAATTAGACGCAGGTTCGAATACCTGATTCGAGAACAGTGGTTAAGGCATCAGGGTAAAACGTACAAATACGTTGTGCCTTCCGCCGAATTAATATTAGAATGGGTAACGAGCGCGCACCAACAATTACTGACGGAAACGGAACTGGCCAAGAGAAGTTTCGTGGTAACTGGAATAGCTTCTTCGGGAGACGACGAAAATCAAGATCATCTTGTTGGTGACGAGAGTTATCTCTTTGCCAATGGAAGACCCTTTTTGTAAAAGTGTAAGTTACGTTGTTTTTGTTTTGTTGCCATTTATTATCCCCACCCACGTTTCAAGTTATTGTACGTTAGTTCATGCCAAAACCTCTGGCACACATTCAACGTAGTAAATGGAGAACTTCATTGTATTACTATAATAGCTTTTCATTATTTTCGAGTCTCGTCATTCGCTAACTGTACAAATTATTATAACTGTAAAATAAATAAAATGTATAGGAAATTTTTCTTAGTAATCTGAAAGAACTGTAATAAGCCAGTTCAAACTGATTCTATAATATATAGCGCGCGTCTCTCGGAAATGTTACAATATTACCTACCATGTAAAGAAAGCACTTTTATAGTACTAAAATAAAACATTTCTATACTGTCGAGGATCATCTAGCACTAAAACGAAGTTAATTGACTTCGATTCTTCACAATTCAAAGTATATCGTATCATGGATAAAGGATGCGTGTGAGGAAATTTGTTTTTCACGCTCTCTGACGGCAGATTTTTTTGATATATACTCTGTTCCAGCTTCGGTTGACAGCACGCGCAAACCTACGTTACATAGAGACCTCGCTTTGCGTGTGTTGACAACCGAAGCTGTGACATAGTATATATCGAATAAGCCACCGTCGTATAGCGTGAAAACAAATTAGCCTTATTCCTGATCAGCGCCACCTACCCATAGCGGCGACTTTGAGAACTACTGTAAGCGGCAAGCCAATCAGATGTCGCTAAAATCTGGTGACGTCACTGACTGGCACTCTCGGGTCTTACCAAAAATGACGTCACCAGATTTTAGCGATATCTGATTGGCTTGCCGCTTACAGTAGTTCTCAAAGTCACCGCTATGGGTAGATGGCGCTGATCAGGAATAAGGCTAATTCCCTCACGCTCATTCTTTATCCATGATGTCGGTATATAGTAATTTAATAATACTTACTGTATCCCGTAAAATACAAAGACGATGCAAACAAAGTCATAAATAATTATTTTAAAAAAAGGGTAAAATATTTACAAAAGAAAAATACACTCGGAGTAATTAAGTTTATGTTGAGTTATAAATTTGATTGTTTCCGTAACTTTATAAGTAAAAGTCTTCGTTTGTTTTGTTAGCCAAAAGAAAAGAGTTATTATTAAAACTGATATGGGGAATAAAACTATTTTGAAACCATTTGAATTAAAACCCAAATTACATTTAAATTAATATTACGTCGTAATAAAAAAAAAGATTGTCTAGGATTTTTTGCCAACTTTTCTTTCGAGTTCTTCTAAAGATTCGGAATCAAAAGTTCCGCAAACGTATTTTCCTTGGGAATCATTATTATGGGAGACCCAAAAATCATAGACTAAATCTTTAAATCTATCCGATGTCATGGCATTTTCGTTTTTAATATCATCTTCCTAAGGATTAAGAAAAAGATTGGAATTTATTTAAATAATGAAAGCTTAACTTATTTAAAAAGTATTATTTACGTTTAACATAAATTTAAAGCATTCTTCCGCTCTCGCTGTATCCATTTCGTGAGCGGAGAGATACTTTTTATAATCTTTCAAACAAAACAGGCCGTCTTCTGTTGCGGAATAACGGAATAACAAAATTATGTAGATGTAGGGTCATAATTGCACCGTAAGTTTATAAGGTATGTTCCATAAGTTTGTCATTGGTTACTAGGAGCTTGTCATGAAGTGACGTAGGTGAAACGTCATAGATTCTCGTAAAGGGATCCTGGTGGGGCGCTGTCAAGGGCTTAGAACAGAATATAGGGAGAGGGCAAACCCATTCTTGCTACGTCATAGGCTTATATCTCTTACCTCGATTCCATCCCCCTAACGGGGGAATTTCAGTATCGCGCCTACAAACGCTCCCCTAGGTAGAGGTATAAAATGACGTCGGATGTTCTTTCCCTCCCTGACAAACGCCCTCTCCCTATATAGGAAGATGAACTGCAAAATTGCGTGTAGTCGATTCTCGCGTCGTTCTCGAACTAGCTCTCAGAAAGTACGAAGTATAGGTATTGTCATACTTATTGAACATATATTATAAACTTATGATTGCACCATATGTGTGAATCAAAATGGAAATATCGTACTATTGGCGTCCATGCATTGGAAAAACAGGTGAAGATATAGTTTCAAGAAGTCTGGCAATTCGCTATGCTTTTTTGTGGATTTTCCAAGTGAATCGAAGAATTTAAGCCATTCGTCAAATTCAACCACGCAATCCTAAAATGGGTAAAACAGTTTTTAATTCGTCCATTTCCCCAGTAAGTACAAAAAACGGCATTGCGGTTTCCCCTACGTACTTTATTATAATCCGCGTGCGATGTTAATTCGTTCCACCACTTTTCTAAAATGGACTTCCATCGTTCTAAAACATCCTTGTCTAATTTACCTCGCCGTTGAATTTTGGTATATTTCTGCAATTAAACAATAGACCATTTTGGAAATTACATAAAGAAAAAACCAACACCCAGGGGTGAGGCCGTCATCAAAGAGTTTGTCGCACGATCGCACCTCAGCCAATAGTTGAAAATCATCCCACGTCAGAACACCATCACCATTCATATCTGTGGTGACAGTATTGTTATATTAACGTAAAAGTACGCGAAATATATTTTTTATTATAATTACCCCAAAACTTGTGAAATATGTAGATATGTTTATGCCTCAGGGTTGACATAGTGAGGACGGGTCCTTAAAAAAAATCGGAAACACTGAAATGTTGTGAAATTTTGGTATTTTTAAAAGGGAGAGTTGCTTTGATAAGAAATCTCCGGCAGTTGCTTTTTTAACCAGGCGGTTTTCAGCTTTTCACCTTCAGCGAAAAATTTTGTAGCTATAAATAAACAGTTAAAAGCGCGGCTCAAGACCGTGTATAATTTGTGTATGGATATTCGAAACCGCCTGGGTAAAACGGTAAAAACCAAAGCAATATTTTTTCTTCTTTAAAATTTGAATAATTTAACTATCACAAACTATATTTTTAGGGATAGTTTAGTCTAGTACAATTATAATAATTTTAAAAGAGCGTATTTATATAAAAAAGAATAGATTCTAGGCTAAAACAAATGAACAACTTTAATAAAAGTTCAGGGTCTCTGTTTATGACTTCGCTTTGCACAAAGTTCACTTCCTTGTTTATATAGAGTGAAATTCCACATACGGCTGCGGCCGCAGTTGGTTTAATATTATGAATGTCGTATTAAAACTACTTTAATTAGTTTAATTTGGAAGGAAACTGGTTATTTATATACGTTTGAGACGTTTTTAATAGTCGGATGCAATTTTGACTTATTAATTAAGCAATTAAGAGTTAAAATACGAACCTATTAATTTTGTGGAACTGCCCTGTGGTGAATGAAATGGAAGATGAAGGATCCCTCTCTTTTCAATCCCTCTTTCAGAGCTTATGAGCAACAAATTTAGAAGCTCGTCTTATCCTTGCCAGGAATCTTCTCTGAATTTTTCTTATTTCATCCTCCCTCTCTTCATCCCTTATTTGCGTGGGTTCTCTCCATCGTTCTTAAAACGTCACGTGACCATATTATAAGTGATAAGTCTCTCTTTCTATATAGGCCGCAACACTGAATGCTGTGTTTGCATCTTTTTCTTTTTAACAAAATCGTTTCTATCCATAATAGGGGCCAAAGGTTTTTTTTTGTTTTTTTACGTAACTGGATTACGTTGCAACGAGATTTCCTAATAAGTGTCCACGTTTATTCTCGTTAAGTTTATTTTTCGCGTCATAACATTATTTTTAAAGAGTTTAAACATCTGGATCCGTTGAGTAATGGCAATGAAATGAAAGGAATATTGTTCGCAGAAAACGCGAGGTTGAAATTGTTCCTCTATATCTTTTGTTATACAATGCTTTATAAAACTTTAATGCGCGGGAAGGCTGTACCTCGTAGGCCTATATTTATATAGTTATTTTATCGGAAAATTGAACGGGTGACGGGTGAGACAGTTAACCTATATTTTATCGAGGGTTTCTACGCGTACATTTTTCTCCTATCGCGTGTTGTCTAATCCAACGGTATAATCTAAATTATTTTCGTCCCATGCCTCCTCCACTTGTTAAACGGAAGCGTTGTTTAAACTAATTAGAATTTAATGAATATTTCTTGGTTAATAGACGCGGAAACAAATTGAACGCGATGAAATCATGGAAGATAAAGTTTTGTACTTGGACGTGGCCAATGATGGTCCCGTTGCAGGCGTCATTCAGCAGGGAATTCCTTTCAATTATAAGAAACTTAGATTTTATTTATACGCAGTTTTCATTATTTCCTTGTACATTGGAATGAGTTTATTGCAAGAAAAAATGTAAGTAATCCTAATTATCAATGTATTTAAATGGAAAACAATTTGGTTTAAAAGAAACGACTCGCGCTTGTAATTGAGCGATTTGATTTTGGCGGGCTTTCATTCCTCGCGGTAAGGCGGGAAAGGTTGCTATACAACCCGGCTTCCCGGCACGTGTTGTAAATGTACACGTCAACATTGTCATTCGCGTCACTGTGTGGTAAAGTTCGAAAAAAGAAGTCGTGGACGGGTTTTTGTACCTTGTCGTGCAATTAAAGGTTATTTTAATGTTTTTAATTGAAAAATTTTAATGAATGGATCGGAAGTTTTAGAAAAAGATAAACTTATTTGCGAAGCTATTTTAATCGAGGAAAAGGAGAAAATGAGTAGCACAAAAAGACTAGTGTTTTATGCCTTGGCTATTTTTGTCTGCTATTTCTATGTTGGCATATTGCAAGAAAGCATGTAAGCCAAATTAGTTTCCAGTATTCTGTATTATTTAATTACTTATTAATTAATTAGCCTTAGAACAAATAGTTTCATTTACTTTCTAACCAACCGAAGTTACTATTTGTCATTAGTACACGTACCAAGTACGGAGAAGATGGCGTTTTCACATTCACTTTGACACTCGTGTTTTTACTATGTTTTGTTAGTGTTATTTTTGCCAAGTTCAGTAAGTCTATAGTTACATTATAGTTTTCCTTCATTAATTTTTAATGAAATATCTAATACATTAAAATAAAAATCATTGTAGTGTTGATGACTTTCATGAAACAGGGTAAAGATACTACAAGCACCAAATATTACGCATCATGCGCTGTTTCTTACTTAGGTGCTATGGTGGCTAGTAATATGGCATTAGTTCACATAAATTATCCAACTCAGGTAGAAATTAGCCTTATTCCTGATCAGCGCCATCTACCCATAGCGGTGACTTTGAGAACTACTATAAGCGGCAAGCCAATCAGATGTCGCTAAAATCTGGTGACGTCATTTTTGGTAAGACTCAGAGTGCCAGTCAGTGACGTCACCAGATTTTAGCGACATTTGATTGGCTTTCCGATTACAGTAGTTCTCAAAGTCACCGCAATGGGTAGATGGCGCTGATCAGGAGTAAGGCTAATTAGATATTAGAAACTAAAATATAGAGACCTAAATTTATTAATTAACACGCGTAGGTAGTTGGCAAATCATGCAAACCAATACCAATGATGATCTTAGGATTTTTAATAGGCAAAAAGAGATATTCTCTTAGAAAATACCTATTTGTAACAATGATCGTTGTTGGAATTGTTCTGTTTATGTTAAAAGACAAGAAAGGTTCTGATACAAAGTCAGATTCATCGTATATTGGAAAAGGCAATCTTTTATTGGTATAATTAAATTGTAACTTATAAAATTGATAATTGACGTTTATGATATTGATATTGATATTAATATAATTTTAATTTAACAGCTAATTTCATTAACATTAGACGGTTTTACCGGTGGAATTCAGGAAAGAATGAAATCCGAGCACAAAACAAAATCTGGTCATATGATGTATAATATTAATTTATGGTCCGTTTTAATTCTGGGACCGGCTTTATTTATTACCGGAGAATTATGGAGTTTCATGGACTTTGTTCATAAATACCCTTATGTTATTTCAAACCTAGTAGCGTTCTCTCTTCTAAGTGCATTAGGACAGGTAAAATTCAAATTCAAAACATTACTTAAGTTCTTGGTGAAAAGAATTCAAATTTAATCATGTACTTCTACTTCTAGATGTTCATATTTTTAATGGTGTCTGAATTTGGACCATTACCATGTTCCATTGTAACTACCACTAGAAAGTTTTTCACTGTCTTAGGTTCGGTTATTATTTTTGGGAACTCGTTAAGTAGCAGGCAATGGATTGGAACCTTTATTGTTTTCTCTGGTAAATTGTTAACGAAACTAGAAGAGAGTTTCGTAAAGTTATGGACGGATTTTTAAAACTTGTAATTTGTTTAATCTTTCTTTAGGTTTGATACTAGATTCAATTTATGGTAAAGGAAATCCAAGCAAAAAGAACTGAACTGAACTGATTTTGTACTTAGATCTAATTTAATATTAAAAAAAAATCACACAAGTATAAATGAAAAGAAAAGAATATCGACACAAAAATATACGAATTTAAGCAAAAATGTTATATTAATAACAACAACAAAAAAGTACACACAATGTTTTCAATGACAATATATATATTTATTTAAAATTCAACAAATTTGTATAAAAAACTTTTATTTAAGTATATATAGAATAATTATAAGACCTTAATATATATTTTATATCAAAATTTTCCCCCCAGTTAAATCAAGAAAAATTAAAATTAGTTACAGTTAGGCTTATTGGTCATCAAATCCAGGCATTGGATATTTGGACGCGAATTTCTGTACATCTGATTTCAATGCCAACATCCTAGTTTGAACATCCGAATCATTGTTAATGAAGGCTTTGAATTCTTTTAACGTTTTCCCTTAAAAAAAAAAAAGATAAGTGACCAAGTCCAAACTGACCACCCAATAAAAAAAACTATGTTTACCACCGCGACTTTTAGCATTAATGGCAATTTTAACAGCTTCATCTATGAACATAACCACTTTTTTAAAATCCTCTTCTTTAAAACCTCGTGAAGTTAAAGCCGGTGCGCCTGAAAGAATTTAAGAGAACCGTAAAATAAAAAAATATGATTGCTGGAAGGGGAAGGGGAAAGGGCAAAATCTACAAAAATTTATTTATTTAAACCTAATCTAATTCCTCCAGGTATTAGTGCGGATTTATCTCCTGGACATGTGTTTTTATTAGCGGTAATATTGCACTGATTCATAACACTTTCCAATCTAGCACCATCCAGACCTCTAGGACGCAAGTCCAAAAGTAATAGATGGTTATCTGTACCTCCTGGGGTGTTTTTTAAACAATTAATAATATTAATTAAACTTTGTTAATGTTAAGATTAAGATTAGAATAACTAATTCACCAGAAACTAATTTGTAACCCAATTGAGTTAATTTTTCAGCCATTGCTTTTGCATTTTTGAGAACTTGAGTTTGGTATTCTTTGAATTCCTCCGACTTTGCTTGTTTTAGGGCAACAGCTACGGAAGCGATTGCGTGATTATGCGGACCACCTTGTAAACTTGGAAAAACGGCAAAGTTTATTTTGTCCTCAAAGTTATATTTAATTTCATTTCCTTTTTTATCAGTTCCTTTTACTCCTCTTCGGAAAAATATCAAACCAGCTCTGAAGGTTCAAAGTTGAATGATTAAATATTTTTTATATTTAATTTTAATGGTATCACGCGAGATATTATTATACCTCCCTCCTCTTAGAGTTTTATGGGTGGTAGTTGTGACAATGTCAGAATAATCAAAAGGGGATGGAATGACTTTAGCAGCGACTAAACCACTGATATGTGCCATATCTGCTAACAAAATTGCATTTACATCGTCACAAATCTAGGAAGGAAAGATCTATCTATTAAATTTTACTGAACTCTCTTTAAATATCGATGTTTTTAATGTGTTTTACCTTTCTAAATCTATTATATTCTAATAATCGGGAATAAGCGCTAGTTCCAGCAATTATTAATTTAGGTCTAATTAATGTCGCCATTTTTTCGAGTAAATCATAATCAATTAACCCAGTTTCAGGCTTAAGTAATTAATAATATTAATTATTAAATTATTGTAAAACGAATGTAGATTAGTTTAACTAACATTTAATTTATACCCGATAGACTCAAAGTAAACTGAAGTTGCTGAAATTCGTTTTTGATCATTCATGAAGCCATGAGTTAAACTTTAAATAAATAAAATTAGTTTACACAATTTATAGACTGAAATTAATTTGGGGAGGTTTATTAATTACTTACTGGCCCCCATCAGGAAGATCTAAACCCATTAGACGATCATGAGGATTTAATAAGGCAGTGTAAGCGGCAAAATTAGCGGGAGATCCTGAAAGGGGTTGAACATTAACCCCCCATTTTTCTGGATCAAGATCAAATGCTTCTAAGGCACGCTTTTGGCATAACGTTTCAATTTTATCAACTACTTCCGTTCCACCATAGTACCTAAAGTACTTATTTTTATTAGCCAAAAAAATAGACATAATGATAGCAAACCAACACCCCAAAAAAGGGAATTAAACTTAACCTGACCTAATTAAATTATCAAACCCCACTTAATTAACATGACATAAAATTTTGGGGAGTCAGTTTACACTTTATACTTGTCCTATTCAAATCTAAAATTAATATTAAGTAGTTCGGCAAACCTTTGGCCTGGATATCCTTCCGAATATTTATTATTTAGACAAGAACCCAAAGCTTGTAAACAAGCTTTACTTGCAAAGTTCTAAGTATGCAATTCATTATAATATGAATTTATTCATTATTATAATATTAAGCCAGTAATTGAAGATTACCTCTGAAGCTATCAATTCCAACCCTTCAACCTGACGTCTCTTTTCTTCCTTAATTAAATTATAAATTTCAGGGTCATCATCGGAAAGATTTTCTCTCCCAGTCCATAGGGATGCCACGCGGTTTAATGAGGAACGGCTACCAGCTGATTCAGACTTTAATAGCGGATTAATTAAGATAAGTCAGTTAATTCTTAATTAATAATTAAAAAACTTACTCTAATGTTAAAAAATTTATTGGCACATTGAGGGATTCGATTAATTAAATTTCTTGACCAAAGAGCTTTACACGCCATTTTCAACACTTCAATACGGTAGTGAGCTGCTGCCTAATTAGCCCCGTTGATACGTAACGTAATCAGTCTTCCCTATCTCCATAAGTTTATAAGATACGTTCCATAAGTATGACACTTCCTATAGGGAGAGGGCAAACCCATTCTTGGCACGTCATAGGCTTATATCTCTTACCTCGATTCCATCGCCCTAGCGGGGGAATTTCAGTATCGCGCCTACAAACGCTCCCTCAGAAGAGGTATAAAATGACGTTGGATGTTCTTTCCCTCCCTGACAAACGCCCTCTCCCTATACTTCGTAATGATAGAGACTTAGTTCGAGAACAACAAGAGAATAGAGTGCTATCAGTTGTGACGTCAGATCCAAGGTTAAACGTCACGAGTCTGCCTTTAGCAATGGGCGGCCATGACAGTTACCGTTTTTTCTTTATGGGAAAACAGCATGGGTGACGTCACACCGGCGCTTCTGACAGCACTCTATTTACTACGCAGGGCTTTGCAGTCATAGAGATGTTTGCAGTCCATCATCTTATTTAGTATGTAATAAGCCTTTACAGCGCCTTACTAGCAGCGTCGCTTTAAGAGAATCTATGACGTTTTACCTACGTCACTTCATGGACAAGCTCTCAAATCTCAATAACCAGCGACAAACTTATGGAACGTATCTTAAAAACTTACGCTATCTCGAACGAGAGCTTATTCTGTATATACTCTGTTACAGCATCGATTGTCAGCACGCGCAAAGCAGGGTCTCTATGTAACCTAGCTTTGTGCGTGCTGACAAGAGACAACTAATATAAATAAACTTATTTAAGTTATTAACAAAGTAAAGTTTTATTAATCAATATTTATTTAATTGTCATGGTAATTTTGTACTGTAAAAAAAAGGAGGGGGAATTATATCCCATTTTCAGTTTAATTAAAGCTTTAATTCGTTAACTCCATTGATAGTTGTTGCGGCAGAGTCGGAGATTTTATTTTCATCTTCATTTCCGCATATTTTTACTACGCGATTTTCCATTGTTTCTGTTATTAAAATTAGCGCAAATTGAAACAGTATAAAATATTAGGAAATTTAATTAATAAAGACAATCATTATGTACAAAAGAAGTTCGAACACATTACAATTGATGGACCAATCAATATAAGCGAAACAATCACTTTTAATAGGCATTAAGTTTTAATTTAAAAGTAAGCCTAGAGGGTAATTAATTAATTAACAAGCTTTTTTGAGAATTATTGGGCTAAAATAATATAATACAATATTAATTAATTTAAGTAATTAAATCTGAAAAGATTTCCCAAAAAAATAAAGGAGAATAAATTATCCAAAACGTATTATAACTATTATTTTATAAAACTAGAGGATTTGTATCACTATAAGACCAGGCAAATTCATCAATGCTGGACTCAACTGGGTTGGGTAAACGTTGGTCGAATAAGGAATCTTGTTCACCACCTAAGATTTAATAATAAATTTGCCCTCATGACTCATGAGATTCTTTTGATTAAATCAAAGAAAATATCAGGAAAAACTAATAGAAACAAGAATTATATTAGTCCCTCCCTTCTCCTTTAAAAGTAAATGAGAAGGCGGTTTCTATTCCTTTATATATTTTCTTTGATTAATAAGAAAGATGAATTTAATTGAATCATTAATAACTAGTTAAAAATTATTAAATAAATCATGCATTCTCATGCATTGTGTTAATTTTGGGGATTTAGGGAGTTAATTGTTAAAGGGAGGGTGAAGAAGAAAATCAAGTGATTTTTTATCGATTCTTATACTAATTATAAGACCAGTCTGCATAGTGAAACATTCAGGAAATACCAACTCCGAATGATTTTAAAATTATTTCAAATTAGGTTCAGATTTTAAGGATAATTTTAAACAAGGACTTCCGACCAATCGCGTAACGCCCTGCCTTCCATTTAACAAAATTTTCGTGGCACGCTCCATGTCTCGCGCCACGATTGTCACGTTGCGCGCCAAATTTTAATCAAATCTAGTGATAAATTTCATTCAACATGGAGCGTGCCACGAGAATTTTGTTAACAAAAAGGCAGGGCGTTACGCGATTGGTCGGAGGACCTTCTTTAAAATTATCCTTAAAATCTGAACCTAATTTGAAATAATTTTAAAATCATTCGGAATTGGTATTTCCTGAATGTTTCACTATGCAGACTGGTCTTATAATTAGTAGAAGAATCGATAAAAAATCACTTGATTTTCTACTTCACCCTCCCTTTAAGCGAATAAGTGGTAATGAAATGGGTTAATTGGATTGGTAATTAATTAGGTGGGTTATTGTTATTAAAAAAAAACATGCTTGATTTGTTAGTTATGGTTAGTAAGGGTTGCAAGGTTAATTAATTTAATAATTATGTTACAGGTGGAAAAGTGGAGATTAAAATCTCACGCAACAATGTGTGAAGAAAAGAGGACATTATCAATCAATTACAATGTTAAAAGAACACAAGCATGCACAATATAACTGAATTCACAACACAAAAATATTAAAATACATGAAAAGCTAAAAAAAAATTTAACATGCAAAAAGCCTCGTTACTTAATTGTTAGTAGATATAGTTTCATACCAATTGTTTCCTTTCTACACTTTTCTTTGTCCTCAACTATATGAAAGGAAGCCATGAAGAAAGACATACTTCCTAGGACCAGAATAAAAGAGCAGATGTAAAGAGCGTATTGAAGGCCTAAATAATTGGTTTTGATAGATTTATCATGATTTGCAATGTAATTATCAGAAACCTAAAACAATTGTAAAAATTATAAAAATTAGTTTACTATTACTAATTAATTAAGTAGAGAGATTTTTGTAGAAACGTTTTCTAATTCTTTTACCATCCCAATAAGGTAAGGGCTAAATGCATCTCCAAATAAATGGGAAATTAAAATTTGGACGGCACCGGCAATTGATCTCCTTGTTGGAATGACTACGTACTAAATCATTTTTAAAGATATGAAAGCATAAATTAAACTAAACTGGTTTAATTTTAATTATATAAATATTAATTACCAATAAAATATCCGCGACAATGGCCCAATTAACGCAAAGAAGTACTTCCCCAAAAAATATTAGAGTCTGTAAAATACTTAATTTAGTTATAAGAAAAGAGAAGAGAAACGAAACTTTACGCTAATTTTTTCAACAACAAAAAAACAAACGAACCCAAGCCAGATTTTCATGTCTATCCGCGATTATGCATCCTACAAATAACAAAGGTGAGCTAAAAAGGACTCCAACCGCGCAAATAATTGGATCAGCTCTTTCATTGTATTTTCTGTAGAATTGAGCCCCCATAGAACCCAATATGATACCGATAAAGCCAGCTACGCAAGTAATAACGCCAAATTTCAAGCCAATCCTGAAAAATTAATTCAAAATTGGTATTATAAAGGATGAAAAAGGATTAAAAACAAGATCTTAAAAAGAAATTCTTACGCATCCTCATCAGCGTTGCTACTGCCAAGAGATTTAAGAGCGAAACTCATGTAGGTTGGAGCCCACCATGCCAGGCATCCTGTTGCAAAAGTTACGCAAGTAAAACCTATTGTAGACCATACAAATGAAGAGCTGGATGTAATAAAAAGAAATATTATTATTAAAAAAAAAAAAAACCCCAAGAAATTTTGGAAAAAAAAAATCCCAAGAAATTTTGGAAAAAAAAAAAAAAAAATCCCAAGAAATTTTGGAAAAAAATAAAAAAAAACCCCAAGAAATTTTGGAAAAAAAAAAACCCAAGAAATTTTGGAAAAAAAAAAAAAAAATGTTGATTATTTACTTCTTTCGTAAATGAGTACAATCTTCAGCAATTGTGGTATTCTTTAGTGAAGTTCCACCGTCGGATTCACCTCTAGGTGGTTCTCTGATTACAAAAATGGTTAAAATCACAGCCAAGACACCAAGAACCGGTGTTATCTAAATATTAAAAATAAAAATCCTTGTATTTATTGTCTCCTCAAGACTTTACTGGAATCCTGCATAAACAAAAAAAAAAAAAATCTTTGACTGCAACTCACCCTTAATGCCCAAAACCAACTATTTAGCCACTGAGAAACAGCGGAACCGACAACATATCCCAAGCCACTACCAACTGGAATGGCAAAATAGAAAAGAGCCACCATTTTGGTCCTGGCTGATTGGGTAAATAAATCAGCTATTATGGTTGGTGCCACTGTTGAATAACTCGCTTCACCAGTTCCAACTAGAGCTCTCAAGAAGAGAAACACTAAAAAGTACTATATGACAACGTACGTTAACGCAAAATTCGAAACTATCAAATGTAAGCCTAGATAGATCGAACTTTTTTGAGTTTACCTCAGATGGTACAAATGATCCTGCTAAAGTGGTGGCACTCCAAAAGAGAACTCCAAATATGATTATGTTCTTTCTATTATAACGATCACCGAGATACCCAAAGATAGGTGCCATAATCATGTAACTAACAACAAAAGCGGTTTGTAGTAAACCAGCTTGAGTATTATTCAGGTGGTAATATTCTTTGACACTAGTCAATACACCTAAAACATCATAAATGTATGATTTTAATTAATATTAATAAATAGAGTAATGGCAGCCGTCTGCCTTCGACTGTATTAAGCTCTATGGGTAAATAACATGGGGTGCCATTAGTCTATTACATTACATGCACCTCAGGATACGCTGACCAGTCCCAGCGTGTTACTGGACATAGAGCCAAAAAAAACCAACAAAAGAATAAAATTCATACCAGCAATAGTCAATCTGTCCATGTAATTGATCAAGTTGATAAAGAAGAGTATTCCAATAGTAATATAGGCTCTTTTAGTTGGCTTAACGGCAGGTGGTGTAGTAATACCTCTAACGGATGCATCTATGCCTGAACCAAGTTCACCACTTTGGTTATATTGATGATAACCATTATAATCCGAGTAAATTCCCATATTACCCGATGATGAAACACTGTTATAATTATTTCTCTCTGGTTGACGTCGCCGTTCACGAGTTGGAAATGCAACCTCTGAATACATTGGTGGTTGGGCTTGGGAATTCATGATT
The DNA here is from genome assembly GCF_054372755.1 of Phalangium opilio. Taxonomy (NCBI): domain Eukaryota; kingdom Metazoa; phylum Arthropoda; class Arachnida; order Opiliones; family Phalangiidae; genus Phalangium; species Phalangium opilio. Next base: position 742,493 of record NW_028324155.1, read on the forward strand.
TCGGTAGATCAAAAATAGACGACTAAAGGACTTAGTTTTCTTGTTTGTTTTTGTTGTTTTGACTATTTTAAATTTATAAATAAAAAAACTACTTTTTTTCCCATAATTTATAAAGTTAAATACTTTAAAATAATAAACTAAACATTAAAACTTTTTAAAACCGTAGTAGACTAAATGGAAATTAAAACAATCCCTTGACACCGTTCTGAATTTAATCTAATCTCGATTTCAAAATTCAGAAACCACTTATCTTTTTTTTTTATCAGGTCAAACAGTCAAGCATTCAAAGGTTATCTAAATAAACGCGCCACCACCACCAGACCCCCACACTCGGTTCACACCACCTACATGTCATGTGATCGCTCGTGAAGATTAAAGGTACTAGCATAGGTTTATAAGATAGGTTGGTTCCATAGACTAATGGCACCCCATGTTATTTCCCCATAGAGCTTAATACAGTCGAAGGCAGAGGACTGCCATTACTCTATAAGTTTGTCACTAGTTAATGAGAGATTTACGTGAAGTGGCGTAGGTGAAACGTCACAGAATTTTTTTTCGCAAAAATGACACCATTTTTCAAATTGACAAATTCCGCCAATCCACAATCGCTGTTATAGCGCGCGTAATCCAAATTACGCGGGAAATACTTGAGAAACACCGCAATTTAAGTAAAAAGATAGGGGTAATCCTATGCACGGACCTTGATTGAATAAAGGCATTGCTGTAATTAACAAGGAGACGAAAGATGACAGCGAATAAAAGGAAAGTTGCTGAACCATCCTTCGTTGAGGGACTGGACACTCGCCAAAATAAATAATTTCCACTACCAAATCCCCTTCGATCACGCGTTCACGGACGCAGCTATGGCCATAGGCTTTCAATGTTAAAAAGGGGGTAGAAAACCCTTAGTAATGGGACATACAAGGGGATTGATCGCTTCACGTCTCTGTGCACACTCATGATCCCTCAAGCCTACAGCGCAGGCGCTAAAAAGCGGGATAGAAGGCAGGCAAAGTTTTACCTTCCTGTCTTACCCTCTTAGTTACATCGAAGTGGTCTATAGCGGCAGCGGTCCGTGAGCGCGCGATCGAGTGGGCTACAGGGAGTTGGAAGTTGGTCCGGCGAGAGCGACTATTCAATGAATGCATTTTTTGACTAAATTTAAACTTTAATTTTACTAAATTTTACTAATTTATAATAACAATAATGAGACTTTTGAAGCCAAGTTGGGTTAGTCATGATGGTAAGGAGTTGTTTTTCATTTTTCTAAAATGTAACAAAGTTAATAATAAGAAGTCTATAAGAAATCCATTGTTTTGAAGTATGACCAAATTGACCATGGGTCCGTGACTATATGATTATTATTTTTTAGGTAATGCTATATTTTCAATTGATATACATCCCGATGGCTCGAGATTCGCGACGGGAGGACAAGGTAATTCTCTCAAAATGTGTTCAAAAACAAAACAGTTTTTAGACACAATCAACCAAAATTACCTATTGATGTAAAGGGGTTGATACTGGTCGTGTTGTCATATGGAATATGGCACCAGTCATTAACGAAGAAGACGAACATGACGAAAACGTTCCAAAACTCATATGTCAAATGGACAATCATCTTGCCTGCGTAAATTGCGTAAGATGGTCAATAAGTGGAAAACTTTTAGCATCTGGTGGAGATGATAAAGTGGTTATGATCTGGCAAATGGGACGCTATGGTAATGGGACTACTGGCTTTGGTTCCAATGGGAAAATGGCTAATGTAGAGCAATGGAGGTGTATAGCTTCTCTTAGAGGACACAGTGGAGGTTTGGAAATCATTTGGAAATACTTGCCAAAAAAATTAATATAATGTTACCTTTATATTATTTACAGACGTTCTTGATTTAGCATGGTCGCCCCATGATGCTTGGTTAGCAACATGTAGCGTTGATAACTCCGTCATTGTTTGGAATGCCTTAAAATGGCATGGTAATTAAGGCGGCTTTTAAATTAATTAAAATTACTTACGAGTCTTATTAAGATTAAAATCAATATTATATCAATCACAGAGGTCGTAGCGGTATTAAAAGGTCACACAGGCTTTGTTAAAGGTGTATCGTGGGATCCAGTTGGGAGATATTTATCATCCCAGGTACATCGATGACATAAATAAATTTTTAATTATTTAGTATACTATTTATTGTTCATATATGTTACAGTCTGATGATAAAAGTGTTAGAGTATGGCGGACTCAAGACTGGCAATGTGAAACTGTTATTACCGAACCTTTCAAAGAAGTCAGTCGATGACTGATGTCATCATAGATTTTTAAATTATTTAATTTAATTAAATGAATTTGGTTTGAAATATTTAGTGTGGTGGGACAACACATACACTACGATTAAGTTGGTCCCCAGATGGCCAGTACTTAGTTTCGGCTCATGCCATGAATAATAGTGGTCCCACAGCTCAAATTATAGAAAGAGATGGTTGGAAAACTAATAAAGATTTTGTTGGCCATCGTAAAGCCATAACTTGCGTTGTAAGTATCACTTACAGCCATGGATGAGAGAATACTGTTGTTGAATTATGTATTCAATCTCTATAGAGATTCAACCCAAATATTTTATCCAAAATTAATAAAGAAACGGGAAAGACGCAACACTTTTGTTGTTGCGCTATAGGAAGCCGAGATCGTTCTTTATCTGTTTGGGTTGGTGTACCTACTAATTAAGATTAATTCAGGGTTCATACAAACCTGGTGTTATTACTCCATATATGGGGGAAAAAACCTGGAAAACTCAGGGATATATATATATATGGGAAAAAACCTGGAAAACTTAGGGATATATATGGGGGAAAAACCTGGAAAACTCAGGGATATATATGGGGAAAAAACCTGGAAAACTCAGGGATATATATGGGGGAAGAAACCTGGAAAACTCAGGGATATATATATATATATGGGGGAAAAAACCTGGAAAACTCAGGGATATATATATATGGGAAAAACCTGAAAACTCAGGGATATATATGGGGAAAATACCTGGAAAACTCAGGGATATATATGGGGAAAACCTGGAAAACTCAGGGATATATATGGGGGGAAAAACCTGGAAAACTCAGGCAAAAATATATGGGGGAAAAACCTGAAAACTCAGGGATATATATGGGGGAAAAAACCTGGAAAACTCAGGGATATATATATGGGGAAAAATCCTGGAAAACTCAGGGATATATATATGGGAAAAACATGGAAAACTCAGGGATATATATGGGGGAAAAATCCTGGAAAACTCAGGGATATATATGGGGGAAAAACCTGGAAAACTCAGGGATATATATGGGGGAAAAACCTGGAAACTCAGGGATATATATGGGGGAAAAAACCTGAAAACTCAGGGATATATATGGGGGGAAAAAACCTGGAAAACTCAAGGAAATATGTGGGGAAGAAAAACCTGGAAATATATGGGAAAAAAACCCTGGAAAACTCAGGGAAATCGTTTTTCCAAAAGTTGTATGAAGCCTGTAATTTAAATATATGGGTTTTTCATAGTTTTAAAATGTGTTTTGTAACTTGTATAGTTAACATGTTTAAAGAGGCCACTAGTAATAATGCATGACTTATTCACAAACTCAATTTTGGACGTATCTTGGTCCCAATCGGGTTACCAAGTATTAATCTGTTCCTGGGATGGAACTGTGGCATTTTTTGAGTTTACTGTTGAAGAAGTTGGTAAAACTATCTCTTTAGAAGAGAAGGTAAATAAAAGAAACGCCTTAATAGATTAGACTTTATCAGTTCTATTCTGGTAGATATCGAGTGATAAATAGTTAAATACTTTGTATATAGAATCAGCTACATCAAAGATTATACGGAAAAAGCCTTGGCAATCATTTAGCATCCAATTTAAATAACATTATTGAAAACCCGGAACTTTTAAAGTTACAAGAACACATGCGTCAAGAAGAAAATAGAAATGATTTAAAACCAGCTACTACTCCTCAACATGTTAAACCTATTGTACAAATTAAAGGACCAACTGATAAACAGATTGAGACGAGAATGCCTGATGGCAGAAGAAGAATTACTCCATTATTCATTCCACTTATAACAGATGGAAGGTTGGCTTAATTGGTTTTACTTCAGTAAAACGAATATTTCACAGTGGTGTGCGAGTCCCGTTTTTTCGGTTTCGAGCCGAGTCCGAGTATCGAAACTAATTTCTTATCGAGTATCGAGCCGAGTCTCAAAAATACTTTCGAGTATCGAGTATTTAGATTAGGTCAAATTTTGGTTCTTTCGAGTAATTATCGAGTCCCAAATATTGACTTGTCGAGTAGCAATTTTGTAAATTTCTTGAAAATAACGAACGAAGATGTTCAATTATCTAATATCTAACTAGTTCAAAAAGATTGTTAGTGATCAATTAAACATTGAACAGGTGATTTTCAAAATAAATGATCATGAACTCATCGTCTGCTATAGTTGTAAGCCTCGGACTCGAGTATTTGTCAGAGTATTTAAAATGTTAAAAAGCTACTAGAATCTGTCTCGAGTATCTCAATGTGTTGTTATCGAGTATCGAGTCGAGTACTCGGCTCGATACTCGAACCGAGTACTCGAACTTAACGAGTACTCGCACACCCCTGATATTTCAGTAAAAAAAATTGTAATTATGCTATCTTCTTTCCACTTTAGCGATGTTGTTCAACCATTTAGCATACGGGGTAACCCCGTTTTTAGTTCCTCTTCCGAAGGAAAGAGTAGAATAGTAATTGAAAAACGCGATGAATCTATGGGTGCTTCCAACGCGGCTATTTCCAATCAGTCAAAACCTTCCACCGCGACTGATGGAGGAATACAATCCACACCAAAACCCCAAGACGCGACAAAAGTTATAGAGGCTAAAGTGTTGGAGTTTGAGAAAACTGTCGTTAACCAAATAGAAATGTAAAACGAAACTTAATTACAACAAACAAGTAATTATTAATTAGTTAATTACGTTTCAAACTTAATGAATTTAGTTCTAGAAATGACGCGCCTCCGAAAGATACCAAAGTTCAAAAACCTGTGACAACAGTTGGTACAGAAGCCATTCCAATATATATTCCTGTTAAGAGAAAACAACCGGAAGTGGTTAGTGCACCACCAAAAATCCCTGAAAAGAAGAAACCAGGTCGACCGGCACTTTCACAGACTGTTGCTCCTGTAAAGTTTATTATTATTATTCGGTATTACGGCATTGAACTTAATTACTAATCAAATTTCTTCAGCAACCAATTCCTGAGAAGGAGAAAACTGAAAGACCTAGTCATATCACTGCGGGTCCATCTTTACATTTGCCAGTTTTAAGAATAGAGAAAACTGCCTCAGTTCAAATAGAAGGAATTGGAGGAGAAGGGAGCGTCACGCTGGAAATAGAAAATAATATCGCGGCTGGACCAGGTTTACTTATTCATAAACTGAAAAGAGTCGGGGCCGCCGAAATGGGATGGGAAATTCTACTCTCAAGTAGAGGAGCTGCTGTTGCTGGTAGCCGACATTTAGCATGCGTAGTGTGTGAGGATTCAACCTTGTCAGTATTTTCTTCAATGGGTCAGAGGATGTATCCTCCAATCGTGCTTTCTTCACCGCCAACTAGATTAACTTGTAATAATAGACATATTATGGTTATTACGTCAAGAGGGAACGTTTCTGTTTGGTAAGTATATTCAATCGTATTTTCGGACTTTGGTCAAAGATAACTTTGTCGTCCAAATTGATAGGGATATGCAAAAGAAGGTGTGCGCGATTAAAAACGAATCACTTTTACCAGTTATGCAAGGTATTAATTGTAATTAGTAAAGTAATTGGCCTTATTCCTGATCAACGCCACCGAGGCGTAGCGGCGACCTTTGGAATTATAATAATACAGTAGCCAATCAGAGGTGGCGCTGGAGTCGATGGACTCTGATGGAGATCTATTATTTTCTATGTTTTGATTATTACCGCTTCAACTTCAAAAAACATGTTTTAACTAATTATTATTAACCGAATAATCTCCAAATAGACCAAAATCGAATGAAAACTTACTCCGAAAGTCTTATTTCATAATATTACACAGAATAAGAAAGGTAAAATCAACTTTTAATACTTTTGAAACCATATCGCTTGTTAAGCCTTGGCTATTCACATGATTCAAAATAGGGAAAATAACAGATCTCCATCAGAGTCCATCGGTTCCAGCGCCACCTGTAATTGGCTACCGTATTATTATAGTTCCAAAAGTCGCCGCTACGCCTCGGTGGCGTTGATCAGGAATAAGGCCAATTTAGTGAGAAAAGTTCTAAACAATTTCTAAATTTATGTTAGCTGGTGGTCAAGATTTAAGCATAAAAAGCGCGGCTTTAACTGATGGTGGTCATCCATTGGTTAGTTTATCTACAGGAAAATCTTATATCTTCAATGTTGAATTAAATTCATGGTATTATATTCAACTCTTTGTGTAATGTTTTACCATGGACCTTAATTTCAATTTGTATCGAAACAGGTTGCTAATAAGTAGTGTTGAAGATGTACTTCATCAATGTAGTAGTTTTTCGGCCTCCTTATCACGCCCTGACCCTGAAAACATAGCTCAGTGGCCCTTAGCTTCTTTACAAGGACAAACTCATAGAGCCACGAGAATAGCCAGCTCTATTTTTAGTGCCAATCCGTCTCTGCAACAAGCTGGAACTATCAGCCATTTAGATAACCAAATGTCCGCGGCTCTCGCCCTACATTCGGCCAAAGAGTACAAGTTTTGGTTGTTGGCGTTGGTTAGATATTTGGTTCAAGAAGGTCACTCTCTATACCCTATTTTGTCTACCCCCTTGGTAACCTTTGACCTATTATATATTATGTTTCTCTTATAGTTTTGGAGAATAGAATAAGGGATATTTGCGAAATGTTAATAGGATGTCCAGAAGGAGTGTCCGAATCGGAATCTTGGCAGCCTTATATACTTGTTAGTTAATTTAATTAATATTATTACTTACATTTCAGCCTAACGTGAGAATAACTACTAATTATATACATTTAAGGGTATGCATCGTCACGATCTGTTAAAGGAAATCTTACCAATCATTGGGTCAAATTTAAGACTTCAAAGAGTCTTTACAGAGTTCAAAGATCAATTAGATCAAGCGAAATTACTATAAAATTCAATTGATCGTCACTAGGCATGATTTTAAACAGTTTTAAAAAATACCTGTGATATTAAGTAACTCATTGGACTGTAAAACAAGATAAAAGCACTGCCTAACTCAAATGTTTCCCCATTTTTCATTGTCACTATTCATTAATTATTAAATTTGTTTACCATGTTCAGTTTGAAATTGTCATTTCGATTTTGTGCCAATAAAGTGTACTGATCTTTTAATTCGCGATGCGATTTTTTAATAATAAAAAGTACATTAACATTAACATTGTCATGTTACAGTTATACGGTAAAAGATTGATGTTGAATTCAGTCTTAATAAAACTACTGCTGTTTTATCATGAGGTTTCAAGTTTTCAACCATTTTTAGTTTAGTAGAGATAAATTATAGTTAAACTAAAATTATATTAACTTTAAAGTTTAAATATTGTAAAAAATACGTATAGGAACAAATTTATCCTAGATTTTCTGTTGTAGGTTTAGGTTTTTACCGTTATGTATATCACCACTTTTATTATGACTTATTTTTTCTAATATCCTTCGATAGAACCACCTTTTCTATAATCTAAATTTGATAAAACTGACGTGCCATTTCTAGCAATGGCCAAGACTACCGATCCTTGATCATCTAAACCAGTTTCGTGACCCAAGGCACTAAGGTGATCCAAATATATCTGTGGGTCAATAAGTTTTAGGTTTTATGCCGATAAGCCTTTTAAAATTTAACAATTACCTTGGGAAATGTAGCCTCGTGTTGTACGAAATTTGGATACAATTGATGATGAATTCTAGGCGTATCAATGGCCTGCTTTATATCTTTACCCATCCATAGTGATAGAGAGGCGACCTTACATGTTGAAACAATTACATTTTCATTCATATCGTTTTAATGGACAAAGACTATTGCTATAAGTCAATTCAAAGGTTGAACCTACAAAAGAAGTTGCCGTGATAATTCTAGTTCCTCCGGCTCCTCCTAGAACCATTTCAACATCTCCATCCTTATTAACAATGATCGCGGGACACATGGAAGACATTGGACGCTTTTTCGGTTCAATGTAATTATTAGGGGAAGGTGGGATCCCAAAATAATTGGTTATATTCGGGGATGAAAAATCATCCATTTCACTATTAAGAATGATTCCCGTGGACGATGATCGAATCATAGCTCCAAATCTAAAATACCAAATGGTTTCAGGAAAAGAAACCACAGTTTCCATGGTCTTTTCCGCTTTTTTCTTACTGCGTATTGACAGTACTTGTTACTGAAACGGCATCTCCATTCTCAGCTAACACAGAGACGTGAGCAGTGCCATGATCATCTGGCATGGCTGAAGTAGCGCCATAATGTTCGCTACTAAAAGTTTGATCATCTAATATTAGACTACGAATTTGTTCAGCGTAGTCTTTGGATTCAGCTCTAGTCAGAGTCTGGTTGAAACAAAGAAGACCTTGGTTATATGGCAAAGCGATAACCTACTGGTCCGCTTACTTCAGTGGCATTAACAAAATCAAGATCTCCTAGTTCGGTTCTCATTGCGAAGGAATACTTGAACGTTTCGATCATTCTATGGAATGTTAGCACTGTATCGTCCAAAGTCGCCAAGTTGGCTGGTGTAAAGTTATAACCGTCTAAAACGCTCATAATCATTGCTAAAACGGGACCACTTCGCCCCAGTAGCACAAGCTCTCCGCATTTTCGTCGGTTTTTGGTCGAATCGTCGGCTGTCCGTTGAGTGTTCTCTAACGACTAAATGCCGACATTAGTTGACTACGCCGTTATAAGGTCGGCTAACAGTACTTCGAAATAATGGTCGGCTTATGTTACGGTTCGTAGTCGCAAGAAGTTTTTAAGTTCCAATCGATTTCTCAATTCTTATCAACCGAGATGCAGTTTGGATTAACTCTCGAATTAACAAACTGTCGGAATGTTCGACTTCCTACCGACTCTATTGCGGGTGGTCTGACCTTAACGAAAATTAATCATTTCTAAATATTTAAAATATCTGAAAACGCGCCAATAATTAATTCTCGTCCTGACACAATGCTATGAACTACGTTTAGTTAGATTAAATCTAAATCATTTTTAAAGGGTTGGTAAGGAGTCGGCCGTTTTGAATGTAGCTAGTCGTACCGCTTTTAGGTTGGTAAAAGGTCGAGAAGTCGTTTATTTAAAAATAAAAAATTAAGTTGTAGTATAAACGATGAGGAAATAAAAATAGTCATTTACGTATTTAATAAAAATATACAAAAAAATTCTTAGTTAATATAAATGGTGTAAAAACTCCGTGTAATTATTCCGGCACTGAGCAGGAAGTTATTAAACCATATAAAATATAGAGTTTGTGAGTCCATTTGCTCATGGAGAAATGTTATATAGTCTTTGATAAATAAATTTTGAATTTTGATCCATTCTCACTCCAGAGTTTCCGGATGGGCGGTTTTCATCTCGAATTTGGCTTTTTTGGAATTTATATTTCAGTAGACAAAGAGAAATATGCCAATAGAGTTCGTTGCTCAAGATATATTTAATTGAAGAAAACTTTTATATATAAATGTAAATAATTGTGGTTTTTTCATGGAATTTTATTGGCGGTTTCCCGGAAAAACCTATTTTATTTGTGCGGGATTTTTTTGGATTGTGCGGTATCCATAAAAAATCTGGTAGCTCTGTCTCATCCTCGGCGCTGATTGTGTCGGGTTTTACCACGTTAAGGTCTCCCACTCTCACTTACGCGGCCGACTCTTAACGTTTCTCGCGCTTTCTTCGCTCCGCGTTTGTCTCGTGTTTACTGCGCTGATAGAGCCTGATACTGCTGTGGCCCGTGGGTTTATCGCCTTTAAACTTAAATTTAATGATACTTCTTTAACTGCAGCTCTAAATTCTAAAGGTATTTAAGAGAGACCTAATGAAACTCAGCATTTATTGTACAAACGCTTTTGTGTAAAGAGGTGAGTTCTTTGTATATAATTTCGCTAAGCCTTTGCTACAGAATGACAAAGAAAGAACTGATTTTGATAGTGTATTTAAGCCTGTGCCTCTACAGAGGGGACTTGAATGTTGCTCTTTTGCTAAAATTAAGCTAGTTAAACTGTAAGTTATGACTCCATTAATCTAAATATTATATTTCTCTCTTTAGGTTTGAAACTGTGTTGTTAATAAAGGTAAGAAAGTATTTAAATAGAATTTCAAAAGATTAACCAACATACATTAGGTGAGTTTACAGTTTTAAGCATTAATTAGTTTGTTAAGTTGGGTTATTGGTTCAGCTATTAGATAATGGATGATAGCCAAGCTCCACGGGGTAGTTATAAGTCGTTGAATAATTTGAGTGATAGGCAGAAACGTCGAAAGAGAGCTAGATATCTTGCGAGTGTTTTAGATCGAGTTGATGATGTTAATAAGGTATCATTGAATGACACAATTAGCGAAAATCAGGGCAGTAGCTCTAACACTTTCTCCAAAAGAAGTAATAGTCCGTCTTTAGAGGGTTCGACCCCTGAGTTTACGCAGTCAAGTTCTTCGGATGCAGAAGGTCCGCTTCGTGTTAGCGGGGAAAATATTCCAGGTTCCAATGATTCAAATATGAGTAACTCTCATCGTGACGATTACAATCGAGATACTTCTAATTCTGGTGGTTCACGTCATTCAATAAGTTCTGATATTGACAATAGTTCAGACCCTAGTAGTTTAAATTCAGAGCAAAGTTCGAGTAGCTCATCGGAAGAGGAATTGTTAGACATTCGTTCGGGCTTGCGTAACTGGGCATTAAATCACAGTGTTAATCACGTTACTATTAATGCCCTACTGGTGTTGTTGCGAGATAATGGTATGGAACTGCCAAAGGATGCACGTACTCTTTTAAAGACTCCAAGGTCAGCTATGGTAGTAAATATAGAAAACGGCGAATATTATCATGCCGGGTTTAGTCAAGGTTTAAAAACATTTTTACAAGGAAATCCCCATTATGATCGTGAAATATCTTTTGCCATAAATATAGATGGCCTTCCAATTTTCCATAGTGATGCCAAACACTTTTGGCCCATATTAGCTAGTGTTTTTAGTTTTTCTCAGGGGATGATAGGTAAGCCTTTTGTGGTCGGTGTGTTCTGCGGGGAAGTTAAACCTGGTAACCTAGAAGAATTTTTGAGGCCGTTGATTACTGACTTACAAAATTTAGAAGTCAACGGATTTGAATATGAAAATAAAAAATATATCTGCAATGTTAAAGGGCCCTTTATTCTTGACACTCCTGCTCGGGCTTTTGTTAAGAATACAAAGGGTCACACAGGTTTCAACTCATGTGACAAATGTTCTATAAGAGGCAGTAGACATCTCCGCCGAACTGTTTTTTTTGATGAAGAATTTAGCACGCCACCTCGTACTAATGAATTATTTCGAATCCAAGATGATGATTTTCATCATTTAGTTGGTAACATGTCTCCCCTAATAGACTTGAATGTAAACATGGTTCGGCAGTTTCCATTGGATTACATGCATTTGGTTTGCCTTGGTGTGATGAGAAGGATGGCCAAGTGTTGGTTAACCGGAAAACTTAATGTTAGATTAACTAACCACTTATGTGAACGTCTATCTGAGAAACTCCTAAACTGTAGACAGTATGTTCCAAATGAATTTGCGAGAAAACCCCGAGCTGTAAAGCACATTAAACTGTGGAAAGCAACAGAACTTAGGCAGTTTCTATTGTATACTGGTCCAATAATTTTGATAGGCATACTCAAAGATGATGTTTTAAAACATTTCCGGTTGCTTCACTGCGCAATTTATATTTTAGCACACCCAATTTTGCACAAACAATATGCCGATTATGCAGGAGAGTTACTGAAAATATTCATAAACATGTCAAAAGAAATTTATGGATTAGAGTTCATTGTAATGAATGTCCATTCTCTTTCTCATATTGTTCAGGATGTAAAGATGTTTGGAGCACTAGATTCTTATAGTGCCTTTCCATTCGAAAATCATTTGCATTTCATTAAAAAACATTTAAGAAGTCCGAACAAACCACTTCAGCAACTGATTAAAAGGATTGAAGAATCCAAATCATTTTCCAAATCCCAAATTAGGCAAGGTCTAAGTCTAAAGAAACGTTTTAAAGCCAACTATCCATTTTTACCTCCAAATGTAGAAACGTTCAAAAAACTTCATACACAAAAATTTGTTGTGTCAGTATCAAACGGGGATAATTGTTTTCTGTTGGAATCTGGTGAAACATTGGTTATAAAAGCGATTTTTAAAAATTTAGATAGTGAAATATTTGTTTGCGGAAGTGTTTGTAAATTTGTCAATGACCTTTTTGACTATCCCCTGGAATCTTCCAAATTAGGTATTTTTATAGGGCGGTTTTCAAAACAAATTAGCACTTACAGTTATTCAAGTCTAAAGATGAAGTGTTTACTGTTGCCAATAGAGAATAATTTATTCAGCGTGATTCCTTTGATGCATGATGCCTAGATAGTAACAAAAATTAACTAAACATTTTTCTGCTTGATTGGATTTTAACATTTAAAACCCCATTGATATTACAAATTCAAAATAAGCGCCTGTGGTTGAAAAATGAACCTACCATTGGTATTTTTTTTAAATAAAGAGAAGCGTATATTCTTTGTTTAAAAAAATTATTAATGACAAGATGATTTTAAGATCTAATTTAAGCAATGTAAGTTAAATTTCAATCTTTCTTGAATCAGATGTATGCAATAGTTAGTTTTCTCGATGAGCCTGGGGCTATTGATATTGTGCCATCATCTTGGTGTGTTGCCAAAAACAAGTGCTTATGGCCAATGAAATCTAAGCGCGGAGAAATATCTAAGTTACAAATTGCTTGTCATCCTCCCTCAATGAACTGGGAATCATTCAACGTAAAGATTCTATCTAAAGCCTGTAAGTATTTAAAAGTGTTTCAATTTATTGTAAATGATTATTAAAGGGGCCTTCACCGAGTATGAAGACGAGGAGCCTTTTTGAAATTTCCGGCGCAAACTTTCATATCCAGAGCATGCGTGACTTGCCAACCAACCAGCAGCGCCCTCTGGTATGACGAGAGGTGATTTCATTGGTTAGAAAGTCGTGCATACTCTGTAGACGAAATTTTTTCGCCGAAAATTGCAAAATATGCTCTGCCTCTTCATCTTCGGTGAAGAACCCCTTAAATGGGATGATGAAGAAAGAATTAAATGAGAGGTTAACTACAAAGATCGATTTGCATTGACACGCACGTGAATGGTAGATTAAGACATCTAATAGTTCAAAATTCAAAGCATTTGCAAAAAATGCATGCGTTATTATTATGTAAACAAGTCTTAAATGCGGTACCGCATAAAAGTATAGTTATTTTTCGATTTACCCGGTCTCAAATGGTAATTAATTTCATATTCCATGTTTTTCTTCTGAAGCGACGTACAATAAAGCTAGGCAACTTTGCAAGAGGGCGGAAGATACATCGGATTTGCAAAGTGAAATCGAAAACGGAAAACGAAAGAGAAAGAGAAATACAGCCTATCTAAGCAACGAAGAAAGTGACAGAGGAGATGGAGATGAATCGAGCCGTTCTGATAATGAACTGACTCAACGAAAAAAGAAGTTTAAGAAAAAAAAGGAGATATCAAATGGTAAATAAAAATATCTTATTTCAATACTAAAAATGAGAACAGCAATTAGGAGATTAAATTGATATACTTTCTGGAGAATCGGGGATAAATACAATTTTACAATTTGTCAAAAACATTTTTATGTTTTGTAATTGTTGAGGTACTAAATTTTCTTCATTTCTTTTATTATTCATGTTTCAAAAAGACTCATTTTATGAATTTTCAATAAGAAAATATTGGGTTGGGTTTAAGTATCCCTTAAAAGGTTGTACTAATTTTTTCCTAATATATTATCAGATTTGGTTCTCAAACCCAAGGGCTCTACCGTCATTAAGTTTCCATCTCCACCGGAATTTGTTCCATTTCCGGAAAGTAATCCAAACAAACAGACTAGTCAAAAAACCTTTTTAAGGTCAGGGCAGAGTATGGATTCAACTAATCTAGTCGAAAGGGATCTATCTGAGATATTGCCACCGGCTATAACGGAAAAATCCAGATTTGAGTTTCCTCAAAATGTTTCGTCATCTCTAGTGAAAGATTCACCTACAGTTTCACTACAAGAAACAGAAACTCAAAGCAGTGCACAAAATGGCTCGGATGAAAACTATGTATCCCCAGGGGCTTTCAACAATAAATCACAAGAAAATACAACTTACAACAATTCGTCTGAGGGAAGGTCCGAAGATCTGAATTTGCCTTTCAGCGTGCAACCTCTAAGCTTAAATAGCAACATAGGAGGAACAAAACTGGAAGCTATTAACACTTCTTTGCAAAATAAAAATAAAAAAATCTCATCTCAAAGAGAAATGCATATAACATCTTCAAAAATAGGCGTAGTTGAAGACGTCTTAAACGATAATGCAGAAAATTACTTGCAGAAACAAAATGACGAGCAAGAGCCCCGTATTGGGATAAATAATAAAAAAATTGTGGATGAAAATGAAACCGGAAGTACTGAAAAGAATGGAGCTAGCGGATGGGTTCATAAACCCATAGATAGGGCTTCAACCTCAAAGTCATTTAACCGATTAACAACTAAATCAGTTGTCAGCGAATCGGGGCCTCATTTATTTAGTAGTGGATCATCTCGCAAAGGTCTAGTCGTATCAACACGCAAAGGTCTTGTCGGATCAACACGCAAAGGTCTTGTCGGATCAACACGCAAAGGTCTTGTCGGATCAACACGCAAAGGTCTTGTCGGATCACCTCGCAAAGGTCTTGTCGGATCACCTCGCAAAGGTCTTGTCGGATCACCTCGCAAACGTCTTGTCGGATCACCTCGCAAACGTCTTGTCGGATCACCTCGCAAACGTCTAGTCGGATCACCTCGCAAAGGTCTAGTCGGATCAGCTCGCAAAGGTATAACCGGATCAGCTCGCAAAGGTATAACCGGATCAGCTCGCAAAGGTCTAGTCGGATCACCTCGCAAAGGTCTAGTCGGATCACCTCGCAAAGGTATAACCGGATCACCTCGCAAAGGTATAACCGGATCAGCTCGCAAAGGTATAACCGGATCAGCTCGCAAAGGTATAACCGGATCAGCTCGCAAAGGTATAACCGGATCATTTTCCAAAGATATAACCGTATCACCTTGCAAAGATATTATCGGTTCATCTCGCAAAAGTCTAAATGGATCGTCTCGCAAAAGTGAAAGCCAATCATTTCGAAAAGGTGAAAGCGAAAGCGAATTACTCCGTAATGGCAGGAAAGGATTACCTAGCGGTTCAACTCATATAGGTGCATCAGGCGGATCAACTCGAGCTTTAGATAGCGAATCAACTCAAAAATATGGTTTTATTGGATCGACTAGTAACCCAGAAAGTATATCCACTCAAATGAAGTATGAGTAAAATTTAAGCAATATAACTCTCAAAATGCCAAGTTACAACAGCCTATTCTAATTTATTTATCATAGTACAATGAATATTGACGACACAGCTTGCAGTTTAACTGGAAATATAATGTCTCAAGGTAAAAATGAGAACGCTTTTTACTTCATTGATTTTATAAATATTTTGTTTTTTTGGTTTATAAAAAATTTTGGATTACAGAAAAATTTCAAAAAACTGTAGTTCTTATGCTTACCGACTTAAATTCCAAGTTTGCTCAAATGTCAAAGGCTCTTTCGGAAAATTTTGGATTTAATACAACGTCATCGACTACATCAAATCGTTTAAAGTTACCAATTCCAGATATACAAGTGCTAGAACAAATTGAAGAACTCCTTCAAAGTGAAGAAGAAAGAGAAAAAGCCGTAAGTAAATCCTTTCCCAATTAATACTCAAAAACGGTTGTGACATGAAATGAGTGTAATTTATTATTTGAAGATTGCCATGATCAGAACTTGGGGTGGAAAGTATCCGGATGATATTATAAGGAGGGCCTTGGCGAAAACTTTCAAACATGGTTTAGTTTTGCAAATGAACTGGATGGGATCGAATGGAAAAATTGGCTATTCAAAATTAATTTTAAGAGATGTAATCAATGGTTAGTATTATTTTTAAGTGCTAGTGAAGCGCATAAATCTTCAACAACTATTCATCATAAAGGGATAAAGAAATAATCTCAGAACCATTTTTAAATCGATTAAGATTGTTAAAATAACATCAAAATCAATAACAAAACTTATCAAAATCTGTTCGTTCATTTTATATAGTTTTTCAAACTTTTAAATTTTGACTTTTTAAGTCAACTTTTGAAACTTTGAAAAACAATATTAAATTAACGGAAAGGTTTTGGTAAGTTTAGTTTAAAGTAATTATATATTGTTGGAATGTGTATTTATCACATTCCTGTTTTTATTCAGAGAGATAAAATAATTTATTTACTTGTAGCTGCAGTAATGGCAAATCCGAAGTTAAGAAGATCTACGGAATATGATGTTGAATGTGTCATTAAAAAATGGCTTAAACATAAGTCTGACCGCGATGGGGGTCGACTGGATCGAAGAAAGAAAGAAAATAAGATAATTTCCCAAGATGGTGATAGTGTTGATGCAGATGAACGAATTGATGACGACGAAAACAGTAATGAAGAAGAAAACCCTGAAGATAAAGGGAACATAGATGAGGGTTTGAACTATGAAAAGTGCCAAACGTCCAATGATGAAAGCAGGCGTTTCGACAGTGAAGATTCTTTAACTGATTAAGTATATAGAGACTTCACTTTATCTTTTCAGACGAGTATTTTTAATACGAACTTTTCCAAGTATCCTAAGGGATTATAGACTATTCTAGCAAAAAGTGGTTTTTATAAATTCCTTTATATTTATAAATTCCTTTATATTTATAAATAAACTGGATTCATTGGGCGTTTTTTGGAACATGGACTCTGTTATATCACTTTATGTCAGAATTAACTCTCCCTTTAAAGCTTTTGAGCTGCATAATATGAAAGTGTTTTCGTCATTTAATTATCCCTTAACTATATAAGTTGAAGTGTTTTCAAACTTCAATGTTTAAATAGTAAAACAAGTTTTCAAGTTATTTGGTCCAAACAAAATATTTAAGTCATTGTTACTCCTCAAAACTATTTGTATTTCATGTAATTAATGTTCCTAAACTATATTGTACATGAAATTTAGTATTCTAATTCATTGGTCCTAACAAAATATTGCATTTACAAAAAATTCATTTTCCTCCAATTTTTTCCCACATGATCAAAAAACGGTCATTTAGTGATACCATTATGTTAAAAGATGTGATATGACTATGTGTGAGATGCTAAAGTGACCTTGGAATAAAACTATTTTTATGTTCTTGAAATCTATATATGTGTAAAATTCACAATTTTTGGGACCTAAGGAAAAACCAACTTCGCTGCCCGCAGCGTGATAACGAGACAGGTAAGGCAATCGTTTGCAGTCGGATAAGAGGACGATTTTCAGTCGGACAAAAAGGATATTTACAGTATGGCAAAAAGAATATTTAGGGTCGGGCGAGAAGACAGTTAAACGTCGGGCGAGTCAACAGATATAAGTCCGACGATACGACCATTAGCAGTCGGGCAAGACGATCATTAGCAGTCGGGCGTGATTATAGTTAACAGTCGGGCGGACAACCATTAGCAGTCGGGCAAGACGATCATTAGCAGTCGGGCGTGATTATAGTTAACAGTCGGGCGGACGACCGTTAGCAGTCGGATAGGAACACCATTAATAGTCGGTTTAGACGCCCATTAAGATTCTTATCTGTTGGCAAGTGGTACAGAATACAGTCGGAAAACTATGTTTTTTTGGGGTGGTAATGTTACGTTTTCGGAGTTGGCAAAATACAGTCGGGCAAGAGTCTGGCCAACCGTTTCATGGCTAGGACATTTCGACGGTCAAACTGCATGTTCACCGACCCTTTTGCGTCTGTCGGTGTTGCGTCGGTCGGACGAAGTCGGGCCAACGTCTATTTTGTTACAGGGGTCCAGGTGGAGGCGATGTGTGAAGAGATTTTCCGTCTTTTAGTGTGACAGAAATAGGATTTTGCGATTTGGCTTCGTATTGTTGCATATCAGCAACTTGGATAATTCCTCCAAAGTTTTGAATATCTTCAACAAACTTCTGTGTCAAGGATCCATTGTATAGGGCATCGGCTCCTTCCCGAGCAATTACTTCTAAAGTATTTGCCAAAACGGGGCAGAAAATTGTGTCTCCCTCTTTGTAAACATCTCCTGTTGCGTTATTATAAAATATACTCCTACAATAAGTGAAACACCCAATTACAAACGAAACAGCCAACATGGTGCGCCACGCGGCCTGAGCCACGTGGTTTTGTTCATTTTGAATTTAGACCCAATCCACCATAGGGGCCTCCATGGCTAACATGAGCGAAAGTAAAACTGCAAAGACTTACTTCATGGATTCTTCTCCAATGATATCATTCTTGAAATAAGCCAATTTCTGTCCCATGTATTTTGACACTATATATCCTTCCCTGCATAATTTTACTGAAGGTGTAACTAAATCCGTCCAATTTAATTTTCCATATTTTTGATGAGCTAATTGGTAACCTTTCAACTCTCCCGGTACAGCCACGGCCAATCCACCTATAAATGAACAAAAATTATGTAACTAAACTGATAAGTAAACAAAAGCACTAATATCACATACCGGATTGTGATAACGTAGAGTTTCCATGAAACATATCAACGGTAGCACTTAGGGGGGCCATTTCCCTTCCATCTATCACGTCTATTGTTTTATTTTGTCTTTGAAAAATAACTTTATGTATTGAAACCACGTGTTTCAACCCCTTCTTATCCCCTTTAACATTATATAACTTATTTAGCCGACTCACCGTTGATAGATAGTCATGATAAAACCGCCCCCTAATCCCATGCTTTGTGGATTTACAACTCCGCCACAAAATAACGCTGCTATGGCCGCGTCCACCGCTGAACCACCTTTTTCTAATATATCTCTTTAGAAATAATAATAATAAAAAAAACATACATTCGTAGCCATATGCCTTCATTTCAAATCGAGATTAAACTGATTGCATAAGTAATCGGCAACTTTCGTCTTTATGGTGGACGCTCTTGCTTATTCAATCGGTCTATCTGTATTATAACTAAAATATCCATGTATAATACCTTCCTATCTTGGCACATGGTGCTCCGTCAGATACCACGACAGCTTTATTAAAACTTAATAATTTGCTATTTGAAATTGGTACGGTCGTATCTTCGTAACGCAATTTCTTTTCGCGTAACTTTGGCAAACCCAAAGTGAGCGTTACGGACACTCCAATGACCACAATGGCAGCGACAATGCCCATTAAAACACAGTCCCTCTTGGTTATAACTATCCTTTAAAACGAAACAAAAGTAAAACACGCGTCTTGTTGAGTACAACGATCAAAAATTTAACAAATGCATCTTTGAACTTTATACTTCTGTGGTTTATAAACAGTATGGTAATGTTCCTTTTTAGGAATTGTACCATACGAACCGCTACTCGAAGAACTAGCAATGGGTTTTTTCTCCTCCTTCGCGCTCATACTTATTGTTTTAAGAAAGTACTTATTTGAACAATTGATAAAATAAAAAAATCCCCGAGTTATGCCCTCTTCAAACGTATTGGTTAAACTGATCTATATTTTGGACTGGGTTTCTATTGAAAGACCTTATCTTACATAGATATTCGATATTTATTTAATCTTTCATGAAAGGAGATAATTTGACGTGCAATCATGGTTAAACTGGTGTATATGGCTATAGAAAGACCTCAACAAGTACATTGGATTATATTTTTCACATTTAACGAAGTTGTTAATGGATATATTGGTTTATAATCAGGAACAACGATTAGAAATCCATTATCGCTCCAACGACATTGGTTATATAAAATCAATTGACTCGGGTATATAATTTATTGTACAAGTAAAAATATATTTTCTTAATTCATTTCCACTAAGTTCTGTATAATTGCGCGGCATGGTGAACCAATTTACCAAACCGCTCAAACACTATATGCTCAGTTCTTGTCAAAACGACGGAGACGACCCGTCACCCCTCCATAGGAATAAATCACGGTGTGATATGCATAGAGGGTCATGCTAACATGGGTTATACACAATAGACAATCCTTAATAGTTAATTTCTTAATATTCAATTGGAAATTGGAGTTCTAATAAAATATGCAAAAAAGCCAATGACAGCTAACGTCAACCAAGGGAATTAATGTGTAGAGAGACAATTAACTGTCCCCTTTAAAACCCGCCTAATTCAGAGCCACATGGTACAACTCTGTATTCACTTCATATAACTAATAGCTACGTACATTAATAACGAAAATGGGACTTATATTTTGCACGAAGCTCTAAAGGTTATCTGCACCATTGAACTTCGACTTCTTTCAATTGTTTGATATTCTTTGGAAATTCTCTATTTCTACATAGTTCCAAACTCCCAACTGATAACATAATCAAACATGTTGACACTTACGATTGGTTTGCTTTAAAAATATTTTTATTCCCGGACTCGCGGCTTGAAATAGTTTCTTCAATCGGCGTGGCGGTTTCATTGTAAACACCATTTTCTGCGGGAGACAACTGAATATACGAGCCACGTTTATCGGTCATAGTTTCCTATGAAATAAGTTCCCAACAAAGTTTCGGACAAGGCGTTAATAATCCTCTTTTAATAAATTATACTAAATTAAAGATAATCTTCGATTTATCATATTACTAAACCGCGATATCAAAATACACTTTCTCAAATTTCATACGGCAAAAGTAAGATTATCGAAAATTAATAAAACCCCAAAGTTTTCCGCGTGTTTTTTATTCCCTCCAGGCGAACCAGGCCGAATGTATACAAAAGAAACCATCAGCGACCAATAGAATAGCAAGGTTGTTTCCTACCTACCTTTGTAGTCGTACAGGTAAACCTGTAGCTGAAGACCGAGAGGAAGGACATTGCGACGAGATGGTGTCAATATTTAATTGAAATACGTAAGTAAGCACCGGGAAAAAATACTCGAAATGATCATGATTTTGTGACGAAATAATGTATGTTTAAATTCATTAACTAAAAATTGGTTAATATTAAAAAGTGTCGGTATCATATTCATTCTAATGTCCAACCTCGTTGAAAAGTACTATGTTCACGTAAGCAGAAAAGAGGGGAAGTGGTTGAGAGGCCATAGAAATACGGGTTACCCACCCGGTTCTATAATGTTTGTACTCGCGCACCTGAGATTTATTTATAACGATAGATTTCATTAAAAAAAGCTTTTATTGCTCGTAATCTTTCTTGTTACGGAGCTCTCTCGTATATAACAAAACACAAATAATGGTCACTTATAAAATTAAGTTTTTACATTTGACAAGTGTTTAAAAAAAAAAAAATTTGGCAAATATTAAAAAGCTAAACTGTTACAAACTAATACTTTAATTAAGAAAAAAATGGCAATTGACTTTCGTCAAAGAAATTTGTATACTCAACTTGTATATACACTTCAAAAGTTCGAAAGAAAAAAGGTTAATGAATAATGAAATCTTCGAAGTTACTTTTGTGACGAATGACTTTTTGGCTGAGGCTAAAATAAAATAAAATAAAATTAAACAATAGAAATAACTGCGAAATGCACTACGAGTTAGGATTCAACTCATAAATAAATAAATAAATAAATAAATAAATGAATGATGCCACATTTAAAGATATTTTAAGGTAAGTCAAAAAATGCGTTCGAAACGCTTGTAATGTGACATCAATAATTTGTCTCTACAGTGAATTTCCTTACATGATGCCAAGGCAATAATCCAGTGGGGAAAGGACTACCATGTGATCCTGGTGCGTTCTCCTGGTAATTATTAGCAGCGCCATGAGCGACGTTTTGATTGGCCACATGATTGGACACTTGTGGCGTAGCTCGGTAATCAGGCACTTGTAGGGTAGCTCGATGATCAGGCATTTGTAGGGTAGCTCGGTAATCAGGCACTTGCGGGGTAGCTCTGTGATCAGGCACTTGTGGTGGGGTAGTTCGGTGATCTGGCATTTGTGGGGTAGCTCGGTAATCTGGCATTTGTTGGGTAGCTCGGTAATCTGGCATTTGTTGGGTAGCTCGGTGATCAGGCATTTGTGGGGTAGCTCGGTAATCTGGCATTTGTGGGGTAGCTCGGTAATCTGGCATTTGTGGGGTAGCTCGGTAATCTGGCATTTGTTGGGTAGCTCGGTGATCAGGCATTTGTTGGGTAGCTCGGTGATCAGGCATTTGTTGGGTAGCTCGGTGATCAGGCATTTGTTGGGTAGCTCGGTGATCAGGCATTTGTTGGGTAGCTCGGTGATCAGGCATTTGTTGGGTAGCTCGGTGATCAGGCATTTGTGGGGTAGCTCGGTAATCTGGCATTTGTGGGGTAGCTCGGTAATCTGGCATTTGTGGGGTAGCTCGTGGATTAGGCGAGACATAAGCATATGCTGCTGGGTTTGGTGGCATGGTTCTCTGGTAAGTATTACTGGCATGGCTCGGAGGTATTACGGTTGTGGAAGTGCGCACGCGAGTGTATGGGGGTGGCGGTGGTGGCATTGAAGTAACCACTTCTTGTAAAATGGTTTGCCTGCTCCTTGACTGTAAGTTAGGCATATTTTGATTCGCAAAGTGCATTGGCATTGGGGTTTGTGAATGTCGTGGAGTAGGTTGACTTTGACAGACAATGTGTGAATGCCGTTGGTCAGATTGACCTTGGCTGACAAGGTGACGAAACATCGAAGATGCGGGATTTATTTGAGTAGGATGGCCTCGATTGACTGTGTGTGAAGGCATTGGAGTTATTGAATGTGGCTGCGTAAGCTGTCCTTGACTAACAGGGTGGTGTTGGGGCATTGGTGTTTGCATATTAGATTGAGTAGGTTGACCGTGATTGACAGGGTGTGAATGCGTTGCACTTTGCGAAAGGCTTTGAGTAGAGTGAACTTGATTGTAATGTTGTTGAATTGCATTGTGATTCGTTTGCAAACACATATGCGAAGTTATGTATGTTTCCGACTGTTGGCAAGAGGGGTACTGAAGAGTTGGTTGCCTATTTGGATCAGTATTTGTCTGTAAACAGCTACTTGACATTCGGACCTCGGTGGCACGAGTATCATGGTTGGTGAGTTGCCTGCCATTCGAGTGGTGAAGCGCGGGGTTTTCTCGAGTCGAACGATTGATCATATGTTGCATTTGCATTATAGGACCATTAGGCTGCTGCGTCGCGTCGTTACAGTTCGATTGTCCAGTATAATGCGCGTCGAAAGCGACGGATGCTACCGATTGTGAGCGAATGTTAGAGTCAACTTCCGATTGGTGCATCATAGAAATAGCGTGTGACGACGGATTCACGAATTGAGTTAACTGTCGTTGATAGTTCGATTCTTCCAAAGGCGATATGGGGCATTGACTATTATTATTAGCGCTCAAGCTAGCATCGTTAAAGTTACATAAATTAGAATGATTCGTCGTTGATTTATTTACGAGTATTTGGGGATGAGATATTGCACAACCTTTTTCGCGCGCCATAACGTAAGGCACACTTTGGTCGGGAAGTTTCGTAGCTGATGGAGTCGATTCCATTATAACATTTGTAGCGACTGATGACGGAAGATAGCGATTATTCGCCATAGCATTGTTATAAGGTTGTCCTGGATTTATAACGGCCCGCGGCTCGGAAACAGAACGCGCTATATTTCGATGTTCATTGGCGATTGAAGAAGACGCGATACTTGGTAATGGATTATTTCTATTTTCAATAACTGGCGGCGGGATCTCTGGATCAGTTGTAGGAACTGTGTTCTTGGCAGTACCAATACCTCTGCGCATATTTAAAGCTACGCTTGCCATTTTAAAAAATATATCATGATGACTTTCGTCAGGTCTTATAAGGTCTGCTAGAGCTGCTATAGCTGTTTCTAGATTTTTTAACACTTCTTTCTCAGAGGGTTTTCGACGAGGAGGTTTTTTTTCGGCAACCTCCTTTTTAATGTCACAAAGAAATTGGCAATCGTCGTCCTCGTCCTCGGGGTCATTTTTGATCTGCAAGATACGACGATCGATTAGAAATAATACAAAGATAATAAATAATAGACAAAGCCTAGATTATTATTATTATTATTATTATTATTACTATTATTATTATTATTAAAGAGTCAATCTTACCAATTCCGGTTTTTTAAGAACGTCGTCGATGAGCGGTTTTTTAAGAACGTCGTCGATGAGCGGTATTCGCACAGACGCGATGTGGAATATTAACCGTAACGTATTCAAATTTTCCTTTTTCTCAGGGAAGTCTAAATTTGCGAAGCTTTTGCTTATCTCCTCTGACTTCTCTTTCACTCGTTCTAACTCCCTTCGTAACTCTAGCAAAATTTCAGGGTCCATGGAAGAAATCTTTGAAGGTTCAATTCCTTCAAAAAAGGCGGTACTTTTTATCGAGAACTCGACAAACTTGGCGATTTCCTGTTGGATAAAAACGGCTTGATTTTCCGCTTCTTGATGTATTGGCATTAATTTCGCAGCAACATCAGCTCGACTTTCCAATAGTTCTTTTAATACAGAAGTTTTACTTTCCATTTCATTTTGAGCAATAACAGCTCGATTGAGCTTTTCGTTTTGAGCAACAACAGCTCGATTGAGCGCTTCTTCTTGAGCAACAGCGGCTCTATTCGCCATTTCTTCTCGACTCACTGCTTTAGCGGCTTCGGTTTGACTTTCAATTTCTTGTTGAATGGCTGCACTGAAAGCTAAATTTTCAATTCCTTGCTCAATGGCTTCGTTGGCGGTTAGTTTTTCCATTTCTTGTTCCGTGACCGAGACTAGGTCACGCATTGCTTGTAATCGCTTCGTCCTGGCGTTTATCACACCATAATCCGTGGGAGATTGAGACAGCAAATGTTTGAACGCTTCTTCTAATTTTCTCAAATTTTCTCTGTATTCGGCCAGAGTTTTCCGAATCTTTTCGAGTTCCGTTTCGTTCGGTGCTTTGGAGATTTCGAATTCTGTTTCGTTTGGTGCTTTGGCGCTTTCGAATTCCGTTTCGTTTGGTGCTTTGGCGCTTTCGAATTCCGTTTCGTTTGGTGCTTTGGCGGTTTCGAATTCCGTTTCGTTTGGTGTTTTGGCGCTTACGAATTCCGTTTCGTTTGGTGCTGTGGCGCTTTCGAATTCCGTTTCGTTTGGTGCTTTGGCGCTTTCGAATTCCGTTTTGTTCGGTGCTTTGGCGCTTTCGAATTCTGTTTCGTTCGATGCTACGGCGCTTTCGAATTCTGTTTCGTTCGATGCTTCGGCGCTTTCGATATCTGTTTCATTCATTGATTCGGCTTTTTCGAATTTTATTTCGTTCATTGATTCGGCTCTTTCGAATTCTATTCCGTTCGGGGCTTCGGCGCTCTCGAATTCAGTTGTCGAATCAGCTTCAAAGCCGGAAGTTACGCAGACTATTATAGGATTGAATTCGGGCATATCTGATTGTGAAAAATCATTGCTGGTTACCAATTCCGAAGAAACTTCGACTTCATTTGTGGAATCATTTGATGAATGTAATTCGATGGGTGATAGTGGTGGAATAGAATAAGGTAGAGAGGCAAGTGGTTTTGTTGAAGATACATTTTCACAACTATTTTCCGATTCACTTTCCATCGTGTTGCTTGTAAGTAGAGTTTCACGATCAATCGGCAACGGTACACTAAGTTTTGTACTAGGAGGTGAAATATGTATTTTTTCAATGTCGTGATATGGTTTGTTCATTGGCGTATTTGACAATTCTCGAGTTTCTTCGGAACTGCAGGGTGGGATAATATTTTCGTTAACTGAAGTTCGGGTGGTTTCTTGGGTCTGATTTACATCTCGAGGAGCAGCGGAAGTTGTTGAATGGCAAACATTCGATTGCTTATTGATCGATGTAGTTGACTTTAACCTCAAATTCGCGTACCACGTTCGTGGAACTGGGTCTATTTTGACTAATTTCCATGGCAATGATTCTGGCATTTTACTTCGAACGTTAATGGGAGGATTTAGAAAGTAGGAATGCCGATCAGGTGAAGTAGTTTTGCGGCTTATGTATAACTGACATTTCTCAGGATTAAGACCTTCTATCCTGCTGTCGGAAGGAGTTAAGCCTTTGTTCGATTGTTTCGAAATCTTACGCGATTTTGGAATTTCTAACGAAACGTCCGTACTATTTCTCTTTTCGTTTCTACAAGAATATTTTTCCGAAATCACAGCCTTGGAAGCGCTTGGGGTCACAACGTTTTCCACTGTCGTTTCTTGACTCTTTCGCCTTTTTTTAGCGCAATCTGACTTCTTCGTATCGTTAGGGTTTTTCGCGTCATTTACTCGCTTGTTAGACCTTTGTTTCTCTTGAACATTTCCGTCATTAAGCGGCAATTTTGAATCTTTTCTCGACATCTTCTTGCACTTCAGGCCATCCTCGTTATCTTTCTTTTCTTCGGATGAAGTACTCTTAGTTCTTTTCACCGCTTTCTGCTTAGAAGGAACGGTTTTGTTGGAAGATTTTTTAAAGCTTTCGTGCCTCGATTTCCTCAATTCTTCAGCGTTCAAAGATCGACTAGAGGCTAGCTCTTCCGGTTTTAAAATTTCCGTAGGGTCAAACAAGCGGGTCCCGACCTCGGACGAGTCAGATGGACTGCTCGGTGTGACGGTTTTCGAAGTGCCCGCGTTAAGGTTGATAACCAACTTCGTGGTGGCAGGTGCGTTTTGAATTTCTCGTCTCTGTTCTGGGTTAGAGCCTCGGCGTGATGGTCTTTTAATATTTCCATCTTCTAACGAAAACTGACGGCTAATTGAACTAGCCGGTGGTCTACGATTTGGCTTTATTGTCTTGACGGTAGTGTTAATGAGCGTCTCTGGTAGAGGAAAGTCATCATGATGGATGGGCGAATTGTTCGAGGCTTCCTCGTCATTTAACGAGTTGACGCTTGTCTTCCTTTGTAATTGTGCATTTTTCTTTTTCTCAGGAATCGCCTTATGGAATTGCGAATTGTTCGAGGTTTTCTTGTCATTTAACGAGTCTACGCTTGTCTTCCTCTGTAATTGAGCATTCTTCTTCTTCTCGGGCATCCCCCTATCGCTCAATTCGCAGTGCCAAGTGTAATTCGTATTTGGATAATGCGTAGTACGATCGACGGCCAATTTCTTAGAACTTTCGCGCGCTTCAATACCTCGTTCCCAAATTTTACGCGAGGCTTCCTTGTTGGAAGTTTTGTTCTTTTTCTTCGTTTTTTCTTTGATTAATTTTCTTAGCCTGGTAGGTTGCTTCGGAAATGAGTGTCTAGTGGATGCGATGACTAGAGTAACGATGGGAGAAACGTATAATTTTTGGGTGATTGTGTTGAACGACCTTGATAGAGCGATGTTAGGCAGTATATCGAAGGCGGAAGGAAGAAACATTCGTTCCGCCCAAATTAGTTTGGCAAGATGGCGACATATAAAACCATAAAAATTGATCCGCGAATTCGTTAGTCCGCTGTGAAATTCTGGCAAGTGGTTTAATTTCGGTGGGGCTTGATATATACGACTTGATAAGATGGAATAGCCAAAGCCACCAATTGATCTCGCATCGAGTGCTTCTGAATTTCGGCGCGAACCCACTCTTTCGCTATTGTCATTCTCATTTATATCTCGCAAGTAATCAAACTCAGCAATGACGGAAACATCCCCACTACTGGAACTAACCGAATCAAATTCGTTTTCGACTCCTAAGCGAACTGAATCGTAAGGCACTGTTGAAGTAGAGGAAAGGTCTTCGTCTTCCGAATCTGAGTCGAGGATGAGTCGAATTCCGTCGGATGACGCGCTGTCGTCGAGAGGGTCAAGCGCGTGGGACAAATTATTTATTTCCTGACAATCCAGGCTCTCGGGCGCTAAATTTTCGTTGGAGAAAGCGCATTTTTCTTGCCATCGTTTGACTTTAATAACCACTTCCTTTAATTTCGATTCTCGAATAATTCGTTCTAGTTTTTGAGGACCAGTAAGTTCGTCCTCGGAACTAGGGATGGTGATGTCCTTTTCTTTTTCTTGGGGTAAGTTTTCTTCGCCATTAATTTCGATACTGTCCGACGACAGATCTTCTAAACTTGGACTAGCTGCCCTTTGCGGAGGACTTATTATCTTCTTAGTAGCGTCCACTTCGGAATGTGAGACGATTTCGCGTCTCTCTGACGCGCTAGAAGACCTGGACCTACGCAGGTCGTAGATTAGTTTCGGAGCTCTCTCACTTTTCCTCCATCCATCATAGTCGTACCAATTGACACAGCTTACAGATGCGGGAACGTAATTGGGATCGTCTTCGTACGATCTTCGGCTTCTATTGCGAGAGTGGGAGCGTCTTCCCGGCGGCGAGGGAGATCGGGACCTTGAACGGTGCCTGTAACGTTTCGATCTCGTGTAGCGAGTGTGAAGTTCTGACGAGGAGAAAGACTCTCTCCCGTTTCTATCCCTGCACGACGTTCCGGGATTGGGTGATATAGGGCGGTGCTGTCCTCCCTGTAAAGCTCTCAGCCTCCCGTTCATTTCTTCTTCCTCTCTATTAGCTTTCACACGAGAACCAGGGGGTGGTTTATCTTCAGTGGGTGCTTTTCTCGCTCCGTTGTACGTCGATTCACCTCTACGATATTCTTTAAAACCTTCAGTTCCGTGGTGGTATTCAATAGTGTCGAATCTGGTGGGGTTCCAGCAAGCTTCTCTGTTTCTAAAAGGCGAAGGGGGTGTACGACGGCAGTAACTTCTTTCAACTGGGTTTTCGACTTCCACCCGCAATGGCGCGAAATTATTGTAGTTTTGATGAGATTCTTGAAAAGTAGTCGGCGTTATACTTATAAGATTACTATGGTCTCTTCCTCTATAATAATCTGGCATTTGGTTTTCATTTTCCCCGTAAAATATTTGCCGTCGAATGCCGTAGTTCTCTTCCTTTTTGCTAAAATATCGATAATTCATATTTCCGACGTATGGCCATATTCTTGTTTCCATATTTCAAAAAAACCAAGCTGAATTTGGGTTTTCAACCAGGCTGTGAAGTTAATACAATATTTATTTCATTTTAGTCAATTTCATTATCGAAGTAACTAGAACTGAAATCAACTTTGAACGCAAACAAAAAAAGATATTTAACGCTGATAAATTACCCGATATTTATTTATTAAAATACTCTACACTCGTCTATACACTTCCACTATATGGATTGCGTTACGAGTTCAAACTCCGCGAGGACACACGAGAGCCAGCCGACTTTCCAATCATCGTAAAACAATTTTTACCCATCAAAGCAATCCAATCTCCAAATCCAATATAAAACCCATTTTGTTAATATTTATTTCAAGGCCAAAGTTCGATCTAATCGTCTAGAGCACGTGGTACTTATTTCGACATTCATTTAATACGAGAGTTAAAGCAGAGAGAGCGGGGAGAGATTTTCTCTTACCCCCTAAGTGAAAACTATATAACCACTATCAGAAGTGGTATGAGACTAGAAGTGAAGGGCTCTAGCATTGGTAATAGATCCTGGCACTAGTGAACAAATTTGAGGATTTTATGCCGCTTCCCACGCGCTAAAACTAGAGAGAGAAAAATTGGTCGAGTTCCAAAAACATTTCCTACCCCCTTCCCCTCAACCTAAAGCCGCAGAACACGGACCCGGCTCCTTGAATCTAGTTCGGCCGTCTACCACCGCGAGCGTCTCACGTTTTGGAGGGAAAAATTCTGAAACCGCCACTAGAGGGCCAACCGTTTGTGTTTTATCAAGTCTTTTCACTAATGCCGAGTGAAGAATTTGGTTAGCTCAATACTTCTAGTATCATACCACTTCTGCCACTATCTATTTTGATTGTAAAAATACTTCAGAGGAATGCGTTTATCGGGATACCAGTGTTTCAAATTTTTAAACGTTCACAAGGTCTTAAAAAAAGGGGTCATAACTTACCAACTAGTTTCAAAAGAGCAATAATGTGCACACCCTTTCTGAACGGTGCATAAATTTATATTAACATTGATGTGCTTAGAAAAACAGTATCTAATCTAATCTAATCTAATCTAAATTTATGATATTGCACCCTGTTCCGCGAAACTGAGAGCAGCCTGTCAGAAATCAGTTCAGCCCAACCTGCCTCAAGTGTTTACTAGAATGCTGAGTCAGCAGCAAACGCTAAGGTTCTCTTCTAGGAACACAAGCCTATACAGTTTATTCCCCAACAATAAAAAAACACGCACGTGTCATTATTCTGGACAAAGAAAAATATTCCAGAGGTGAAGGACATTTCTTAGTTCAGAGAAAAAAGTTTTTGACCCAGCTTGAATGACATGTTTGTTCCCATTTGGGATTTAGTGTCCAATTTTAACGGTGGAATTTCGGATTTTGTATGATTGTCCATCAAGATAAGAGTTTCTTTGAAGGGCAAAGGTCGTTTGAAAGTTTTTTATTTTCTTTAAAAGAGGGAAAGTTTCGGCTTGAAATAGAATAGTACCCATTACCCCCTAACAACTAGCCGTCAACTTAACTTGAAACACTGTCAGTACACGGAAATCTCGTAAAGGTCAGGGATTTTGAAATTAGGCGTGAAATGTCAGGAAAATTTATATTGTCTTGGTAATTTTCCTACCCTGGTATAGCCCAAACAGTTTGGTATGTTATTTCGAAATACTTAAAATATAGATGTCAATAGAATGATTTCTCGAATTAACATTTTTGTGAAATAGTACTTGTACTTCGGAACGTATTTTTAAGATAAGATAAGATAGAAATCTATAAATTTGTTGACAAATAATAAACGAAAGATTCGCCATATCAAGAAGGGTATAAAAAGAGAAGCAAAACGTTGGTCTAGAGAGTTCTAACTTGGGACGTTTAACTATCAACTTCCAGTGGCTCTTTTCCGACTTCTAGTTGCTTCCTCTTTTCCGCGACTTATCGCAGCTACACAGAAATGCCAAAGAGGAAATGCCTTTCGTAAATCTTAAACCCATATAATAAGCGCGGTTACATGGGAATTTGAAAGCCGGTTTCAACCCGCCCTCATGTACCACCCGCAAGGGCGCTTTAAGAAAAACTTCCCCGAGATAAAGCGCGTTAACTAAAACTACCTCGGACAAGTGGTTTTAGCTCTAAAAGCGCCTTTACTGAGGGTTAAATCATAGAGACTATAACCCCAAGGAGTGGAAGGAATGCCTCAACTTGTTGCCCGTTATTCCGGTTTTTCCTGGTACAAGGCGACTTCCGCTAAGCAAAATTAAACGGGCTGGAAGCTCTCATGTACCAATTTAGGAGCAACATCATTATTTGCGCTTGTAGAGCGGGGGACCCGCCACTCCTTGGGGTTTATAGTTTCTATGGTTAAATCGCCTTTCCGTATTCATGTAACAACAAACGCGCTTTCCCTAAAGAAACAAGTTGTCCCTCTGGGATTTTTCCATTTTCGTACTTTAGGCAAACTTTGTTCATTATTTTGTGGTTTTTCTGTTTTTTTGTGGTTTTTTCAGTTTTTTGGGGGGTTTTCAATTTTGGGATGTTGTCGAAAATTATGAAGGGAAAAAAATAATGAGTCAGAAATCATTAAAACTGCAAGTTGGAACGATAAAGAATCTTTAACCCTGATTTCCCTAATTGGAGAGTTAAATATACTCGAAGCACTGGATGAGAAAAAACATAGGAATAAGGATGTTTTTAAAAGACTGCAGTTAGAAATGGAAGCTAGAGGATTTAATTTTACGTGGGAACAAATTAGACGCCGATTCAAATTGTTGAAAAGTAAAAATTCATCCATGTTTTACGATTAGGAAAAAAAAAACACAACTGTAAGCAACTACAGCTAGGAACAGACTGACAACAGAGAGAATTTAGAAGGGGAGTGGAAGGCCCCCCCCCTTTTACTCTATTAAACGTGATGACGCCCAAACAAGATGTCGCGTTGAGCTTTTTGGGGTAGGCGAGTTTCCGGTCACGTGTTCTAAAATCTATCTATTACAAACGCATCATACCGGAAATCGACCTGCCCAGATAACGTTTAGCAGACGACGTTGCGCTACATTCCAAACCACCCTTTCCACTCCCCTTCTAAATTCTCTCTGCTGACAACAGAGCTACTTCTAAAGCAAAATCGTCCCCCGCCTTGCCAACCAGTTACCTTCTCTCCCTTTTCTTTATACCCTCTATGAAGCGATCAAAGTCAGAAGATAAGGGATTCGATATATACTCAAACATTTTCAACACTGCTTGGCTTGGGACAGGTATGACAAATAAAGAAGGATCTCTCAGCGCTTGCTACTGCTAGTAGTCTCGGGCGACTTAAAATCGGACCATTGTCAAATTGTTTACAAGAAAGAATTTTGCAGGGGGTCCGAACTCCCAAGGTTAACGGACAATGAAATTACAAGTTCCATCCCCCCCCCCACTTCCAAGAATTACACGAATTTTCCACGCCTGCATGCCTCTAAACGGCCCTAAACAGGCTCGTGGGTCACTAGAAGGTCGGTGGACTGGCCCACTCGGGTCTTAAGATGGAATCGGGAGTTATTGTCCTGCACGTGCACTTGTCAATTCGATTTTATGGCTTTCCTGAGGGGGAGGGTCTTCACCGCCCTTACGCTTTTGTTAAAAGAAAATCAAACGTTTCTAGGTTTTGCTATTTATAGAAGTTTAGACAGGCCTAAAGCTTCTAAGATTTGTAATAAACTATTTTATTTTCTGTTATGGGACTGGGAGGAATGGAAAACGTTAAAACAGGTTTTGGGGGAACGGAATTAGCGCGATGAAGGCTAGATGCTATTCGAATGGCAACCTCTGGGAACAGGTGCCCACAAGGGGCTAGAACCCCCCCCCCCTTTTTTTCTTAACTGCGCTTCGGAGTTGACAGTAATTTTTGAGAAAATCTAACTAAGGTTTGGAACTGAGTGTGATGTGATCTGAATCGAACATAACGACAAGCTTTTCAGTCCGTTGTAGATAGGGGACAGGGGTTATATTCTCCCATATACCACTAAATAATCTATTTAGCGAATAACTGTGATTTTTTTAACATTACGGGATACGGGAGGGTATGGGTTATTATCAAGAAGGGCCTTATCTTATCTACCGGCCCTTCATCACTATCTATGGAAGAATCTAAGCTAAAGACCACAAAATTGGCAAGGGAAAGTTTCTTTTCAAACTCACGCTACCTGTAGGGGTCCTACGACATTTCCCTATTATGGTGGGGGTCTAACAATAAGCTGGTTGAAGATAATTGGGAACCAAGGGTAAGTACGGAGTTGAATGTTTATAGTTAGATATAATGGATATGAAGGAGAAAGAAACATTTTTTTTTTAAATAAAATATAATAGTGGCCAAATATGTGTGGACAGGGCTTACATAAAGAAATCAATAGTTGAAAACAAGCGTTTCGTTTCACCAAAAATAAATAATATGTGCATTAGTGTTGGATTTTAACAGAGTAGTAAGAACCGTTACATCCCCCCAACAAATAAAACTGGTTCTATGTGTGAGTAGAGTCGCTAAATTTATATTACTGGATGCATTAAGGTTTTCTCGATTAGAGCAGGGAGTCGAAATTAAGTATGTAGCTGGCCGTAATCCCCCCCCCTTTCTCGGTTTTTATTTCAGTGCAGCGTTGTTAGGACAACCAAGTACTGATTCAAACGGAGCTGCTATTGCTAGCGCTTCTCTATCGACATCCTAATGGTCTAGCAACACGGCGGGGGGGGGGGGTGTTAAAATACCCTTAAGGCTTTTGTAAAAAAGGAAACCCCACCCTAAACCTCCCTTCACCAATACCCTCTTCATTAAATTTGAAAAAAATTGACATTTTTGAACTTACCGATCCAATAAAAACTGCAACAGATTTCTATCATAATTGTTTTAAAATTTTTCGTTTCTGCAGTTACAATGTCACTGAAAAAAAAAAAAACAATAGTTCCAATTATAATTTATATAATTATCTAAGAGCCTAGTATGTTTTCATTAAACGCTTACTCAAAAAAAAAAGCTTAAAATCATGATAAATATTAAAGGGGTAATATTTGCAGTCAAAATCCAGAAAAAAAATCAAATTAGAAAACTTGTTTTTATATGTGACTTTTCTTCACCTTGCAACCGCCCTTTTTATCTAATTAAATTTTTTTTTCAAACAAGTCTTAAATGAGGTCATTCATTGAAAACTTAATAGCTCCTTAAAATGATATTATGCATAGCTAATCCAATGAGTCTCACCAATCTCCTCTTCCTACGCCTAAACTCAAACTCTAACTCTAACTCTAACCATGCTCTAAGCTAGGCTAGACGCTATGGGATGGACGACGTAAAGGCGGGAGATTGATAACCAAACTGGAACTAAACTAAAACTGAAAATGAGGGAGGGTAGCAGCGTAGCTTGGGGGTTCTCCCCCCTTTTACAAATTTTGGATTGCTATTCCGATTTATTTAACGATTTAAGGCTAATAATTCTACTATTGAAACTAATTTTCTAATAGTATTTAAAACAATTACTATGCGACAACGAATTATTTTTTAAATTTTTTTAAGCCTCGGCTTGAGACTTTAGTAAACATTATCGTAACATTTTTGGTTTGCTACTTTCGAACTCCAAAAAACACACCATATTCTTAGAAGTTTTTCTTTATCCTTAGTTTTTTAATTAAACTTACCATTATGATGATATCTTTGCATTTGCAAGCGTTGAAGACGCAACAACAACTACGGATGGACTTTTACGCGGTAACGCGAATGTTCTGAATCGTCTGCTAGTAGACGGCCCACGGGCCACGGCCTAGACAGACTGGTACCCCCCCTCCTCTCTGGTGTGGCGTCACTGCTATTCAGGCCAGGGCTGTCCATAAGAATTTTGAGAAATTGATTATTTTCTCAAAATTCTTCATATAGAATTGGCATTTATTTCCAGTCCATCTTAAGCAGAGAAACTACAGTGGGGCCTTGCTCAGTTTAGGTACTTATGCTCTTGAAAGATGCACAAAACTAGTAATTACGGAAGAGCAAGTTACGACTGACTTAAGACGAAGGTCATCACCATCTCGCCTTCCTCCATGCTTTCACTGTCAAGATTTGAAATAAGACAGTTATAATCAAAATTTCTAGATATTCTAGTGTCGTTTCCCTCTGGGTTACAGTTTTTGTCTTAATAATGTGCAATGATAAAGCCCATCACTCTTTATCTTCCCAAATATACCAGTACTTAACTCTAAACAAAAATTGGTATGAACTGAAAGAGCATTGCAATGAAAAAGATAACATTGCCTATTTGAAAGGTAGGCCAACTAAAGAAGACTTTGAAAGCCTCATTATTCCAATGTTACCTCATGAAAAAACGGAATGCCAAAAGCTTCAAAATTATTTTAAAATCTTTAATTGTGATTCCTTAACAATTGCCATGGTTGATGAAGACTCTACTGTAGTGTTTTATAATTTACAAAGAGGATTAAACCCTCCACCAGCTCCTAATATCAATAATAATTCAGACTATTCTGATATGTAAAATAAATAATTCCCAAAACATTTTTGATGAATTTTTATTATAAATAAATCTTATATACAATTATTTTTCTTTGCAATTAAAATACAAGCATACACGTTATTTTTACAAATCTTTTTTAACTTCTTCACCACTAGTTTGTTCCACAGTTTTATTTGTTGGTTTGTTCTATACAAGACAATAAATACGTAAATTCCATGATCATCATTGTTGGAAGGTTGATTATATAATATACTTACTTCAGCTTTATTAAAACTAGATATTGGACACTTTGCAGCTTCTTTCTTTTCAGGTACTTCGCTATTATCCGCGTCTGTAATTGGTTTCTTTGTTTCCCAAGGGTTCCAAATTTTTAAGGCTAAAGGCTGAATAAATTTGTACCATATCCAAAGCAACAAAGGTGCAACAATGCACGGAATACAAACCATGATTTAGCCTAAATGATCAGAATAAAATTAACTTCACATTTAAACAAGTTTATATTATGGATCTTATTACTTTTAATAATAATTAAATTTCGTTTAATTGTAAACTCTTAGGTTGGAATGTATATAATTTTGGTCACTCAAAAGTCAAAACCTCTCGTCACTGTGATTAGGATTAGGCTTAGCGACTGGATATTTCCGAATTCCGATTTCACAAGAGGTCAAAGTTCAGTTCAGTCGGGTTTAGTGCTGCCTTCTATCGGTTAAATCATAAGTCTATTATGTAAGGTCCCCATAAGTCAGAAACAAAGTATGTTTAAGTCACGAGCAAATGCCCCTAATGAAGGAAGCAGGTAAGGAAATTTCATCGCCCCCTGTCGGACTCTGGAGGTACCACAAAGCGGAGCTGACGTAATCGAATTTCGTATTGCGCATGTCTTAGTCTTAAAGATTGAATCGTAGGCAGGTTTAAAAATGGCGGCGGCCAGGAATGGAGCTGGGAGGTATTAGCCTAAACTCAAGTAGTATTTAAATGAAGAAGTGCATTTAATTAACACATAAAGAGGTAGAATGTATTCAAGGTTAGTAGAAAACAATTTACACGAAAAGTATTTAGTGTTACTATTAGATTATCTTCTTAACACCGTTAAAGATGTTCAATCTGAAGTTAAGCCAGATCCATTACTTCAGTCAGTTAACTGAAAGTGTAGCTTTTTTTCATCTTGTAACTTAACTTAATCCTCCACTTAAAGATGACAATGACCGCTTTTATTTGTCTCCGCCATTATATTTAAAGTATGTGACATGATTTTACCAAATAACAGCAATGCAAACGGTACCCGCCGCCGTGAAAAAGTTGAAAGTCCTATCCTAACTTCCGGTATAGCCAAACAGCCTAGGAATCATAGATGGCGCTTTTATCGTACCCGCCAAATTTTCAAAATGTTAATACGAGTACAATGCCGGTAGTATAAGACCTAATTGGGGACTCATACTTATGGGGACCTTACATAATAGACTTATGGTTAAATTAAAGGCGGTTTATTTGAAAATTTTACGAAACGTGACTTCTTAATAGACTTTTAAAAAAATATTTATTTCAAATGACGAATTAATCACGTTACAATCCATTTAAATCACATTATTACTGCAAAACAAAGCGCGCAAGGTTACAAAACAAACAAAAATAAAGAGTAAAAATGTAAAAAACTGAATGTTTCCGTAGCCCAAGACAATTGACAATGTATAAAAAATGAATAAATAAAACAGCAGTTGTCTATGAGCCAATATACGCAAACTAATTCTAGGAGGAAGGGTCATTAATGATTCATCATGATCACTTTTTCGACAAACAAGAGGTTCAGACAATATTTGTCTAGAGATCTTTCCAAGAAAATCTGGTCTGTTGTAAAATGTAATGAACTCATCTTTGAACTGTAAAGATAAGATAAGATAAGATTAAATATAATAATTAAGATCCTTATCCCAGACTTCAAAAAGTTAATTAAAGGTTTACTTTATCATTAAGTTGCGTTGATAAACGGTACAACAGTCTGACCAAAAAGGCCACTTCAAATGTTCTAATTGGTTGCAGGTCGGGATTGCCTTGATATTTTACAAGATGGTAGGAAATTCTTTCTTTAGGCACTCTGGAAGGTGAGGCTGAAAATGATCTTGACCAATTTGAATCTTGAAAAGAATCTGATTCTCTTTGGGCAGCGTTTTCTTCAATAGTTGGCATAGAAAGCTGAAAAATTATTAAATTAAACACAAAAATGATTAAAAACAAAGTCTAAAAAGTATAATAACATAATTACTTTGAACATGGCACACAACTGAGTAGCTGAACTATTCAAATGAGCTTCAACTTTCCGCATATCTTGCAGAGAGACATCCCTGGTATCGTATTCACTAGATGAAAAGATATCCATAAAAGTAGTCCACCAGCTTTTACGAATTTGACTTATTTCATTGACTTTGGCATCAACTTTAACTTTGGCTTCATTTATGACAGTTAAAAGTTTCAAAACCTGAAATAATATTGTCAAACTTTTAATTAATAATTATTATATTTAAAAATATAAGCTAAGCTTATAGTTAAATAATTAGAATAGATACTCACTTGAGCTCTAACTTTTGCTCCAAAAATAGGTTCATAATTGTACCCTGTGCCTTCAAGTTCGTAAATCTTTTGCCGAACTTGACTATGAATGTTATTAGAATGTGAAATGGTGGATTGAAATAAAATCGAGGTGTTTAATTGTGAGAGATCGGGTTCTTGAAGTTGGTTTTCAACTAAAATAAAGAAAGTGAATTGATTAGTGATTACTAAAGTATGGGCTTTAATTAAAAGGTATAAAAAAGAGATCAAAGATACCTTCCAATATCATTTGTCTCAAATTAGACAAAGAGAAAACCTTTGCAACTCGAAACAATAAGTAAGATTGTCTTGGATTAATTAAATCCAATCGAAAGAAGCATGGCAATATTTTTTGGAAAATTACAGAGTAGAATAATAAATTTTCCGCAATAAACTTTTCCCTAAAGAGAAAATTTACATTTTATTGAAGAACTAGAAGTATATATTTCTTAAAATAGTTATATACCATTTGGCATCTACAGGTTTAGCATCAGAATCAGGTCCAGTTTCAAGATCCTGGTCTGATTTTTCATACCTCCAAGGTTGAATGTAACTAAGCCATGTTTCTAATGGCTATAGTCATAAAGATAATGTGAAATAAATTAATTTTACATGTTTAATTAAAAAAAAAAAACACAGAATATAATATACCAATCTAAATGTGGAATCTAATGGCCATCTTGAGAAAGATAACTTTAAAAACGTGTAAAGTTTCTTCTGAATGGATCGAGAGACAACATTCCTTAATAGTTGAAGAGAATAATATTGTAGGAAAAATAGTATTAACAGGGAAAGTTTAAGACTTCAATTCAATACTTCTTAAACTCATTCCAAGGATTGTTCGCTTCAAAGGAAAGATTTGAGATGATTTTCTCATCAGATTTAACAGCACTGTTGGTGAAACTATGCAAGTATTTGACAAAATGACGAACCAACTGCATTTGACAGTGGCTTGGGACAAATGACTCCTAGGATAAGCCAAAAGAATGAAGGAACTATAACTATAACTATAAAGTCCTCAACTGTAGAAATTTGTCCTACTTGAATAATTGGACTAAAAATTATATTAGGAGAATCATCACTGCTCAAATTGAGCCAAAACTCGGCCAAAATGAGAATCAAGACTTGGGATCTCCATATCTCTTCTTGTAAAAATTCTGAGCCATTAGAGAATCCTTCTACTGATTGAAAATCCGCGTAATTTCTCTTTTCAGTGGAATAAATGGAAGGAAGAAATGATTTGTTCGAGAGACTTCTTATGCCTTGAGACCTGTCTATTTGTTGTCCATAAGAATTAACATTGGAATTCCTATTTAAATTTAAACTACGAGTTACTTCAAGTTCAAGTTCAAAGTTGTTTACAGAATTTTGTAATAACAATATAAATACCCATATGCATTTGAAAATGTCAAAGAAGTGTTACTGAGAGGCAAGAAATAATTGAAATATTGATCTAAGAGGCAAGGATATAGAGAATCCGACATTGTGGTTGGAAAAACGGCCCCTTTAGAGTAGGAAGGGTTGACTACTAAGTAGGCAAAATGAAAAAAGTAGTACTCAAAAGGATCTAAAATTATAGTTAAGGGAAATATAAATTAATTTTGCCTTAATTAGCCTTATTCCTGATCAGCGCCACCTACCCATAGCGGCGACTTTGAAAACTACTGTAATCGGCAAGCCAATCAGAAGTCGCTAAAATCTGGTGACGTCACTGACGGGCACTCTCGGGGTCTTACCAAAAATGACGTCACCAGATTTTAGCGACATCTGGTTGGCTTGCTGCTTATAGTAGTTCTCAAAGTCGCCGCTATGGGTAGGTGGCGCTGATCAGGAATAAGGCTAATTGGCCATGTCTAATCAGCGCCACTAGCGGATGGTCTGAGAACTACTCCCATAGAGTCTAGGTATATTTAAGCGGGTTTACAGAATTTCCGTCAGATGGCGCGGCGTTCGAGCCACCTGGCTATGATTCTGCAAACCCTCTTAAATATACCTAGACTCTATGGGAGTAGTTCTCAGACCATCCGCTAGTGGCGCTGATTAGACATATGGCCAATTAATTTAATTTCAATAAGAATCAAGGATACTAAGGGTGATATTAGAAGCCATTCTTCCAGGGCCACTATAAGGGATTTTATGGTTGTATAGAGCTGGTATATTTCCTTCTTGAAGTAAGTGTTGCGTGTTTGTCTAAAAATATGATATATAATACAAATTCTCAGCTGTATTTCTCTCCCTATTTTCTATTTCTATAGTTTCCACCCCCCCTTATTTGTTTTATAGTGAGTCTTACAGGTAAACAATGAACAGGAAACTCATATTGAGTTCTACCATCTGCTACTAGTTTATAAGCTGTAGTTATCATGGGTCCTCTAGGAGAGAGAAACTCCATAACGGACATAAAGTTGGATATATTCCGAGTTCTAGCTATTTCCATCAAACCCCATCCTCTACCATGGTTGGCTCCAAAGCCAAATATGTTTTCAACAATATAAGAAAACAGGTTGTAGAGGTCCTATATGGTCGTACAAACGTCATAAAGTGACTGAGTATTATTAGTTTCTTTCTATCTCTGAAATTAAGAGTAATGGCACCACCCTCCCTTTGACTGTATTAAACTCTATGCGTAGTTAACATGGAGTGCCACTACTCTATTGCTAAGTATATTTTAATCAACCTTGTGACTGGCTTCTTGAAGATATCGAGTTAACAAAGCACATCTCTCTGGTAAACTTCGGTTTAGTATGTTTGAAATGTTATCTTGAATCAATTTCGGTTGGTTTGACATTTCCTACACAATCGTTTTAAAAGAAAACAAAGTCGTTAAGAGTGATTAGTAATTAGAAAACTCATCTTACATTCTGACTAACTGTATGATGATGCATATTATGTTACAGATGTCTCCTTTTCTTATCAAAATAAAACCAAATAGGAGAACTAAATATTAGTTATAACGTGTAATAAGTTACTAACACGACGAATTATTAATTAGGAACATTATTAATATAATTAAAGTAATTTACGATGCAATCCTAAAGAACAACTTTAGCATATATAGTAGCAGACGACAAGAAATATAAGTACTTCTTAAAAGGCGGGAAATAAGGTTGTGATACCATGGAGTAGTATTATGGGAGTGCTATATGAAATGTAATGTATTTAAAGAAATATTTAAGTTTACTCCAATAAATTTGCTCCATGGGAAATTCCAATGGAAAATTCAATTTTCCCGCGAATTTTCCAGCCTTTTGAGTTTTGACTAATAACTACGTCGGTGCAGTATGAACTAATGTTCATGTCGGAATCTTTTGAAAATTATCTTTTTCTAATAAACGGTGTAGTTAAAAATAAATATCACCTTCTTAGAGATTATCTTTGAGCAAATCTCAACCATGATATCGAAATTTTTGTCAAAATACCTTTCAAAAGTTTGTTACAACTCCACCATCTATGTACATTTATCGAATTAACCAAATATGGTTGGTATGGACTTTGAACACTAGTGAGCATATAATCTTTAGGAATTAGCGGTTCATAAATGAAATCTACGTTAATTTTGAGCATAGCTGATTGTGTAAGTATATATATATGTGTGTGTGTCTTGAACTTAGTGTCCATTGGTTAAGAGAGGGTGTTAACAGCGTCTTTAACTGATTGCTGTTGGCCGTATAGTTGTTAGAGACCATTAATAACGGGGTGACAGATAAGTGGAGTATTTGAAAACTAGCTGTTAGTTTCTTTTGTTTTGATACGACATTCTCGGGGCTTATCGAGAGAAACAGCCCGCCCAGAGACATTTAATTTGGGCCAAATGGTCGTCCAAGAGAAATACAAGTCGTATTGAAGAAAGAGAGACTACTGTATAGAGCAATTTCACCAATTTGCAACGGCGACAGAGAGATTATCTACTGTTAGAAGTTACTAATCACCCCTAGCGAGAGGAAGGAAAAGATAAAAAAGTCCGTAACCACTTTACTTCCTTTCCTTAAAGTGATATGTCAGCTGTAGAAAAGGAAAAAACAATCGCAGATGGGCATTCGCTCTTTTTCCCGCTATAATGCATCCATCTTAGGATCTCCAATAAAATCGCTCATTGCTTTAACGTCTCTTAAAGTAATTTTCTTACTTAGCTTTATTTCTAATCAATGAATTAAATTTTATAAATTCTCTTGGGGGGTCCATGGGGTCCATGCATTCTCACGAGAATTTTGAGACCCATCCGACCTTTTTCCATTTCTTAGTTATCCTTTAAATTTCAACATTCAAGTTCTCTAATGTTTGAGGAAATAAAATAATGTAATGCAATTTGAATGCAGCATTATTTCTAAAATAAGTGAATGCGAATGGGACTTTTTAGCGGTAACATCTGTGCTCGGGTATAGAAATAGGCTAAGGTATTAGGTCTTTTGGGATTCGGTGTAGTATGAGTTAGCCACACCTTAATTCCCTTTCCCTAGTTATTCCGACGTTAAGAGTGATACGCCGGTTAGTTTTTATTTCGCGCTATTTTTCTGACAAGTAGTGAGACGCCAGTGACACCAAAATGACATTACACGTTACACGTTTGCTTTTACGCGTGGCCAAGCGTCTATTTTTGACACGCCCGACTTCTTATCATTTTTAAGCCTGATGCCAAAGGGAAGCTTGAAACCTAGCCTGTTTCTACATACGAAAAACTACTTGTTTTTTTTCTTTCTTCTTATATGCCAAAGGTGCTGCAAGAAACCAATTTTTTTTTGTTAAGTCCCAACATAAGCTTAGAAAATATATCCTCAAAGTGCGACACTTTCTATGACATTGCGTCTCAACATGTCGCTTTACGAAAATCTATGACGTT
Organism: Phalangium opilio; assembly: GCF_054372755.1. Classification (NCBI taxonomy): domain Eukaryota; kingdom Metazoa; phylum Arthropoda; class Arachnida; order Opiliones; family Phalangiidae; genus Phalangium; species Phalangium opilio. The sequence continues at coordinate 785,628 of NW_028324155.1, forward strand.
TCACCTACGTCACTCCACGTCTAAACTGATGGTTACACCACTTAGGCAGATATGCTAACTATAATTGGGGTTGTAAAGTGATCTAAAATTTAAGAAATAGTTTAAAATAGTGTCGAAATATTTAATAGAATTAAAATTAACTAGGGACAAATATTTTACCCCTGAAATTTTTAATTCATAATTTAATTTTATGCGTGTTTGTTGGTGGCCCCGAATAAAACAAGCGTGGATAGAAAATCAGGCGCCAAAACGCGAAACGGCGAAATGAAAGGCGCAATTCCCCCCCCTCGTGGTCTTCCCCTCAAAGTTACATGGAGGGGGATGTAAACGAGACGTATTCCCCCATATTCTTATTCTTGCCCGTCCTTTTAAGAAGTACAAAGTCCATGCCTTCACTAACAAGTTCAAACGTCACGTATGCATTAGTTAGTTGATCTACCACGTGACCTTGCCGATCTTCACTCTGCATGAAGTCATTACATGCGCGCTCTGAAAAAACAAAAGCCCGGCGCCCCGAGATTCATTAGTCATCGCTAAATTGGTTTAAAACGGGTTCATTTACTTGAAATTAAATAGTTTTTAAATTTAAAATGACCAAATTTAAAGCTGCTTGATATTAAAATTAAGGTAAGAATATTTTTCCAAATTAGAAATCTAACGAAGCCCCGTATTGTAACGTTTGCTTCACGCCACGTGTAATAATTTCGGGGCAGGATTTTTAACATCGTGGGCTCCCTACTTTAAGAATTTTTATAAATAATTAATTTTTCGAGTTTTTTAGAACCAAATAACGGAATTTAAATATATAATTAAATTTATTTTTTATTGCAGGTGCGAGATGACAACGGATTCTCACTAGTACACGTGGAACCTCTGCCAATGCTTATCAATCAAAGGTATGCCAATAATTACTTTATATTAATAATTAAGGTGTCATGTCAATGTCGATCTGTATATTCAGTTCAGTTCAATTCAATTCAAAAAAATTACAGCATTGTTTAAAGATAGGCGCGTTGTAGGGGGGGGGGGTTAGTAAATTAAATATGTTTCCCTACACTGATTGTACTCGGTTTTAAAAATTACTGCTTCGTTCGCCCTATTTAGAGATACAAAATTTCGTGGTATGGCGCATGGGTCGCGTTTCATTACAGTTGCAACTATGACGTACGGTTCAAGTTCGCTAAAGCATGGCGTACATTATTAAATTTCTTTTGAAAAAAATCGCGAAATGCAGTTTTCTAATGTTGACAAGGTAGTCTTGGCACGTTATACAAAAATGCCACCTATGCGTCATAATTAGTTGTAAGGAAGTGAAGTATACACTTACACGCCTGTCTTTTTGTCGTTGGGGGCCTCCGAGCTTTTGGCGTATTTTGTCTTAATCCATTTTGTTAATACTGGTCATCAATTTGGTTTCACCGTTTCGAGCATTCCGCGAGTCTTCACAATTCTAACGAAGACTGGAATTCTTCCAATACGTTAAAAAATACGTCAACTTTTTCATTTTTGTTCCAAATTTTAGTTGATGGTAGATTAAGACAGATTCAAACCTTTTCATACATTGCATGAAGAATGAAAACTATTTCTCATAGGAAACTTACTTCGTGTAGTTAACCTCGATATGTACTATCTTAGCAGCTTGTAAAGGTCCCAAAATTTAGATCCGTATCTTCCTTCTATAATTTGTTAGTGGCAAAAGGACTATAGGTCTTTAATTAACAGCTAAATTATGGTTTTAATTGTAATAAGTTTTCACCAAAGAGGGGTTTGCTAGACCATTGGTGATCCAAGAGACTGCAGGGAGACGGGAAATCAGTTCAGTTTGAATTAGCCCTTGATTAACTTAGCCTGACAACATTTTTCAACTTGAGTCAGGAATGTTTTCAAGTCCTTTTTCAAAAGAATAAATTTTGCTCCTTGGGACCTTAATTGTCACTCACAAATGTCTGTATGTCTTACTATGGTGCTTTTCCTAATACCTACAAAGAATCGAACCGGAAGTAATTGGCTCGTTCTAAGGTCGGAGTCTAGTATTATGACGCAAAGATGTTGATCATTACTAACCGTGAATTCCACTTCTCTTATCTTTTGACTGTCAGTTTTCCCTGCTCCGTTGTTCAACTAGAGTTATTATACCGAAAGCTTTAATTTTGTTTTTAACTTTTCCATCTTCCCATGCACATTCTCTTTCTTTCTATATCTCTGTGAATTCAACTTATGAGCCAAGTTTCAGATATATTTTTCAAACCTATAGACCTAGTTATACTTATTCAGCATTTTAATATAAGCAGAAGGGAATAATAGAAGTATTATATACTTCTGATATAAGATATTCAGATCGAAATCGTCGTAACTCCGTTGCAGAGATAGACCACCATTTTGATGTTGTTGATGTTTTTTTCTCTCCTTCAATTTTCTGTATGAGTTATTTAATTAAAACCTAGTTCATTATACTCAGGTTTGGTCACGACCCGTGAACGTGAAGGTATCAACCCGGGCTGATCCGGGAGTCTACACGCTCATTCATGGTAAGATTTAAAATGTTTTTATCTATTTTCATTTACCTCGAGTGGGACTGTGAATTCCTTCCATTTTCTTTTTATTATTAACTCTAAAAGTCTCTTATAATTTATAAACGACTCTGCTACGAAAAGAGTCACTTAAATACGATTGAAAAATTGAAATATTACCTTTGAAACTCCGAAGAACAAAAAAATAGTTTCGGTATTTTAGAATTTCAAAGTCAATTCACGTACTGTAATATGCAGTCACATATTTCAGTATTATACCTAAAATAGCAACTGTATAATATAATTTAAGGTAAATTTAGACTGTTTGGGTTAGATTTTGACTCGCGAAATTTAGAAATTGGGATACTAAACTCGAAGCTTTGGTTTTAAAGTAGAATTTTTCTCTTAATTTATGCTTGGATATACTTTATTTTTACCGAAGTACCGACCCTGGATTTAAATATTCAAATCATTAAGCCGGTTAAACGTTATAATAAATTGGTAACAGAAGGGATCGAGCTTCTTTGGGGATCTTTTCCTAAGAAATCCTATCTTGCCAGGGTGGGCTTTATACCAGAATAATACGAGAAACGATGGTTAAAGGCGTAATCTTGAAAAACGTTCTCTCATAAATTAAAGTATACGAATTTCTTTCTCTCCCTTTTTTCTTTCTTACCAAAGACTTTAGAAACGGTGGGATGGGAAAAAGTCTTAGTTCTTTCTCTCTTTTAACTCTTCGCTGAGGTGAATTTCTTTTTAAACAAGTCGGGTTGTGGCAAACATAATTAAACCTCTTAAATTAGTTTATCGTAAGTTCGTAAGATATGCTCCATAAGTTTGTTACCGGTTACAAACTGGAGCTTGTCATGGAGTGACGTAAGTCATAGATTCGAGGTAAAGCGACGCCTGGTGAGGCGCTGTCAAAGGTTAAATACAGACTAAATGCACCTATTTAGCGCCAAATATTTTCATACGGTGTTTTACTCGCTTTTAAAGACATATTTAGTATTCTTACGACATCAAATATATTATATAAGTAACCGCTGAATTATTTTAACGAAGATAAAAATTTAAAACTGAGGGGAGGGAGGGAGAGAGTAGGAAGAAAGATTAGGCTGGAGAAAAGTCCATTTAGTGTTTCGAACATTTTTGGAACAGATCCGTAGAACGTAGATTCAGCTTTAACTCGCGGGCTCTCTTATTCGCCTTTTCTTTTGGGGAATCCTACTTTTAAGAGAATGGGGGAAAAAATAAAGGGTATAAAATCTCTTTTAAGAATGATGTCCCAATCAATGCGAATTATCTCCTAGTTTAATAACTCGAGAGGAAAAATATCTAGAAGGTTTTCTTTATCCTATACGTTTCCTCTTTCTCTCCCTCTTTTTCCGCCTAAATGGCGAGAAAGAGGATTTTCGATTCTTCCTCCATAAATCATCCTCTTTTCTTGACTGTTCATTTGCGAAAGCAAACGATCTTTTTCTCGCGTATAGTCCGTCTTCTACCTTAGACAAATTATCTTTCAAAGGGTCACGTGATATTCGCGACAAATCGCTTCCTAGTCCGGAAGGAAATTAAAACCAATAATGAACTTTGCAGTTTGTTATCAGCAAATTTTATAAATACTGGATTTTGCTTTGGTTTAACTTGAGCGTGATTTTGATGGACTGTAAGGGGAAACTTAAACTGCAAGGTGTCCAAATGCAGCGTTTTTGGTCTAGGCTTCCTTCTACTTTTCCGTTTTCCCCCTTTTTAGTTGGTGGCCCGCTCTCGTTCCGGCTTTTAGAGGAGATGTAACCAAATTTATACATTCTTTTCCTTAATCGCTCCCCTTTCTCTCTTCTCTCTCTCTTTTCTCTCTTTCCATTTACGCTGCTCCTGTTCTTGGCCTTTCTCTCCTCCCTTATCGAACCAACCCCCAGGCCGGGCTTCTTTTTGGGGTGCTCGCTACTATTTTTTGATACCGGATATCTATAGCCATCGAGGAAAGGGAAATTGATTCCCTTTCATTCTTCATACAAAACCTCCTATTGTACAGAATACCAGGGGTTTGTTAGTGGCGTTCGCGCCAAATTTCAACGCCTACGGCTTTGGTTTTCCTGAGGAACTCTCGTCTGAATCATGTGGATTTATAGCTCGGGATCCAAGGAAGAAAGGGTGGGAATTTCTTTTAAAACCCAATGTTTGTATAACTAGTATCATTGGAGAGGGGAATATTTTGGGGTTATCACACCCACAACTGAGAACACGTTAGAGTTTCCGTTGTGGTCAATAGGATTCCAATGAATAAATCCAAAATAATTGTTTTTAAAAGCTTGTTTTTCCACCCAGAACTGGGTACGTTTGTGGTATCATTAAAAGGGTACCATCTTGAATGCACTTCTGCTATAATCCAAAAGGTTGTAGATTTTTGTTTAGGAAAAATAGGCGTATAGAATACGTGAAGAGGGTCCCCCCTTGCTGATTAAGAAAGCGGTTACTTAGATGAAGGTTAGGGTTAGCGAGATTTCAGTCTGGAAGATCGAAAGCGAAAGGTATAGGAGGCATCCAGCGACTAATTTCATTAAATCTTTTCCTATACCCGAAGATCGCTCACTCTAGCTCGTTCCCGCCCTTTTCGGTTTTTACCCTTGAGACTCCAGGAGGAAAGAGAGATGGAACCGGATGGGATGTGGGATCTCCCTTTCTGATGATGGAAAATCGGCACTAAGTTTTATGCGGATGCGAAAGTAGAACAAGAATTATTATACTAGACTTGGGATTTTACATAAACCACGCGATAGACCCGACCGAAACTTATCCAGTTGAAAATCGGGAAAACCCGAACCCTCTCTTGCCTGAGATGGAAAGATGGGGGTTTTCTATTCCATATACGAATGGTTAGTTTTATTTGCTAGGAATTTTAGTTACTCCGGGAGTTACCCTAACGATTAAATTAACCCTATACGGATTTGTAATATTGTAAAGTGTGTGTTGAAAGGAACATCTCTCTTCCTGCATGGGGACAGGCGGTAGTGTTCGTGAGAAATTTTGTCAGTCGTAGGGGGAAGGGAAGATGATCAAGAGTATTTAACTTTAAGACTCGCTGTCCCCCAATTTAAGATGTTTAGTAGCTTTGCTTACGTTCTTGGTTGAATGCAGTTGTCACTAGTCAAGGAACCTATAGTTGATTGTACATACAATTTGCTCCGTGTTCCAATTCACCTTTATATTTACATTTGATTGTCAGAGTGGCATTTCTTGATATTGAAGATTGTTGCTCGAATAATAAGGAACATCTTAAAATAAAAAGAATTTTTCTAGTGACTGAGTATCCTCTTCCAGAGAGAGAGCGAGAGAGAATGGAAGCAATTTTCGGATGACAAATGCTCCGTAGCTTCTTTGTGACCGCGAGAAAATTCCCCAAATTTCGAATACTTTGTCAGAGGGAAAGAAGGAGAAAATACTTTTTTCTTTCTTTCTTTCTTCCACCCCTTTCTTTTTGGCTTTTTAACGTTTCCCCCCTGCCCTCCTCTTCCCCAAAATAAGAAGCTTTCATTCTGTGGCTAAATTGCCTTTCATTCCTCTCCTCTCCAAATCCCCATCACCCATTTCCATCCCGAGCTTCTCTTACTCCTATTCAATCTCTTCTTGGACTCTTTATTCTTTTATCCTCTCTTCCAACTGAGGAGAAGTTTTTTGTTCGACAAGACGATGTCGTTTATATACCAAGCCTCCTTCGAAAGAAAAGTGTAGTTCTGTACGTTTAAAGAAATACTTAATCGCCCACCAAGAAATTTTACTGAGCTACTGAGCCTGGGAACGTGATATAAATATCAATAAAGTTGTCGCGTCAAATCAAGTTTCATTTTGACTAAGAAATGTTTTAGGGAAAATATACGTGACAAATCAGAACGTTTTAACAATTCACGCGCTAGAGAAAGACTCTTGTGATTACGCTAAATGTTTAATTCATATTGTCCTAATTATTTGCTAAATTGTTAATGAATTTAGACTAGGCCTATCCAAGTTTCGAATATGTTATTCGACATCGAACTGGGAATCTCTCTACCTTATGTCAAGGTTGAAAAGTCTTCGTATTAAGAAATTCTTGTTATCCTTAAGTATCCCTTTTAAAGTCTACTCTCGGACCAAACGTTGTACGTTATGTTCTGACTTCAGTATACTGGAGAAAAAAAAAATAAATAGATATATTGAAGCTCATAACGCCAATGACCATTTGTCCCGAAATAGGCTATAGCCGGACACGGTATTACTATTTCTGGGTGTTACCGAGCGAGCTACTTTTGGCGTGCAAGCTGCATGGGGAAAAAAATAGTTCTCGGACGAAGTGGGCCGGAAAAATGTGTCCCTTTAGTTTGACCAGTAACTTCTATAACGTTAAAAGGCTATGAATCATCGATTTCTTTGATATTGAAGGGGAATTGGGAACATCGGCGTCTTTATATAACGATGAAACGATTTTTACGCTGCCTGGCGGTAATTTTTTGAGGCTTTTTTATTATTTTTTTTAATACGTACCGCAAGGTTGGATAACTCGGCTTTTGTTTCTCGTTTGTACAATGGTCTTGGGCTATTTTGGAAACGATAAATTTTTGGGGGTGAGAATCGCGTCCTATACCTCGAATGGTGGAAAAACTTTATCATTTCTTACCCTTTTATATATATTACTGCCGAGGAAATGGAAGCCTATAGTTTTAAAACCCTTGTAAATCTCCGAAAAACGCTTTTAAGCGGTTTTTTTTTGTTAAGGTTGGAGAGTCTATAACTCGCTATAACTCTCTTTTTACGAGTTTCTCGAATCAAAATTGAATTTTTGCTATAAAGTGCGGGTTATTTCGTAGAAATTGACGATGTTCGAAAGTGGGCGTCCGGGTTTTCGTGAAATGGTGAACTCACTGAACTGCTTGATATCTAAGTACCGACATTGTGCTTAAAGAAAAATCATTGGGTACAGAATCGTGGAGAGGGACAGTTGACACCGTTACAAAGTTCCCGGGCTTTGACCCCAGTCAATTTGGATGCTTTGGTTATCTAGATCACTGAACGTCGGTGGTCAAAATACTAATGTGAAGAAATTTGTGTTATATTTTCATAAGTTGCAAGTTGTTTCTGCATACTGCAAGAATTTATAAAGATCACTCTGTTTAACCATCCCTGTTCAAGAGGGAGCCCTATAGGTGCACCGTAATGTTTTTGCGCTAAGAAGGGATGCGGTATAATAGGAACAAATTGGGACACTCACTCCCATTGGGAGATTTGTTAGGGACAAAATGTACGGTTGGGCTTTTCCCTATGGGTGCTAGTCTTAACGGCGCCCTAGACTAGCCGCAACCGAGTTAGACCATCACGTGACCATTTCACCCAGCTTTTATTGCGCGACTTCGGTTGGACAATGATGGATGGAGACAATATCCCATTGTCCGTCTTTTTCCCTTGATAAAAAGCTCAACGCGTACTATATATAAGTAGAGAAAAAGTGGTTGGCCGTAGAGAATTATTACCCGAGCAATGTCCGAGAAGACGGAGCGCGTCCGATAGAAAATGAGCAAACGCTCCTTGTCCTTCCTAGCTTCCGCGACATTGGTCGGCAATATTGCCCGTGTCCTAGCGGTCGTTGACGAAATAGATAATAACCGGACATTGGTTATATATACGCGAATGAAAGGGAATGATTCTTTTTTTTTGGGGGGGGGGAGGGGGTTAGGCCTATAAGGGTTAAATTATTTTCTGGGAATCCTAGGCCCCCTGCATGATGGTGGCGTACGTACACCGTTTGTATAAATAACTACCAGAGAAGAACGCCCCAGCCCTGGATCCATTATACGTGAATAGTGGCGTTGTCAAGAACCTAATAATCGCGCGTCTCTAGGAACCGCGGATAAAATACGAGCCACGCGTACGCCCGAACATAATCCAATCTCCGGCAAATTTCTTATATAATTTCCTAGTCCTTATATATAAGATGAAACTATTACGTATATAGTCGCCACACACACACACCCATTCGCCTTTTCGCTAGTAACAAACAAAAAGAACAAAGCCAAGAAAACTTTTGTTCTTATTTCGGGTTTAGAATTTGTTCGGTTTTTTTTTCAAGTCTTATAAGGTGTTTACATTTTTATTTCATACCGTAGAGGCACCCCCGCAAACAGGAAGTCAAACATCTTAAGTCAGATCTCAGACCACAGGCCTAACCATGGACAGGCAACTGAATAGGGAGCTAGGTTTGCTTAGAGGAACGCAATTTTATCACCAAACCCTGGTAAAATAGTAAAATTCGGCACGAGATTGCGTTCGGTAGACGAGTGAGGGTTTAAGACAGCTTTGCCTGTCGATGGTTAGGTGGTCTGAGGTCAGATAACATTCTGGCCTTCAACTTCACCGTAAAAATTGCGTTCCTTGCTCGAGAACCCGAACTTTCATTCTCCATTCGTCAATTAAATGCTGTTAATTGATAGTCTACGCTATTATTAACTCATGATTTCTCTTTTCTTGGGGTAGGGATTAAAGTTTGCCACACCAATACGCCCAAGCTTCTTCGATAATAATGTAGCTTTTCTATCGGGATAAGCAAAACGGTTTATTTTTTTTTCTTCTTCTTCTCTTCCTCATTCTTTGGGTCTTCTATAAACAGTATAGAACATTTCGTTTTCCTATTCTTTGTTTGGACCAAGAGAGGGAATTTTCCGTTTCTTTTCTTATATGGTAGCCAGGCAGCATTCGGTCCCAAAGTTTATTCGCTCTAGCTTGGAGTTCTAGATCTTTCCGATCCATCACTACAACGCCAAACGGCTTTGTTGCGGCCTCTCTATTCTTTCTCGGCGTCCGCAACATTCTCTTCGTAACTGTTTCCGCGCTCGCGAAATGGATTTAGGCCTTTTTCTTCTTCTTCTTCTTCTTTTCCATTCTCTCTGTCTATCCCACAAAGTAATATTGATCTTATAATTGCTTTTTCTCTTGTTTCTATACTCTCTCTCTGATGGACTAAAAATTTATCGAAACGTATAATATATATTTGGTGACTAATAATATGTATTTGATAAATAAATATGCGGGTATAAGAAACAACCAAACACATTATCTTCAGAGAGGCTCTTATAAGTTTGATTTAAATTATTCAAGTATTTATATAGTTTAAATTTTTACGTGCTTTTGACACAATTGCGAATCGTCCTCGATCTTTAAGCACGCCATTCAAGATTTATACTCGGTCGTTTGTTTTTCGGAATGGTCATATCTCCTATAGTGATAGTGTTTTCTAACCTCTAGTTCTTTTACAAGTGTCAAAGGTCACTTGCTTAAACATTCTGTGTAATAAAATGGTCTAGAACATAGCCTTTTAATCTGCTAAACAAAAGTACGTAACTCATGACTTTAAACCTTTGTACTTTGAAATCTTATTTAGTTTACACGGAAGGGATCTCTGAGTTCTTAACCTAACGGATGTAGAGGTCAAAATTCATATTTTTCGCGTTACAGAGTTTATCAACAGTTCAATGAAAGAATGACATATGTTTTTCAGCGACTGGGCTAGGGCCTAAGTTTATAAGATATGTTCCATAAGTATCCATCACACTTCCTTTACTTCGTAATGCTAGAGACTTACAGCTCGAGCTAGTTCGAGAACGACTCGAGAATTGACTATACACTCGGTTAATTTCGAAGTCCATCTAGGTCCTATTTAGTCTGTTCTAAGCCTTTGACAGCGCCTCACCAGGCATCGCTTTACTTCGAATCTATGACCTACGTCACTTCATGACAAGCTCTAATTTGTAACCAGTGACAAACTTATGGAAGATCTCTTATGAACTTATGGTTGGGTGAAACGAAGGCAACCGATCCAGAAAGGTATACCCTATATAGTTTCCCCCTCTTTTATTCTTCTAACGTCCGAGATTGACCTTTAACGTACGAATACATTGTTTGCATTGGCGTCACGATACGGACCCCTTTTCCTTCTTTCGGCAGCTTCTTTCGCCTCAAACGCGGGTAGAGTGTAAGAAGGAGTAGAGGGTAAAAAAAGTTGGCTCCCAAAACCCTTCGTCATATTTTGGCTGGCGCTGTAAAGACGTTGACGTTTTCCTGTCGATATAGTATAGCCAATTCCCCCCCCTTTAGTATAAATGATGAGTGGAAAGCCTTGCCCATATTGTATACGTACTTGTCTTTTCTCCTTCCTCCTTCCACTCTTCCTCCTCTCTTTCCATCTTACTCGTAGGTGTTCCTTCTATAACACGGGTTTGCCAACGTTATGGACAGCGATAAATTTGTGTTTTTTTTATTTATACTCTACTCGATAATGTAAGAGGATAAAAATATATTAGATTGGTAAGGGAGGAAAAACCTTGGTACGAAAGAGCCAGATCTCTTTCGTACAGAGGAAGGTGTAGCGTGGGAAAAACGCTTATATCCCTTTGCGTCCTATGTACAGTCTGGTTTAGATATTAGAGTTCAATAATTACATTTGTAGTAAAAGAAGTAGAAAGTTTCTAATATAATATTTTTTAGATATTAACTTATCTGCCTGTTTTTTAGTGTTTTCTAAATCATAGGAACCTTTGAGTTAACCTCATTGCTCGTGTTATTGTATACGTGTGTTGTATAGTAATGGAACAGAACTAAACTGAACTACTTTACCTCTTTCTAAAGAGAAAGGACAAACCTAGCGTTCTTCGACCTTTTCTTTAAAGGGGTGTAAACTTAAGCCCCCATAAGCTTCTGAATTCGATTAGCTAAACCATTCGGTGACACCGGTATAGAAGCTTTTACTTTGTTTGCCAAGCAGCTCCGTAGTAGAGGAGAAAATAGGGGAGTAAAAGAAATTGCCTTCTAAGAATTGATTCGTTTAAAGGTTGACTTTTTTTCCCCTTTCCCGGTTGGTTTCTCCTTTTTGCCATTCTTTTTCACGAGCTTCCTCTCTCAGTAACGCCTATTGAAAATAATGCATGATCCCAAATGTTTTTCGCAATTTTCTTTGCCCTCTTCGTTGTTTTTTATCCGAAGGATAATCCTACCTCCTTCTCGTTTATATTTTTCTTTATTCTTTCTCTCTCGCTCGCTCGCTCTCTCTCTCTCTCTCTGAGAAAGAGAGAGAAAATAATACATTTCTACCCCTCGTATATATTATTTTTATTATTTGATATTGAACATTCAAATATTCTTGAAATATTGGCGCACCAAATATATTACGCGAGACTTTTAGGTTGCACTTTTTATTTTTTTGGTGAAATTTTTTAAAGTTCCTATTTGATTACTTTATATTTGGAATATTTTTATGTAATTTTAATGCTGCAAAAGATTATATGTGACACACCTATACTTTCGAAAAGTCTTTCGGATTTAGAATGCCTCGATGCACTTATGGAAATTGATTGAATTTGGAACTCCATCTGGAATATAATTAAAGCTTTTATTAAATACTCTCAAATAGATAGATATTTATGCCACAATCCTGTTTTGAATATTGAAATTACAACTTATTTCAATTTAATTATATTATTGATTTATAAAATTCCCCGGGCTTCGATCATAAAAATTTAACTTAATATAATCTCTATAATGTTCTACATCAATATGGGTCTACCTTAGACAAAATTGAAAAAACTGTTACCTAAACTAATAGTAGACACATCTAAATCGGGACGTAATAGATTCATGACTTACTGTAATTTTTTCCTTATGAAATCTAGCCTTATGACAATAGAAAGTGTCATACTTATTATTATGTTACTTATGATACATATTATTAATTATTTGGTGCTCCATGATTCTTAAGAAATCCAACTCCAACTTCCTCTTGATTGAGATATGCAAAAAAGGCCCAGGCTTGGTAGAAAAACTACTCGCAGCTTTGGGAATATTTTTCAACCTAAATTTGTTTATTCAAAGGAGAGCTTTATCGTGTTGAGAATAGATACGTCGCGAGTCTGTCTATTGGAATACTCGAAGGTGTATAAAAATGGCGACTGCATGGGGGTTAGGGAAGAGGTCCGTACCAGCGTATGAAGAGAAAGTTTGTACCTTGTAAATATAATATTATATGGGACCCCACAAATTGAAGAAAAATAGACAAGTATTTTCCTTTATGTCAGCCACAACTGTGCAATGAATGTGAGTCCCATAAGGCTATTATGCTTCAGTTTAGGAAACTATTTCGGCGTAAAAGAGAAATAGAAAGAGTTGAGAGTACGGTGGAGGAAGGAGAGGGGTTGGGAGTTAGCTGCGGGGTATCTTGTCACTGTGATAGGAATGATTAATGAAGGACCTAACGTAATTTCGCGTAATGGTCACTACATTCCTTTTTTCGCCTGGCCCCCTTTTTTTGTAACTTTCGTCCGTTTTCCCTCGAATCTTCTTGTCCAATCCTCCCGGCCCTCCTTTCGACACTATATGCTGCGTATAACTTAGAGGAAAGAGGTGAGATGGAGTGGTAACATCCATACCTATAACCTTGCCTCTGTATCTCCATCTACGGAACGGCAGCGAAGTAATCTCAGCGTCCTTAGCGTTTCGGTATGGTCGTATGATACAAAATCGTAATTCATAAGAACTAGCTTCGATTTTTAAATGACGCTATGAGGCAGCACTTAACAATCCCTCACCTAAGGGAGGGGCGTGCGCAAGGTCCTCTGGGAGACTTACATTGCCTCAGATGGCCCACCATAATTACCACTCCATCACCTATTTCCTCCAAGCGCTGTTTATAACGTGTTTCCAACCATATACCAGACTTTACTAAATTTCCTCGCTTCCACCGCAGATTTTATCCGCCCCCAAGCTACTTTTCCGTGTCCTCTCTTTCTCTCTCTCTCTAGAGCCGCTCACTGCCCCACTTTATATCCCGTAGTTTATTTCGAAAAACGTCTCGTTGATTGTTTCATCGGAATTCTGCCTTTCTTTTCTTGGCGCGACTCGGCGTAAACTAACTTGTTTACCCAAAGTCTTAGTACAACAAACTTAAGGAGATTGTCTTACTTACGACTGTGTGTCTCTTGACTCTGAAGATACGGATATAATCAGGCGTTAATCTTTCTAGAAAAGAGTCTTGGATTTCAAGGGATACTTAAGTTAATCTTAAGTTGTAAGTGGAACCAACAATTTAAATTTTGTTAAAATCGTCTTTGCTAAAATAAATATTCCTCGTGAAATTAAACTTCAAAAAATACAGTTTAGAGAAAAGTATTTATTTTGGTAATTTCTTGGTATAGTTATATTTCTGTAAAAATTGCGCGTTTGAGTGTTTCTTCAGATTTTCTTAGAAAAGAGGAGAAGAAAATCCCATTAAAACACACATATAACTACAATCCTCCGTTTGGCATAAATATTGTAACGTTTAAGGATTAGCTTTTCTTGGAATTAAGCGCCAGTAAGATTTGTTTGCATTAAGATCTTAGCGAAAGGAGATGACAAAGAGCCGAAATCCTTAACAGAAAATTATTTTGGGTGTTTTGTTAGGTGCAAGTGGGAAGCCGACATATAGGGTGAAAACTCTTAATGCTTTTCTTACGAGCGCCTGTAGAAATGTTTAACCCGCAGCGCATTAATGTCCAGGGAGAAGCCCACAACCAGGGTTTTAAGTCAAAACCCTAAACTCGTTTCTAAAGTTTAAAATGTCTTAAATACAAAATAAAAGCTATCAACCGTGATATATGGTATTTCATAATTACCTAAGAATTAAAAAAAAATGTTTTTGGCACTTTTGGGAGTGGGAAAAATCATTTTAAGGTCGTTAATTTAAGAGTGAAATAATTAGGACTAGCTTCTGTTCTTAAAACTTCTTTTAAGGCCGCTACCAAAACAGAAGGAAAATACATATAGATATATTATAGAGGTCCGGAATAACCATTTCCAAGTATAGACCGAATAGTTTTAAGGCTAAAAAATGCCGGGGAATTGGGCATTAGAACGCTTAATGGAGCGAAGCGAGTTTCTCCGATAGATCGATGCCAAGCCTGGCAACTAAATCAGCGATTAGCAGATTAATGCCTCAAAGTTTCCCTATTAATCAAGGGCGAACCCTTTCACTGACCCCTATCCCTCCAGCCGCACCATCTCTTCAATCCTAACCCTTTCTCTCCCGATTCCCCCCACCTGAACCTTCGTTCCTTACTCTCGTAAAGGGGGGATTCTTGGCTAAGTTGATTTTTAATATTGATTAAAACAATTTCGTAAGCCTTGGCTACCGAATTTTGTTTTAACCGGGCACCAGACGTCGAGGGGGTGGAATTAAGTCCGGGGCTATGAAAGAATTCGTTACCGAGTATTATCTTATTATCGAGTATGATAAAAGGGGGGGGGGTCGCTTGCCTCGCCACTATCGCCTTCATTTGCCCCGGCCCCATTCTATACCCAAAATTTAAAGGGGACTAAAGGAGTGAAGGAGAAGGTTGCAGTATAGCTTGGTGAACGCCGAGTGGTAACCGATATATAATTAAGCTTTTCCCGGCCCCTATCGGACTCACGCGCCGCGTGCTGTGCTGTTCCTCTTTTGCGAGATATAATACGTTAGGACGGCTTGATTTAAATCGGTGATTGATATTTCGTAGTTACGCTTATGTAGGTCTATATATTCTATTCTAAACCCTTTATCCTACAAGTAAGAAATTATTCAGTTCTGCCAAGAATATGTGATTGTACTGTAAAGTTATCGTGTACAAACTTCTGGTAGCCTCTAAACAAAACCGGTCCTAATTTCATGTAAAACGCCTGGTGCCAAACTCACTCTTCCATAGAAATCCCCTAACCAAAAATGCAGTCAGGAACCAGAGGTCATAGTGTTCCCCTATGCGACTTCATTCATGCAATAATGTAGTAAATTCATTTGGAACTGCAATTAGTAACGGAAAGTTAAAAGGGTCGGGTTAGTTTTACCGGAAAACCAAACTACTAAAAAATCAACCCTTAGGATGTTTTCTTTCAATTATCGAAAGCTCTTTAATTAGTGGAAGGTCAAAACTCTAAAATAATTAAGATGCACACCCATCTAAAACTATAAAGACGATGACACTCTTATAGTTTCGAAGACTTTGAGCATGTAGTAAGAGATCTGGAAGTTTTACAAGGATGACTGGAATGGGTTATTCCAAGGTATATTTTGGTGAAAAGATATACGTCAAGCTTGACTGTTTTGATAAAATTGGAAGTTACGAATGCTACGAAAGGTGATAGGAATTCGTTCGGAAGTTTGAATGAAATGGTCGATCAGTTTATATAAAGTTTGGAGTGCACGGCAAGGAATAGAGTTGGTCTACCGGAGAGAGAGAGCGAGCGGAATAGACAGGGGTTCTTCAGAAAACGAAAACTCGCCTTTAGGGATAAATTGAAACTTATTACAAAGCGAGTCAGCCAGAGAACGCGAGAGTGCGCGAAGAGAAAACGCTTCAGCCTCGGGCATTGCCTTTAATTAATGAAACTTTAGCGCGACGATATTTCTAAAACGAAAAAGGGGATCGAGAAAGTTTTCCCGAGCGCACCCAAACTGAATAGGATCTGGGAGTAAAAGGGTGTACTAGATCCGATATACAACTTTCCCTCGCACCCCCACCCCCTCTACTGCGAGTATCTGTTTCTCTTTCTAGGGTAACGCTAATTCTTTTGATGCCCAAGCTTCCCTCTCGATTTCTACCTCTCGCTCTCTCTCGCTCCGATCTTTTACTCTTTTCCTCATCCACCTCCCTACCCACAATCCTTCGCGCACCCCATCCTCTTCCGCGTCAGTGCCCTAACTGAGCCGTCGCTCAGGACTCGTTAGAAAAGGGCCCATGAAAATTAAGTAGGACACGCGGGCCATTTATCTTTGGGGCAAAAGCTGAACGGGGGGCGGAGGGGAGGGGGTTTGCTGATTCTTTCTACGCGCCTCGAATCTATACCCCTTTTTGGCTTTGGCTTCTTCGACGTCCGGCCTAGGGAAAGGGGTATAGAATGTCTTTTGTACGAAGCCGTCAGCTGCGACGGCTGTTTTAGAAGCGAATAAAGTATATATACCTTTCCATTCCTTCCTTTATCATTTTTTTTTGGGGCCAATGTGGGCGGCTTTTTCCCGAGCAACGTTTTATCGAAACAAACTCATTCCATATACGAAGGAGTCAGTATAGTTACCGCGCTTCTATTTCTGACTTCCTTAGTTTCATTTTTGTATGGACATGTTCGTTTTTTGACCAGCTAGGGCCTTTGTCTTAAGGGATTTGTTTCACCACGGCCTTCCATTTTTGACGGTTTGCTTCATTTGAAAATTTTCCCCATTCATTGGGAAGGCAAATTTTCTTTTTATTCACATCAAGTTCTGTTAAATATAGCTTCCACTCACTGAGGCCTCGGGCAAATTTTGCCTTTCAAAACAATATCACAAAAATCTTCCAAAGCAATTAATCTAAAAGAGAATTTCTTTACAAATTATTGTAATGAAACTTTTGAATTTTTATCTCTGGTTTCGTAGGTTATTTTCAGGCTTTTCGAAATTTTGACGTAGACAAATTTTAATTGGATGTAGAGATTGATCATTTTAAATGTTTATTGCATAATTCTTTGAAAGTACAAAGTTTGTTTACAATAAGTGCTTTCCTCTCAGCTGTAGTTTACCAATGAATTGATTAATTTATAGACCTTTAATGTACGGTTAATATTGTTATTCAAGCAATGAGGTTTATGGAACTGAACTCCCCCTTTTTGGTTTGAAATGCGGTCAAACCTTTGGTTGTCATTGTCAAGGGGGTTATATATAGGAAAGGAATTCTACATTCGTTACGTGATTTAGTAGGCCAGTCACGTTAAACACGCACGGTAATAACACGTTCTTCCGTGTTTTTCTTTTTTACGAAAGGTTGAGGCAAACCGACAACGACGTGCTTTCTATTTGAACATTCATTTTCTCATTAAGAAGGGTGAGAGTCGGTTCTCTTTTGCTTAGACCACGGATTATCCGCCCCATAAACTCCCTCGTTATCTAGTGTAGTTCATTTTATTTCTTTCAGTACACGATTTGACTTTATTGCAAACTATGTACTGGGATTAGCATAATCTTGTAGTATATAATCTTCTGCGGATGCTTATATTATGGGCATTGTCCAAGCGATGCTATCACCCTAGAAGATGGGACGCGTAACTCTAGAAAGTTGGGTTTGAAAATGACAGAAAACATTGGACAACATTGTGATGTGGGAATTATTCGGAGCTTGTAACGTGTTCTGAGAAAAGCCTTGATGTGAGAGCCCCATTTCTCTCCTATCCAGTGATAATTTACACAATGGCTGATTTTATACAAGGGTCAGACAAAAAGCTTTGAAACATTTTTAATTAACAGGCAATTTGGGATTGAATCCTCAATATACAAAAATAATGAAATACAGTTAACGTAGAAAATTTCGAAGTCATGGTTTTGGTTGCTATTTTAAGGAACGTTTAGGGTGCAATACTGTTTTATCAACGCATACTAACACATTTGGTAATTTAAGAACTGAACTTCTGGTATGGTCTCGTAAAAATGGATTGTCACAGTCACTTTAAAAATGTATCCGTGCGTCAAAGCGTAGCCCCCTTCTCCTTTTCCAGAACTGCCAGATACATCGGGTCCCTTTGGTGACGGGCGTCGACAAGTATCACGCCTCCATTCTCTTTCAATAGATGGCCTTAAAAGCGTGTCCGCGTTTCGGACCCCGTTGTTCCGTTCAAGACCCTGTCTTTGGTGGTGCTCACTTCCTCTTCCACTTTGCACTTACCCCCTTACCCTTCTCCATCCACCTTTCAACCGAGTACCGAGCTTGGATCTGTAGTATCTAGACTCTAGAGAGATATCCTCTATAAGGGGTCATTTGAAAGGGTCACCCAATCAGGACGACACGGGTTTTGGTGGGCGCGAAGGCGGTTCTTCTTTCTATCGGGCGCTAGCTCTCGTCTACCGATGCTTTTCGATTGAATTGGACCCCCTAGATTTTATACCAAATGTGTACGGAAGACCTTCGGTTATCAGGGGCATAAAGAAAGTAGAAAGAGAGAGAGAGAGGAAAAAAGGAGACGGAATAACCCCGCCTAGAACGTCTTCGACAGGATCCGCCTTTCTTGTGTTTCTCCGATTTTTTGGAACGTCACACGCACTCAGTCTTAGTACTTTTTCTATACGCCCTCCCTTACTCAAAATCTACCCTTCTTGCCAACTGACGTGGGTGATAATGTTAAATTTTTGAGGATCGAACGAGAGATTAGTTTGTATCAAACTCCAATAAGTTGCTCGCGTGACAACATCAAAGTAATTGTATATAGATAAACCTGTCTCGATTTCGAAATAAAAATTCATTCAGAATTTTTGTTTTTAAACATACAGCCAGATATAAATCAAGTAAAAGTACTGAACTCCAATATTGGACACATAAACTGTCTGGAGGTAGGGAGGGGGTCAAATTTTCTGTCTGAACGATACCACAAATCCAGCTGTCACGTGATTCTGACTGTGACACTTGTCTCTTTTTTCGAACCCAAGTGAAGACGCAAAAATTAGTACTCAGTCCTCGATCCCCAAGTATTTCAAAAAAATCCACCTTGAACCAGAGTTAGGCCTTTGAAATCCGGGACCGTCATTATACTAAGCTAAAGTTTTTATCTTTTCTACCCCCTCTCTCTTGTACATCCGTCCGACCGCACGCGCCAGTGATGTTCAGTGTAAAAAAAAAAGGTACAGAGGGGGTACGACTGATATGTTTAAAGCTAGATAGCGAAGAATCCTGAATAGAGTGAAAAGGGGGTAAGGGAAGATTGAAATTTGCCTCGAGGAGGAAATAAAAAGACATGATTAAAACCCTACAGAAATTGATCATTTGAATATGGAGTATCGTTCGCTCTGTCTAGGATCGTGACTCGATGAAATGAATCTTGTTTTCGTATGAAACCCCTTTCTATATTATTAGAGGAAAAAAACCTGCCCTTTTCACGTCATACAGGTATTTTGACATAAAGAATATATCGTGACATCGATTATTAAGATACTAGAATATTGAGTACTTATAGAGTCAAGAAATTAGAAATTGGGAGAGAGGTACTTGCCGCTTAGATACCCAGAATATATTTCTAGTTTGAGTGGAATAGAGAGAGAATTAATAAAAGGAGCGGAAGCTACTGCTTTTGGTAATGCAGAACACCCGCTCTTCTGGAATAACTGGCCAAGTTAATTTCCGGTCACATGACAAATCTAACCGGAACTCCATTTTACCTGTTACTTCTGATTACGTGGTTTTTTTATAGCTAAATCTTTATTTAAGTTTCTACTCCCTTTTTTTTTAATTCTCTTTGGCAAAAGGCAGTGTTCTGAAGTGGTATTTACCAGATGGTAAATAATATTGAATAACGCCATGGTATTAATAGCTTCCTAGTGAAGTCAACATTGAGGACCCCATTCCCATTAAAGGTTTCCGTTAGCATTAGCCGACTTTTCCCTCTCTCTAAACCCTTATAAAGCTCATTGGAGAAGCCAGCAAACAGGGGCAAAATCCGCAATGTATTTTAAGGCGGCGCCTGTAGAAATGTTTCACCCGCTGCACACCAAAGCTCAGGGAGAAGCCCAACGACAGGGGAATATCCAAATTAATTTTTCGACTTTTATTTAAAAATTCATTCTTTCATCAAAATTAAGTATAAATAGCCAATTTTTCGTTGAAGCACATAATTAGTTATAATTGCTAGTTACCGACAAAACAAGGTGTCCCGTGGCCATATGCTTCCATAGCAGCTGAATTTTAACGCTAATTATCTGAGGTCTAACCCTTGGTCTAATAATTATGAAGATAAGATAGTAATAATTTTTAGTGGTTCTGGTTATTTTTAGGATATTTTATTTATAACCACTTACGAAGTCGATTATTCTATATTGTCATAAATATTACACGGAATTAATGTGAAAGGAAGGCAATATAACACGGTTTTTCTTTTAACGCCGAATGAGAAAGGAGAATCGTGCTTTCCGATACGGAGTGGGAGAACGTTACCGTTTTCTCCATAATAACAACACGTTACCTTTCGAACTTTATTCCCATATTATATAACCTTTGTATTTAAATAACATTGAAAACAGAGTAGGGATATTTTTATTGCCATCTTAGGACCGTATAAGAAAACAACAAAATCGTTTTGTCAAAAAAGAAAGAAAAGAAAAAAAACCTCAGAGTTTTGTGCATAAATGTCATTGTTCTTACGAACGTGTGTATGGTTTTTCTTCTTTCCTGATGGTTTTCAAGGAGTTAACCACTATAAGCGAATTTCTTTTAAACATAATATGATTTGAAAATAATTTTGCGAAGTTATAAGGCTTAGATTTTTAGTGGATCAACTAACCCTAAATGACACCATGATACCCTTATATTTGCTAAATTTGGCGCTAGTTACCTTTACAAAAACACGTGGTTCCACGCGGTCAGACGCTCCCCGTTGCAGACAACGTCCTCAATTTTATTTCTTTACGTGGCCTATGAATGACCTTTGCCCCGATTGACCGCAGTCTTAATTCAAGGCTTGTAACCTTTTAATTATTTACTTATTATTATTAGAAAATGGTTTCTAAAGTTCTTCGCAGTGCTGATCTGAAGAAAATGGCTTTCCTTGGAGTAATATTACAAAGGTGGCAACCACTTTCTTCCACCATCACTCTACTCGATACCTAAGAAATGACGGAGTGGTCAACCTCTTGTTTTTTCTCCTTAAAACGAACGACTGTCTTCCAATATTACTTTGGACAGCTAAGGACTAGGGGGGGGGGGAGATAGAAACAAAACAAAAATCCAATAAGATAGTGGAAACATTTTAAATGTAAAAGCCAAAGGTATATACACTCGGTGCTATCAAGGTTTCTTAGTGATTTGTCAGAAGGTTGCACTCCCTCTCTCCATCCCCCATTTCCTGGCTAAGAAGGAAAAGGAAGAGCTCTTACTCTGATTGCCTCTGGCTCAAGCCGCGTAAATATCTTCCTAAGCACGTTGCATTCGCGACATGACTCTCATGTAGAATTTTCCTCGGAAAGGTGATCCCATTTCGCTATACTGATATATGTATATATGCTCTTTCCTTTAACGATCTTTTATAAAACCTATTAGACGGAATGCAAAGAATCTCTCTTCATTTGACCTTTCGATGTATTGGCCCAAAAATATCGCTCTTAAACCTTGGCTGGATCTTGATACAAATTAGCTTGAGTTATAGTTTGGAATTTATAAAGTGGATGATAACAGTACTGAAAAGACTAAATTTTGTTTCGAATTAAATTAAAATTAATTGTTCATGTGTGATATTGAGGAATTCCCGTGTACAGTGAATATTTAAAATGAAAATCATCTCTGTACATGTTTAGGGAATACATCGTAGAATTTGGGCCTTTTCTTATGAGAAATCACAGTACAGAATTTAGAGCCCCGTTTGGCCCGAGAGAGAGTGAAACGGCAAACGGGTACGGCTGACTATAACGGGTATTGCCAAAGATTACTTAATCAATGAAGGGATTTTTCCTCGAAACCCTTTTGCCTCCATAGCCTATTTCTCCTAGCCTTGGGAGCAGCTAGGACTGGCGTTCTCCATTCCATTGGCGCCCGCGTAACCTCTCCTTTATGGCTGCTGGTGTGGGTAGCGATCGCGGCGCCCTCTCGTACCCGGTTACTTTCACGCTAGAGCGACCTCTACACGGTCTCCATTGATTTCCAATGTTTGGTGGACGAAAAAGAAAAAAAAGAAATCCCGGATAAAAAAAAAGAGAAAGAGTAAAGGAGGAACCATTGCCACTAGTGCGGGGGAGAGAAATTCTATAACCCTGCTCTAAACTATTCGTTTAAAGGTCTAGAGTTGGTTGCGCCGTTATCGTTTCCACTCCGTTCTCTCTCTTTCGGACGTACCACGCCAACTTCCATCTCCCTCTGTACTCTTTTAAAAAGCCCGGGCTAATTTAGATCTAGGGCGGCATATTGATAATTTTTTTTTCCTAGCAGCGCGCTCCTGAAATCGTCTTCTCAGATCCCCCTAACGGTATGATTTCTCTCTCTATTAGTTTTGGTGGAGCGTAAAAATCAGTTCGGTTTCCTATTTTATCTTGGGAGTTCGAAGAACTGTGGAGAAACGAATCGAAGAGAATTCAACCAACCCATCGGCCGCTTCTCTGATCAACTGTAAGTTTTATTTTTGTTATCATTCCATTTGCTTCCATCACTACTAAAAGCGTAAAAACCCTCAATTTATCGATCCAAATATCCCTTCCTAGTTTTCGATATTTGTTTTTTTACTGATTTTACAATATATTTTTTTTTCGAAAACCACGCGAGTTTTTATATTTTAGGCTTAAAACAAGATGGCGGCGCCCTTATTTTTATTTCTTTATAAGCTAGCGACACCTGGTGTCCACTATATACCTTAAGAATGGTTTGGCTAGCTTTTTTTTTTTCTTTCCCCAAGCGAGTTAAGTTTTGATGGCGAGGGTCGTGCATAAATCCAATTTAACGGTATTCCCAGCTGCTCTTTGGCCGGCCAGGGCCAAACGTGGGCAGTGGCGAGACAAGGGCGGAGGGAGGGATAAGTAAAGGATCTTGACCGCACGCGCCGTGTCCGCGAGGGGCCCTTTTTACGATCATTCTTTGGATAACAATGACAAGAAACCGTCTAAAAGATCTTCCGTGTATTGGCCGCGGGCTTCCCCCTTTTATTTCGTTGCCTTCAGGTTTAGCTAGGTTTAGGGAAATGAAAGTTTTCACCGGCGAGGAAAGAGTCTTTTCATAGTGGGCGAGCTGTCACCGGTATATTTTGGGTGCTCCTTTTATAACTCCGGACACAGCGGCCCTGTTTTCTCTATAAATCTAATGTTTACGGACGCTTTCTCTAACTCAAAGCCTGCGTGGAAAGGCTCGTTTTATATTATATTCTTACCTCTAATATTCTTCCAAAACCTCTATATAAAATATACAGGGTATTATATTAAACAAGATTGTTTCTCCTATACCTCAGTACCCACCTGAGTAATATTACTTGATTTCATAAAAGTGTAGGCCGGAACTTAGCTAAAAATGTTTCGCTTACGACAGATAGATTTGAATACTTCATTTACCACCATTTCATTCAGATTTGACATTGCATTGTTGTGAAAAAAAAAAATTAGAATGTTTCCATCTACTGTACAGAGTGTTTCTGATAAATCTACCATAAATCAAGGGTGTGTCCTTTGAGTGAAACTGAGTGGAAAGCGTCAAAGATCATGGGGTCTACAACATTTATATGGTCTCCCAAAAATTTACCTCCAAAACAGCGAATGAGACACATCAGTCTGCAATCTAACACCGTTACTTAACCTTTATTTGGCAGAAGTGTACTATTAAACGAGTAGAATTGCGCGTACTCTGGTAAAGTGAAGCTAGTCCAAAGTGTCACTGAGTTTCAAGATCTCCCAGCACCAATTACAACTTAACAACCAATAGTACACTTCTGCAAGATAAATGTTCAATAACGTTCTTAGATTGAAGGCTATTGAAATTGTCTAATGCTTCCAAACAAGATAGGCAAGCTGATATCTCCTACTTCACATGTATAGGAGACAATCAACGCTTGGAAGCCCACACCTCCGTTGACTCCATATTCTTTGATACCACTTTCCACTTAGTTTCACCCAAAAAACGTTTCACCCTTTAATTTATGGCATTCTTATCAGAAACACCCTGTATAGATGTATATGGGTCTAATAAACAACAAGCCTTATAGCATCCTGTATATTCAGAATCTTAAAACTTCAAAGGTTCATTGCTTAAAAGATAAATCTCCAAACACAGTATAAGTCTCGTCTGGACTCGGTTGTTTCTAAAAAATAAAAAAACTTGAAGTGTCTGAATTTAATAACGCTTAGATATATAAATGTTGCGAGTGAAATATGAGGATGAAACGAAACGCGACACCCTTTTAAAGGAGTCTACGCCAGATGAGAGAGAGAAAGAGAGAGAGATGTGGGATGAAAAGAAGCCCCGCGCGTTTCCTACTAGAATTGGCATTTCGCTGACTTCGAAATAAGGCCCCGAGAAACCCCTCTAGTGGGGTATCTCTAAGCTTCCTCTTCTATGCCAACCGTTACGTTTCTCTCTCTCTCTCTCTGTATTCCTCTATCTGTCTATTCTCTATTCCCTCTCTTTTCGTACGTCTTTCTCCTCAACGCCGCCTAGGTAGGGACAACAACCTCTCGCAACGAGCGAGCAAGCACCTTGCTCTATATAGCTGCCACGGACCACCCACTCCAATTCCAAAACCTTTCTCAGTTGTTACCTAAGATATATCATAAACTCAACTCGAGACGACTGCGGAGTTAGGACCAGTTTTTAGTTATATATACTCTCTCGCGCCAAGGTCTTCTTTTTCTCACAATTTCATCTCTTAACGCCTTTATTCGGCTTCTTCGCTCGTACCTTCGTATTTGGACTCCCGACTCCTCCAAGGACCTTTCGCCTGCATTTTACATCTATGTTAGTTTAACCAGGTTAATAGGCTTACCTCCTCCTTCATTAAACCCTCCAAGAGCAACTTATTTACATACCCTTCACAGAAAACAGTACTTTGAAAATCCTGTTATGAAATAAATTGTTTTGTAGGTCCATATTAAATTGGTCGGTTCTCTAAAATGTAGCGCTAACCTGATTTTATTCGCTTCAACTATGGTCAAGGAATATTCAATTGAATCTTCTGCTTCGAAACAGCATTCCTCGAACTGATTCTACTTAAAACATTCTTCAATTATACGTGTTTACCATATAAGATATGCTTGCATAAGTTTGTCACTTTACTGAGAGCTGAAGTGAAGTAGGTGAAACGTCATAGATTCTCGTAAAGCGACACCTGGTGAGGCGCTGTTAAAGGCTTAGTACAAACTAAATAGCAAGATGGACTGCAAAACTTACTGTAATCAATTCTCTCGCTTGTCGTTCTCGAACTAGCTCGAGCTGTAAGTCTCTAGCATTACGAACTTACGGAACATATCTTATTAATTTATGGTATAACCAAACACCAAAGTCTCCATTTAGTCTGCTTTGATACCGATAACCATTTAACATATTTGAGGGTTCATTTTATTGGAAGATTCTTCTATAACTTTTAAGGATTCGGGGTATGGCGGAAAAGAGCCCTAGGGTGGTTTGATTTGCATTCGTACCCAACAGTTATACTTTTAAGTTTAGTGGGTTGACCTTTAAGAAATACCTTTTCGGTTGTGATTGCCAAGTTATTTCAATTATGAAATGCTTATGAAGTTGCTGTTCTTCTTTTTTTCTTCTATACTTGACGTCAGCCGCGTGTCAATTTGGTGGCACGGCATGGCTGGTTGTACGAGCGCGTGCTTACGAAAAGAAACAGTTCCAGAATGTCGGGAGGATGTTATTTATAAAGTATAATCGTTGAGCCACTCTAATATATATCTTTTTCTTCTTCTCCTTCCCTTCTGTTTTCCCTCGACTGATAGTTTTTTTACTAAAAATAATTCTCTCCTTTCTGCTGTTTTCTTACGAATGAAAGGTCTACGCGCGCCTGTGTTGGCGCATTCCATTCTTTTTCTATCCCAGCATCCAATAATACCGCGGTTTATTTTTTATTTTTTTTCTCCCACACTCGCATCAACATCAGATCTCTCTTCCAAAATTACCTCAATTCTATATTTCATTCCAATTCAATTCAATTCAGTTTCTCGGTATGAGAATTCAGAATTCGCTTTGATATAATTTGTCAAAGTAAAAAGGAGAATGCATGCGATTTTTTTCTAAAAAAATCTATTTCGATACGGTAGATGAATGTCAAAGTGTATTGTTGCTTGTTGCTTCTTGTCGAACAAAGAGAGACCACCCCATTTCCCGTTTTGCATATTGATGGATATTAAAATGACTTCGCAATTAAGTCAAAATCAAAATGAACTATTCAAATTAAACCATGAAATAATTTTGATAGAAGCCAAGGTTTTTCCTTTTCCCAAGAATTGTTTACGTCGAGAAATTCAGGACTAAAATAAATGTTAACCCCGGTTGAAAGTAACCTAATTTAGGAGAGAATAACAGAATTGAAAATCCCCTCTATTACCACGGTACATAATTTCCTCGTTTTGAGTTAGAGTTCGTTAGTGTAAAACACGGATTTATTTTTTTGTTTCACTTCTTGATATAAGAAAAGCTTTGCAAAAAAAAAAGAAAAGAAAATGAAGACTAACTTGTATCTTCTTTCTCTCTCATCATCTAGGCCGGTTTTCTCTTTGGCAATAACGAACTCGAAATTAAGGGAATCTCATTAGGCCGTTTTGACTGTGTGTGTGTGTTTTTTTTATTTCTTTCCTAAACTATCTTTCTTTTCTTTCTTTACCAGCGAGGCAAAAAAAGGGTGGGGGAATGAACTTGTAAGATTATTTTTTTCATCCCAAGGCTCTAATTCTCTAGACTCTATTGTATACACTAGTCATTGTCAACTTACAGAGAAGTCTCTTTGAGAATTAAGCCTAAATTAGGGACTTAAATATCCACAGTCATGATGTATAGCGCTTTACCAAAATTGTACGTCATTCGACGTCTCTATCTCTCTCGCAAAACTTATCATTATTATCAGAAGTCTATTACTCGAAGTAGAAAATACCGTGATCTTGCCTTGATTGCACATTGCTAATTATGTGGCTCTGCTTGTTAAGAATTGGTTTCCAACGGAGTAATCGCATCTACAGACGCAAAATCTTATTGAAAATTTATCAAACTCCTGGGTGACGTTAATAAAGGGATATTTTACTTGCTCCTCCTATATCGCACCTCAAAAATTCCCTGAGTTACTTCCATGTTTTGCCTGTAATGTTCAATTGATTAATTAAAAACTTATACACTATGCAGAAAAGGCGACTGCAGTAATTGAATTTAGGTTATGAACTTCCGATACAATCCATAAAGAGCCATCGACAATTTGGAAGACAACGCTGCCGCCACGATTAAATTCATTATTAGATCTATCTTTAGCTCGTGACAACGTGAAGTTTCAAAGAAACGACTTGTTCCTTTTTTTCTTCCTCCCATCCCTGGGTTCGGGTTTTATCTCTGCCAAAATGAGGCGACATTTTTTTTTAATCTTTGAGCTCTCCCTCACGTTTATCTTTCATGCGCTGCCTAATTTAATTTGAGATGTAAATGAGAGATGGCTATTAGAACTACTTAATTTTATCTATTAGCTATAGAATGGCTATTAATTTTTGGTGGATCCTTTTTTTATTCCCTACTAATTTTTTCAACTCTAATTAATTAATTAATTAGGAAGTAACGTCTCTTAATTAGATGAATCGACGATACGACCAATAATAATTATATGGCAAGGTTTTCGCGTGTATTAAATTAAATTATTTCAGAAAAAAAGGGTTTTGTAAATTTTGTGTATACGCTGGTTTTTTTTTTTACTATTATGGGTTTTGGTGTTGATCCATCGTAACAAATTCAATTTTTGTCAAACAGAATTTAGAATTAACTAGTATAGCGCTTGATCGGATTTGAACTAACCTTATTTCAACGTTAAAACAGATGCTTGCTAAGCTCTCGAAGTAGTAAGGAACGCTTCCTATGGGGAAAGGGCTTTTGTGAACGTTACGTATACTTCTCCGTTGTTTTGGATGAATTTCATTTGTTAAAACCAATTTGAAGCGGTATCTTTCAGGTTATATACTTCGAGAATCTCATAAACTTCTGGTTAAACGCGAATCTAATCTACCAAAATGGCTTAGCGCCGTCTAACTCCCATCGGACTGTAATTCGGGGAGCGCCTCTGTTTGCGGGAAAATCCCCTTTTGAATCCGGGTCTTTCCAACTTAACGTTCCTATGTATACGCCGAGATATATGTAGAATAAATATAAAATACACGTTCTTAAACGGCCGGATAACTTTCGCGTAAATAAATTAGCGTTATAGATTTAGTATATCGCGCCCTAGTTAGGACGACCAGGCTTGGGTCCGTCCAGGGCGACGAGAAGGGAGCATTATCAACCTCTCCACCCACCTACCCACTCCCCCCTTTTGGAAAAGGGGTTTGAAATGGAGTGAACCGGGGTCCATCGGGGTCTGTTGGGGACTATCCATCAGGGCAAGCATCGATTTCCGGGCGTTCGGCGCTCTAACGCCGCTGACCGTTGTTGTCGGCCTAGTAAATCAGACATTGCTAGATAAGCGATGATCTATGGCGCGTCACCCTGGCTTCCCCCCGAATCCATTCCGGTGGGCACTGGTACTGGTGGTGGTACTACATTCGCGGAAGACA
Source organism: Phalangium opilio (assembly GCF_054372755.1). Lineage (NCBI taxonomy): Eukaryota > Metazoa > Arthropoda > Arachnida > Opiliones > Phalangiidae > Phalangium > Phalangium opilio. Next base: position 814,383 of record NW_028324155.1, read on the forward strand.
TTTGCTCCATCAGCTTCTCGTACTATAAGTCTCCCATGCCGCTTCTGATCACTTTTTTCTTTCTCTCTCTTCCCTATTCCACTAGTTTCAATGTCGCCAAGGCTTAGAAAGCTATGGGACTGTGGTGTGTGTGGGAGAAACGCGAAGGCTCTCTCTATATATATTGAAGGTCCATCTAATTGGACCCCCGTGTCCCTGCTAGATCAATTCGGAACTTTGCCTACCACATTTTCCCTTCACTGACAGATTGCCTAGATTTCTTTTTGTATATTACTCGTTCGTATATATATCTTTTTCTCGGGATAAGCACGGAGAAGGAAACTGTACAGTAAAAAAAGTTTTTTTTTGGAACGGTAGAAACCAATCCATTTTTTATTTTCCTGTCCCCTTTCTTTTCAAAATGATAAGATAGCTCCGTAATTTATGATTATCCCGGATCTGTGACACGATTTTTCAATTTATTTTCTGTGTGTCTTTCCGATATGTTACGTTTTACATACTTTTATATTTGGTTCAATAGGTTTTTAAAACCTTATTTAATCCTTACGTCATTATGTATATCTATAGTATTAAGCGTTAATATGCAAATGACAACTTTGAAGATTTCTTGTCATATTTGAAATGAGTTTGAAATACTTTTATAATTTTATTCGACAGTACCTCCTTTTTCTAGTTTTTCAAGTTACAAACTACAATGATCATAATTTGAATATTTTATATTATTATACAAAGAAGATTAATAATATTCTAAAATAAATGCGGGAAAATTGGTTAAGTTAAAGAAAATCATGTAAAATTCGAGATACTTGGTCTACAAACGAAACCCGAACAAGTGTGGCAACCTTACCTTTATACCCTATTCTTTTCTCATTTCTATGGAAATATTAATACATTGTATATCTTAGTTCTTTGCATATGTAAGTCTATATTACGCGCAAATCGAAATTAGCTTTGTAGAATCGTGATTTAGCGATAGTAGGCAATCCCACGCAGTTCGTCGAATATTCCCCATTAGTTTGTTGGCAGGTCGCCTCAGAATTGTCAAATCAGCGATTTCATTCGCTTCGGGTTTGCTTCTCTATATACGCGAGCGGATTGAGGCAAGCGACCTCGACGGACAAAAAGATTTGTATCGGGGACCCCGCTTGCCCACGCTTTGGGAATTCTCTCTCCCTTATTCCCTTATATACTCTACACTAAGCTAGAGTGATCATTGCGGGAGATAGGAGCCAGATAACTCAGCTATTTTCCCCCTGTCCCGTCTCTCTCGCTGACTCCAGTCACTCGCCTCGTGGTTCGCCCTTTAGCTTGACCAAGAACAAAACCGAGTTCCATCTCTGCACTGCACTTTTGCCGCGCGCGCTCTCCTTAACGTATTATCTCCGGACCAATTCCGGCTACAACCGAATCGAACCGAGGCTGTTTTTTAAGTTCTTTCATAATGCCGAATCAGGTGAAAATTTTCGCCTCCGCGACGCTTTTGTACAAATCTGACTTGGCATTACTATCTTGGGGCAATGCGCGCGCTAGTTACAATATCAAAAGTCACTCAAAATTGAGCTACGTCACTCGAAAGAGCTGCAGTTCAAACCAAAAATTTTCCCCGAATACTTTTGCGGGTTTGTCATTTAAAGGAAAAACCTCATGAGAAGCTGAACCAGAGAGAAAATCATTCGTCAAAGGGCCTACAAATTGTCTTTCAAATAAGTTCACCACGCAACTTGCACTATTCTAAACATTAGTTTAAGATGACAGCATCCCAGAAAACATATAAGCGACACAGAGAATGACGTACATAGTGACGCGATGTACTTATATCCTTTTATTGACGTCACCATGGCCCAAGCGTACTGGGCTTTCAAGAGTAGCCGGCCTCATGTCGAATTACCATCCTAACTCAGGAAGAGGAGATTCCCTGTGTCGCTCCTATTACTTCCTGTTGATACTCTCTAGATCAAAGCTTATGTCTGCATCAACCGCTTGCAGTATACCAATCTTTCCCCCTCGAATGGAGGGATGGGTGTTACAAACCGGAAACAGATATACAAAAACCGAGGAACAACAATCACTACAAATAACTAGAAGTTCTGATTCTCTTTCATTCCTTTTTTGTTGAACTCTAGGGTATATTTCAACCATTTCATAAGAAAAACTGTAATATCTTTTTTTTTTTAAGTTTTAATCTTTTAAAATAATTTTTTACCGTTACTTGTCCTTTAAAAACATCTGTTACACCTGGCGTCCGTTAAAGGTTAGGTCGTTACACACTGATGGTTCTAAATTCGTTTCTTATATTTAACAGTTATTGCTTCGTTTCACCCCTCTCACTACTCTTTCCCAACACCATAACTGTGTAGTGCTATACTTCTTTAACTTGCCTCGGCGATAAGTCCCAAAGTTAGCCGGTCATCTTTTTTAACGTGGGCGTATCTTATATTGGAGAAAAAGGTGGCGATTCATTTTTATTTTTTTTAACCCCTTTTTAGGGGAAAAAAAGAGAAAAACCGTACACGCTCCGTATCTCGCAAAAACTATAGGTTAGCCCTTCCAACAAAAAAGGAAACTAGGCCTAGATTCCAGAGAAAAGAGTAGAAATGTCGTTATCAGAAGTCTTTCATTGGATGCAAAATTCCGAGATACTTTATTTTAATAGGGACTTAACAGGAAAATCAGTGAGACGATACTAGAAACCACGATAACCTTTTTTTTTTCGTCTTTTTCTATGCTGCAAGCTTTGGTTAATAAAATGACGTGGTCTCATAACTGTTCGGCACTTGAACCATGTCAGTTTGCAAATTTGTGTGGTATATATAAAGTGCAAAATTAAAAGGCTATACAGAGGCCGCAGGGACCATTATTACGTCCGTTTATAGAGTTCGGACGTTACTTATTTGGACGATGATTATGATAGTAATGGCTGAAAGATTGAACTCCGGACGGTATACTCTGAAAAGAAACGATAGCGGAGTTCACACATAGCGCGTCATTGGTTCGCTGAAAAATGATTTCGCCTCGAGTTACCCGGTCGCTCTCTCTCCTCTTTATGATCTCTTCTCTGTCTTTCTATTCTATAGGTTAGGCTTAGTTATTCCCTCTTTTACTTTAGTTTCCTCTCTGTCTTTCTCCTATCTCTGTTTCTCTTCCATTACATCTAATTCGCGCTGTTAACCCGATACGCTTTCCGATTTCTCTGTCCCGTTCAGTTCTCGATTTTCCATTTCCCCCTTTTCGATACAGTCACCTAACTTACTCGGTTCTCGATAGCGACGATCTATTCTAAAGTTCCTACTAACTTTTAGTTCATAGTTATCACCGGTTCAATTTATACTAGAAACTATAACCTTCGAACCGGTATACTGTCATCTCGCGGAGAGTGAATTTTTCTGGTTCTAAGCTTGATTTCTATCATAGTGATATGTTGATGGACATTGGCACAGTTTTCATTTGTAACTTCACTTTGCGAAGGATTTTTGTTTTTAAGTTTTACATGCATGTATTTTATATGCGCCTATGTTCTAAAGTACTGTAGCAAAAATTTATCTTTAATGGAGAAAAATGATCCATTTATTTTTATTCTGAACTTTAGAAATTGTAATTTATTGTATTTTTTTTTCAGTAAGAGTATAGGATGTATAAATTCGTATGATGGTCGTTTGTATGAATTGTTTCGTGAAAAGGCGTTGAATATACTTAAGTCTTGACCCCGGACTTAAGGAGATAGACATATTTTTCAAAAAACATCATATCTCGGCGGAAAATCAGAAAGGGTTAAAACTTTGGGGCTAACAACGGCGAGATCTGGTGGGTACATGCGGAACTGCATCAAAGAACAAACCCTCACACGCTGCACTCAGTTTTCGTGCCCCTTTAAAGTCACCTTCTAGAAGAGTTCCCTAAAAGAGATTGCACCAAAATGGCACAGGAGGATATATGGTGCCACTCAAGGTCCCCTCTGGTTTTGGTTGTAAGTCGTTGCTATAGCAAAATTTCTTATCGTTCTCTCAGGTCAAATATTCCTGGTCGTCTTCTAAACACACCTGGGAGTGAAATTGTTCTAGAGATTTACGGAGTTTCTCATATTTCATGAACGTAGCACCCTGTACCACTGTTTGCCACTGATTTATTAAGTAAAAAAAAAAACAGCGTTGAATAATTAGAAAACTCCCATTGTCTTTGCGCTCATGCAATCTAAAAATTTAACCTAACCTATAGGTACATACCCCTTTTTTGGCGACCCAAAAGGGTGGTGACGGGCTATCATTCACCTCCTTTGGAAAATTTCGTTAAGGACAGGATAGAAGATGAAGTTAAGAACTAGAAAAGTCCGGCGTGGTGCTGCTCTTGCGCCTCCTTTCTCTTCTTCTTCATCCTTCTTTCGTTCCTTCTTCCACCCAAGCTGCACCATCTTTCTTGGCTCCACAATTTTTCTATTCTTTCTCCGCGAACCGCCCCCCATGCAAATAAATCACCGTAGACTTTACAAAAGCAACACTGGGTGGGCCGCTGCCCTTTTTTCAAGCTCTAACCCGTGAAAGCATTTTTTTCAACAAAAAAAGGAAAAAGATCCATTTTAGGCCTAAACCTACTTCTTATTCTCCTTCGCTATAGCCCGATAAGGCTAGACTATAAATAGTGGCGTCAAAACGTAACGCGTACGACGAGAAACAACCATTTAAAATATAAAAAAAATTATTATTCAAAGGTTAAAAGAGTAATGGCGTGGAATGCAGTGAAATCGGATTTTATAATATTTTTGGTTTGAGTTTTACCAAAGAGACAAAATTACGGTTTTTTTTTCAAGTTTTTTTGTGAACCTTTGTATTCAGTTCCCTCCAGATTACTTAGGAAAATAACTTGATTACTTTAAAAGAAAAATATGTTTATCATAGCTTATATGAAAGTAAAATTTTTACAAAAACCAATGCAGGAGAAGTGTACCTACCATCCGCTTCGCACCTTTGAACACGGAGAAGCCATCTTACAGGGGATAATAAGGAAATTTCTGGAGATTTTAACTTTTTCTTTTTTACCTATGGCTTCTGACGCTTTAGAATTATTACTAATCTATCTAAGAGTATCAGAAGACCATTCATTATTTGTAAAGTAAAATTATCGCAAAACAATTAACTAATTATCCAGATGTTGAACTTCTTGATTTAGAATTTTGGTAACATATCTGTCTTGGAAATAGATAATTTGTCACGAATTGATTTGCTAAAGCTGTTAATTAGCTTTAAAAGCGCGCACGCCGTAGAAGATAACGATCTTAGAGGCACTTCCGTTTGAAATTTGGCGCTAGGTTCAGGCGGATTTAGGCCAAGTAGATGGCGAATGCGGCGCGTTTTCCGGGTATATTCTCTAAACACGCCGCGGAAATTTGGTAGAAAGGAGTAGGAAGGCGTCCTGGAAAGGTAATAAATTTGGCTCTGGTTGTATATCGACGCGTGAAGCGTGTAAATTTACGCTATTCGTGTGGGAAAGAAATGGAGTCATTTTTTTTTTACTTCTTCCTTCCCGCTCGCGCGCGGCTAGTGTGTGTGTGTGTATGTGTGTGTGTACGCGAGAATATGTGTGTGTATAGAGAAACGGAGGGGGTGAAATAGATTGAGCGAGGTTGGGCACGTAAAATCCGGCTCTACGTACTTGGCAAATGGGTGCCTTATTTAATAAAAAGGTGATAATGTCGTGTGAGTCGAAATGAGATCTTCTCACGACACGCGCTGTTCGCCGCGCTTGATGACTCCCCGTTATTGCCCCGCAACGTTTTGTTCAAACCACGCTGTGCTGTTCTGTTCGTACAAATGTTCGTTCTGCATTATTCAGATGCTTTTTTCGCCTTTAAACGAAAGAACTCGCGGAGAAATATACTCGCATAACGTGATCGTTTTGTTAGACCGAGATTTTCGCGCCCTTTCTTTTATTCACAATTTTCCGAAAAAAAAATAGATAAGATATTTTCAATAATTTTTATCAAATTCTTAAATATAAATTTTTAAATTATTTCAGTTACGTGTATTTTATAAATAACTAAGTAACTGGGTATTAGAACATTACTCCGTCGGTTATTACATAACCACACACCGCAAAAACAAAAATAACCTCTTGAAAGTCTATATTTTTAATTTACAAAAATAATTGTTATGAGTAAGTCAGTTTTATTTGATCTTTAGTACCAATAGATAAATGTAAATGTATTGAAGACAACTATCAAAATTTAGATGATTCCGTAAGTGTAGAAAACGCGATAAGTCCTTAAAATGACCACTTGGTTAAGTTTCATTGTCATGGATATACTGGTCTAAATATGATGACAAAAATTAGGTGATAAAAAGATCCAATCTAGATGTTTATTTACACCGTAGTAAGTTTTTTCTCTATCATGAAATAGTTCTAGAGTGTTTATCCATCTTCAAGTCGCTCCTCCCAAGGTGCGTTGTAAAAAAACTGCGAGAGTTTCAAGATCTACCTATAAACAAGAAAAGTTAGTCTTTAGCATCGGCATAAGTAGAAAAGAGGCTAAAATCTCTGGAGCGAACTATACTAGGGTATCGGGGCGTGCAATTGGATAAGTCGCAGACTCGAGATCCTAGTTGGAAAGCGCAATCTTTAATGGCGAAAACGTGTCACGTGTCCATTAATGACGCTTTGGCCTTTCGCGGCGACACTTTCGTCAAGGAAAAACTCTTCCGTTTTCCTGGGACTATATGTCCAAGTTCGCGCGATCGGAACCAAATTGGCAAGGCCTTGATCTATCCAAATATATACATACCGTATACTTTTATGTATAGAAAGATACTCTGGCGGGGCCCGGGCCTCCTTTCCCTCAGTGCCTGTGGGTAAACAAGATTTCAAACGAACAAATATTGACTCGAAACGGTTTCCCCCCTTTTCTTGACGGGTCTGGCGTGCCGCGTTGTTACCAATCCACCCCCTTGTATGTATATTGAACAGTTGCAGAAGCAGTTTTCAATGTCGAATTATTAAACTTTGTTGCCAATTTGAATATTCTAAATATATCATAAGGATATTAAGAAAACTGGGGTATATGCGTGGCTCGATATAGTAATATATTTTTTCTTGAGATAACGGTGAACAATTTCTTCGAGAAGAGAACGTCCCAGAGCGGCACTTTGCTTCAGAAATAAATCATCCCTTATGTATTAGATACTTCATAGTAGGAGAGCGAGTGATTATGTTAAATATTATTTATATTTTCAATATTGACAACTTTTATGTAAATTGAACGAATTCTCTGTGAAGTTTAGAGAATTTAGTTCTCATTAATTGTTAGATCAAGAACGAGATTCTGTTCCTTACGCGAACTAAAAGTTGGTGAACATCATATGCTTATTGATCTGGCCTCCTATTGGTTTCTCGTTACCAAAGAGCCATTTGATTTAAGCTATTTGTCCATTTAAGAGTCTTCTGTATGGTCTTCGGAATCAAGAGTCCGATGGAAAGCCAGAAATAAGTAGACACCGTTGATCAATTTGAGCATTAACAGAAGAGCGGCCTGCCACTTTCACAGACCTCGTTATGATCACCAACTTGCCTCTTCCATTTCTTCTCTTTTTCTTGTTGACTGTCTTAAAAATTTCAAGAGTCTTTCTTAGATTACGAAATAAGTTTTATTTTAAAGAAAGAAAAAAATGTAGCGAAAACATTGGGCTGTTTGGAGGGTATACGAGCTTCTCCTCGTTGTTCCCAATAACGGTTGACTTGATAATAATGATCACTCGAGCTCTAGCTCCTTTTTCCCGCGTGTGTTTCTACCCTTAAAAACTAGCGGACTTCAAAAGCAGCGACCGCTATGTATAAAAACAAACCACGCTCGACAATTATGAGGAGGGAGAGATGAGAGAATCTATTTTTACATCGTCGTCTCCCCGAGTGTGTGTAGCGTTTGCAATAAATATAGAGACTTCTAAAACATTTTTGCACTTGCTCTTCAGCTTCGCCTCGCCTCTTCTCTTCCCATCATCCAAGGATGCTTTTGTTCGCTCCCAATCTACCCCGGCTTCTTCTTCTTCTTCTAGAGCTCTTCCTTCGCAATCTTTCCTCTACCACGAAATACACTTGTCCGTGTATATTTATACAATTCGGCTCGGCTAGGGCTTCTTATCAGACGATCGGGATATTTTTAGACATGGTAACATCTGCGAAGGGATTTCGGTTATACTTCCCCTCTCTTCCCTATAGCTTTCTATACCCATACCAACATCTTAGCGCTTATCCCCCTTAGTCATATTCTCTTTTATGGAAGATTTCTACGTCGTGAAATTCTGTCTTCTTAATACTAAGTCACTTTTGTCTAATCTTCCATCCATACCCGCTCACGCGTAGGATGCCAGTTTGATGATGCATAATTTTAGAGAAGTTTATAACTTTAAATCTCCTTATTTGTTTCTCCATGGCGTTCAGGGTTTGCTCCATCAAGGTCATGGTCGAAAGCGGATTGTCACCCTGGCATAGACCAATAAGGTCTTTTGATGGTGCCCTATGGGATACGTACTTAACTATGTCAATGTTTAGCGGCTCTAAAACAGAACTATAGTCGCGGGATTTGACAAAATATTTAATGACTGATCGATAGCTCGGTTTATAAACACCTCCTCGCCACGTTATAACGTCAAATTAAAATGGCGTGTATCACTAGCTCGCATATTATAAGATAGGCAAAAAGAAATATAGCTTTAAACTACGTCATAGTTTTTTGAAAGAAGCTAAGGTGGATGGCTAAGAGATATGAAGGGTAGAAAAAACATGGTATAGTTGCGGAAGAGGGTACCAAAAAAAATCTTTCTAGCTTTCATTCCAATTAGAGGTTACATTTGTTACGCGGGCCACTCTCTTCTCTCTCTCGCAACGATGTTTTTTTCGCTATAGCTGCTTGCCTTCTGTACGCCGAGGGTAGGATGCTAGGATCAGTCTCCTAGAACCTGTCGCCACCGTTATCCGGCGTGTCGTTTTGTTTGTCAGGTTTTTCGGGCGCTGATGGGATCCATCCCTTATACCCCCTTTCCCCTCTCATACTCTCTCGCTAAATCTTCGGCCAAAAGCTATATCGACTTCTCGCGCTAACCGTAAATAGCGCTAGGAGATCTCGCGACCTCCTTCTTTTTAACAATCTCGGGCCTATCTTTTGCCATCTGTTTCCAGCCAATTTTCGACTCCTTTTCATTTTTCTTCCAAACTCCGCGCTCGCTCGCTGCTGGGAGATAAGGAGATGGAATTAAAATAGACTAGGACGACTCCGAACGATTAATGAATGTTTTATGTCCTGGCGCGCCTCTAGAATTTTCCCCCATACTAAGCCTAACGTATACCCTAATTTTTCTTACTGAGAGTCTAATTTCTTTCGGGGTTTACCGTCCCGGGACGATGGTCCTCAAATGACTCGAAGATCTTTACGTCATTAGCGTACTTTTATAGACAGATATACAGGGTGTTTCTCAAACGTCTAGTCAGAAATTATAAAGGGCGATTTAGAGTCGAAAATGTTCCATGAACTTTTTGACACACTGGGCGATCACTGTTTTCAAGCTAAGATTGGAGTTGTTTACGGATTACCCCTTAAATTTAATTAAGAAACTCAAAGACAATGATAATTTAACTAATAATCAGTAAAACGCTCCAAGTATAACTTGAAAATGGTTTAAAAAATTGAAATAGAAGTTACATTTTCGACTCGAAATCGCCCAAAGAATATTCCCCTTAATTTCTGATAAAACTTTCAGAAACACTCTGTACAGGACGGACCAATGGGAGCCATGGCTGGCTGCGGCACTTACGTATATGTCAAAAGGAACGAATGGAACGGCTTTTTAATTAGTTCGCTGATTGATATCTCTTTAATTATTTCAAGCGGAGTGTAATCGGACTGCCAAATATTCTAAGGTTATTATTTCGTAATTATGCCAGCTCGAGATTGATAAATATTTCAGATATTTCCCCCTTCATCTTTTTTATTTTTTCTCTCTCTCTCTTTCTCAAATTCCTCCGATGGTGCGATGCGAGGGTTTATTTTTACTCCCTCAATTCACCCACGCCAATTTTTCCAATACACTCTATTCGAAATAAGAGTCTACCGTTACCATTATTTTGGGCACGGGCCAATAAAATACGTAATATAAAAAAAAACAATTATTGGCGTAATATAACGAGAAACAGTGTATCTTTGTTTTTTTCGCGCTGCTCGATAGTTCGACGGGGAGTTTACGTCACGGCCCGATGCTCGGCCATTCTTGTTTTTTTTTTATTCCTGATTCACGCTATTCCTTCCTTTTTGTTGGGGAAAAAAGGGTTAAGGATAGTGGAAGATACGCGCCATAGGCATAGGCTCGAGTAGGGCTCACTCGCTGAACAAAAAGATTGAGATAAATTTCTTTTCACGTTGAAATTGAAATTGCGAGAAATTTACACCAGATGCAGTTGACAGTGCAATGGAAGTCTAGGGATCTTCTATTGCTTTTACCGTAGTATACAGGGTGTTTCTGATAAGTCTGCTAAAAATTAAGGGGGAAGTTTTTACTGCCATTTTGAGTCGAAAATGTTCTGTGACATTTTGCATTCCAGGCCACTGTTTTCGAGTTAAGATTGATTTGAATATTTTCCGGAAGACCCCTTAAATTTAATTAAGAAACTGATTTAGACAATGATTGCTAATTTAATTAAGGGGTCATCCCTAAAACACTCCAATCATAAATAGAAAACAGTGGCCTGGACGGCAAAATGTCGATCTGAAACTCGCAAAAATAAAACAAATGTAAATTAAATATAATAAATAATCAATACCTGAAATTTAAATGAACTTCGCTTACGTAGTATACTGTATAAAATGTTTCTTTCTGAAACAAACCTTTAGAATTTGTTTGAAAACTGCATAATTTTTAAGAAATGAATAATATTTAGATTTTTGGAATTTTTCGTATGTTATTGATTGAAATGACCGCATAGCTTAGTTCTTTTTTTTTGTTGGGAGAGCTTAATTTTTAATTTATTTTCTTTCACTTCTAACTTGAACCGACTGAAAAATTCATGTTAGGGTTAACTTATTTTTTTCTAAGTAAAACGTACACCTTTTTATTGTTACTTTTTATTTTTTATTTTATTTTACGTGAGCCGTCTTAACTCATAGGGAGCCAAGAGCGATCTGAAAAATTGGCGACTGCGAGAGTCTCTCTTCTCTTTTTTTTTCATTCATTCATTCAAAAAGCGTGGTTTAGTGCTGACCAATAATGGTCCCCTAAACCCAACGACTTTCAAAAAATTTCCTTATATGGGCATGGAGAGATCGCTGAGGCTTTACCCCTTTCATTCACCTCTAGTGCCAAGGTGTGCATTCCGGAGGAACGCGGTGGCTCGTATCGCGGAATCTTGGCGCCAGCGATCTCTCCCCCTCACAAAAGGACCTCGATCAAGCTTTTTTTTCTTTTTCTTTTTTACGTACAAAGTTAACAAAATTATTAAGTTTTAAACCAAGTCACAACAGAAATACATCAAATACAAGAAATACATTAAGTTGCAAAACAATACATTAAATACAAAGGAAATACATTAATTACTACACAAGAAATACATTAATTACTACACAAGAAATACATTAATTAAGTTGTATAAAACCTATAACGAAACTACAGGTTTTCACACTGCCCCGCGTAATACGTTAGTATTACCAAATTATTTTTTTTTTAGTTTTTTTTTAGTTAGCATTAATTTCTAGAGCGTAAAGCAACTGAATGGGACGCTTAATTACATGGTTATTCGGCATTCTAACCGAACACGACCTAACTTTTCCGTCGCGCCCGTCATGTACTTCTGTCACAACACCTAACTTCCAGTAGTGTCTGGGAACTTTCTCTTCATGTATGATCATGACGTCACCGACACTAACCTTTCCATTTTGTTTGGCAAGTTTAATGTGGTGCGCGTTTCTTAATTCTAGGAGGTATTCATCCCGCCATCTTTTCCATAGTCTCTCCATTACGGTGGAGCGATACCGATAACGCTTGGTAAATTCCGATTGAGTTTTTGGTAATTGGCTTTCTTTTACTTTTTGAGCGGGTAAGCGTGTTATTCTTTTGCCAATCAACATGTGGGATGGCGACAATGGTTCTGGCTCATTGGCATCATTGAAAACGTAACTAATAGGCCTCGAATTTATGACTGCCTCAGTCTCGATGACCACAGTTTCCATTTCCTGATAAGTCAGCAAGGCCTTTCCTAGTGTTTTTCTTAAAATACTTTTTGTTGTTTTCACCATTCTTTCGTAGAAGCCCCCTGCCCAAGGGGTTTTTTCAATAATGAATTTCCAAATGATGCCTTTATTGCCAAAATACTGTCGAACTTGATCACAATGGATGCTTTCCCAAATTTTGCACAAGTCCTTATCTGCTCTTTTAAACGTTTTTGCGTTGTCGGAGTATATGACCGAGGGTAAGCCGCGTCGCGAAATCATTCTCCTCAGCGACATTAAGAACTCATAAGTGGTTAAAGCGGGAACGAGTTCGAGATGGATAGCTCGTGTAACCGCGCATGTATACAAACAAATGTAACATTTTTCTTCTTCTTTTCCTATTTTGACAATTAGCGGGCCGGCATAATCTATACCGACCACAGCGAACGGTTCTGACTCGACGATACGATCTTTCGGGAGTAATCCTGTTTCTTCTTGACCAGCTTTTGCGTTGGTTCGTTTGCATTTGTAGCAATTTTTGACGACGTTTCGCGCTAATTGTCTCCCAGCTATAATCCAGTAACGTTCTCGTGATTGGGTTGTAGTGGCTTGAATTCCACAGTGCATGACTTCCTCGTGGCTTCTCATCATAAGAAGTTTTGAGAGTTCTTGATTTTTCTTTAATATAATTGGATGTTTTGTTTCGTAACTCAAATTTCCTTCTTCTAATCTTCCACCAACGCAGAGAACGCCATCTTCATTAAGAAAGGGTTTGAGCGAAGCGATGTCCGAACTTTTCGGCAATGGCTTCTTTTCTTTTAAATTCTTTATTTCTTGAGAAAAATCGTTTTCTTGAATGTCTTTGATAAATCTTGCTTCAGATTGCCACATTTCCTCAGCGGTAATAGGACCAACTTTTGTGTCTTTGCCCAAGCATTTTTCTTTGAATCTGTTTATCCAAGCTACTATTCTGAAGGCTTTATTTATGGAACTGTATCTTTGAAGGTCCACTACGTACTGTATTCCTCTTTTCTCGTCAATACTGATCGTCAAAACCACCTTTCTTTTCTCTGTTTCTATTTCTTCTAATTTTACATCGCTAACGCATGCAGATGGCCAGTGAGACTCTTCTTTTGCTAGCCAAGTTGGGCCTCCAAACCATAGCGGATTGTCTTTCATTTCTTTGGGTTTAGCCCCTCTAGATGGAATGTCTGCCGGATTCTCGATTCCGGGGCAATGATTAACGTTTTTTGGATCAATTAGCTGCTGGATTTCTGCCACACGGTTCTGTACAAAGGGTTTCCAGTTTTTGGATGGTCCTTTCACCCAATGCAGGGCAATCATAGAGTCCGTCCACATAACCAATTTTATGTTTTCGTTAAATGTCTGTTCCACATTCGTGACCAGCCGAGCGCCTAGTAGGCATCCCATAAGTTCTAGCCTTGGGAGCGTAATTTTCTTAAGCGGCGCTACTCTTGTTTTGGAGGTAACGAAAACCACTTTTATCTTTCCCGATAATGTTACGTATCGTAAATAAACGACGGCGCTGTAAGCTTTCTGGCTCGCGTCGCTGAAACAATGAAGTTCCTTTTCATTGATGTTTTGTACTTGTTCGCTATAATAGCATCTTGGAATGGTTAAATCCTTTAATTCCTTCATTTCTTCGCACCATTGTTTAAACTGGTGACTCAAATTTTCTGGGAGGGTATCGTCCCAACCTAGTCCCCGCTCCCATAGAGCTTGAAATATGAATTTGGCCCTGATGACGAATGGTGAAAGTATTCCCACCGGGTCAAATACTTGAGCTACAGTACTAAGTACGAATCTCTTTGTGTTTTGAATTTCTTCCACAATTACAATTAGTTTATCCAAGTCAATTGACAAAGTGTCATTTTCGGGATCCCATTTTATTCCCAAGATTTTCTGTGGAGTAGGATTCCTATCCCCTTCGAATTTCAAACCTGCATTTGAATCAGCAGGTTCTTCATCCCATTTTAATCTTAATTTTTCATCGTTAGTCTGCCACTTTCGTAGCTCCATTTTTGCTTCTTTTAAAATTGTCGATGCTTTGACGGAAAGTTCATACGCGGCTTCCGTGTTGTCTTCGCCACTAGCCAAATCGTCAACGTAAAGTTGTTCGTTTAAAATTGTGTAAACATCAGGCTCCGTCTTTTTGTACGGCTCAATGTGAAATTTCACGGTCGCTGCGAGTAGGAAAGGGCTGGCCGTTACCCCGAAGGGCACGCGCGCCATCCTGACCACCTGATATTTGTTCTTTTGAATTTCCCCCTCTTCATTTTCCACCGTCCAGAGGAATCGGACGGAATCTCTTTCTTGCGGCTGTAACGCCACCTGGAGGAAAGCCTTAGCAATGTCTGCTGTCACCGCAACTTTATGCCCGCGAAACTTGAGTATCATCTTGTTAAGATCAGGGTTGAGGTTTGGTCCTGATTCCATACAATCATTGAGGGATGGCGCTCCTTTTTCTTTGGAAGAAGCGTCAAACACCACTCTTGTTTTGGTAGTGGTACTGGACTCCCTTACCACCGCTTGGTGTGGTATGTAATAGGTTCCGACGGGCTTTATTTCTGGTTTTTCTACTATTTCTGCAATTCCTTGCTTGATTTGATCTTCGATAATGTTCTTATATTCTTGATATAATTCTGGGTTCCTGTTAAATCTTCTAACCAAGCCTTCCATTCTTTTTGTTGCTACGGCGTGATTATCTGGCAAATTGTTTTTGTTCGTGTTCCAGGGGAAGGTAACACTGTATCTTCCGTCTTCAATTTTAATTTCTCTTTTGAATTTGTCTAGTGTTTCACTAGCCGAGGGCTCTGCTTCTTGTTTTTCTTTTATTCCCATACTTTCCAAGTTCCAAAAGGATTGTAAGGTCTTTGATATTGTATTTTCGTCTAGGCTTAAGTTCATGACGTTTACCGCGTAGGTACCGACCGCAACTCGGCCAATTTGCGCAGGTCCTTGAATAACCCACCCCAGGGTTGTTTCAACAGCTACTAGCCTTGGCGTGAATCTTTCAATGCGTCCCGTTACGAATTCCCAATACACATCGCCTCCGATTAGGACCCCTGCGCTTGATTTTAAAGGCGCAGTGTCACACGTTTTATCGGCGATTTGCATGCCCCTTTTTCTCATTTCTTTTTTAATATTTTCGCAGCCTACCATAGTTACTGCTTGGCAAATGTAGGGAACTTCGATGGCGACAATTTCAATCAATTCTCCTGTTTTTTCTGTATTTCTTAGTGATAATTTAACTAGTTTTCGCACTTGTTCTTTGGATCTTTTTTCCGAGAAAAGATTGAGTTCTATAGGGCATTCTCCAATTATAGGTAAGTTTAGCCGTTTTGATATTTCTTCCTCTACGAAGGACGCTTGGCTTCCTGGATCCAAGAGGCAGCGAACTTCTTCTTCATTTCCATGCTCGAGGTTTGTTGCCAAAGCATGAGCCGTTTGTAATAGGACGGTCTTAGAACAGGTTACTAAATTTGTTTCAACGCTTAATGTTTCGCCGGAATCCTCTTGTCTTGTCTCTTGCTGTTTATTTTCTTGTTTCTTTTGACCCTTGGATTTATGGGTTTCATTTCTATCGCAGATAGCAACGTTGTGTTTTTTCCCGCAAAGCCGACACGAATTATACGGGGAGGGACAATTTTTCGACTCGTGACCGAAACGCGTACAAATACAGCACCGATTTGCGTCCGAAATCATTTTCTTTTTCTCCTCGAGGGTGAATTGGGGGCAATAAGACGTCGCGTGCGAGTCGACACGGCAAAAAATGCAAAATATGTTTCGCATTCTGGTAGACGCGTGGAAAACCGACGCGCTTCCGTTTTGATTTTTTGGTTTATTGAAATTATTTTCAAACCTAGGTGGCCTTGGTTTATTATTGAATTTAATGGTTTTATCATACGACGATGATTCAACCCTTTGTTGACTGCTATTGTCACCGAGCATTTCACAAGTTACTCTACTCTCAACTTCCACGCGTAAATAATCGATCAAGGCGTCAACATCAAATTCACCCGCTCTACCTCGTTCTTTAGTATATTGCAATCTTATATCTTTTGGTAAACAGCCCAAGAGTTTTGGGCATAAAAAGGCACCGTTCACAGCGGTATCATGTCCTAGAGACCTTAAACTACGAATATGCGTCTCGCATGTATCATACATTTTTTTAAGACTATTTAAATCACTAGAGCTACGTACAGGTTCTAAGGTTAATAATTTTTGCATATGGGAATTAGTGACTAATTCGTCTCTTCCAAAATTATGTTTTAATATCTTAACTGCCTCATCATAGTTCTTATCGGATGGTTTCATTCCAGACAGTTTCTGAAGGGCCTCTTTTTCTAAATATGATTTTAAGTATGTAAATTTTTGTACCTTAGACAACGATGTATTAGAGTCCACTGTTGTTTCGAATAGACTCCAGAAGCCATTAAATTCAGTGACATCTCCTCCAAACTTGTTGATGATTAAAGGTGGAAGTCTCGCGTGTTGAGCCGCAATGTTCAGGTTACCTTGTGGCTCTGAAGCGGTTGAATTTGCTGATGAACCAGTTACTGGTAGGGATTCCAAATTAATTCCAGCTCTTTTTAGTTTTCTTTTTACTCGAATCCTGACGTTAGCGATATCATCTTTATATTTTTCTTGAGACGTTCCTTCTGCTTTCAGTTCAGCGTCGTTATCGGGCATAACATCCAGGATTTTCGAATCCAAATCCATCAGGCTCGCTTCCTTAATCGCCAAAATTTCCAACTGGTCTTCAATATCGTCAGAGTTTAGCGGGTCGTCTAGCATTAGCGTCTCCAAGGTGTTGATTGCTGATGTGGTATTACTTCTTACTGGTTTTCTTAAAGCTTTCAGCTTCTTTAAGTCTGAAGCATTTTTTATGGCTTGCGCAACTTCTTCTGGTGAAGGTGGTACCGATTGCTGGTTAATGCCGGTCGGCGTCGCCATGTTTATTTTATTTTAAGAATTGTTTTTTTTTTAGAATTTTTTTTTTTATATTTTTTTTTACTTCGCGGTTCGTTAATTAATTAATTTAATTAATCAATTTAAGTCCCGGGTTTCGGCACCATGAAATGACCGCATAGCTTAGTTCTTTTTTTTTGTTGGGAGAGCTTAATTTTTAATTTATTTTCTTTCACTTCTAACTTGAACCGACTGAAAAATTCATGTTAGGGTTAACTTATTTTTTTCTAAGTAAAACGTACACCTTTTTATTGTTACTTTTTATTTTTTATTTTATTTTACGTGAGCCGTCTTAACTCATAGGGAGCCAAGAGCGATCTGAAAAATTGGCGACTGCGAGAGTCTCTCTTCTCTTTTTTTTTCATTCATTCATTCAAAAAGCGTGGTTTAGTGCTGACCAATAATGGTCCCCTAAACCCAACGACTTTCAAAAAATTTCCTTATATGGGCATGGAGAGATCGCTGAGGCTTTACCCCTTTCATTCACCTCTAGTGCCAAGGTGTGCATTCCGGAGGAACGCGGTGGCTCGTATCGCGGAATCTTGGCGCCAGCGATCTCTCCCCCTCACAAAAGGACCTCGATCAAGCTTTTTTTTCTTTTTCTTTTTTACGTACAAAGTTAACAAAATTATTAAGTTTTAAACCAAGTCACAACAGAAATACATCAAATACAAGAAATACATTAAGTTGCAAAACAATACATTAAATACAAAGGAAATACATTAATTACTACACAAGAAATACATTAATTACTACACAAGAAATACATTAATTAAGTTGTATAAAACCTATAACGAAACTACAGGTTTTCACATTGATTAATTTCCCTTCATCTAAATGTTTCATAAAGATATTTAATCGAGCAATAAAACCTTTTGAGAAACGTAAGCCTTTGAATTAAAGTCAGCGTTCAAGTTGCATAATTATATTTTAGAATCAAACGTAAAACTAAAAATCGTGAAGTTTGCATATATTTTTCGAACATTAACCCGATAAAAAGTTAACTTTATAATATTAATGTAAATTTTATAAAGTTTAAAAACAACTTTTATTGCAGTAACTCTTTTAAAAGTTGAAAATTAAAATTTTATATTTATATACATGGAGATTGAACCATTTTCTCTCCATTTTTGTTGGGACGACTAGACCTAAATTGTCACACGCAGGAAATTATCCTTTTATAATAAATTTAAATTTTGTTTTCGTTTTTTTTTTTCTTTTACTTCCGTAAAAAGGGAGGTAAATCTGGTCCCGTAATTGTCAGTTTTGCTTCCGCGGGTGGCGTTATCGATTGTCTTGATACAGTCTTTTAGACGCGATACAGCTGGTAAATCAAAATACAGTTAATAAACCATTAGGTGGCGTCAGGGGTGGTTCAACCGGGAGATCCATTAGAGCCAGGAATATATCAAACTAGCGTCGTCGCATCAAACCTATATATGCCTTTCTTATCCAAGAACTATATCGTGTATACATTTTTTTCTGTTCCTGTTATTTTTAGAGAAATTATTCCTTAGTTTGTTGGCTGGCAAATGTTGACGACAAAAACTTACATATACATTTATGGAAAAACAAATTGAGATTTCGGAGAAAAAGCATTTGTTTCCAGATTAAACCATTTCCGCTTGACTCGGTCGGTTGTTGTACTTCGATATTTGGTCTATTTTCGCCTCATATATTGGACACGTTTATAATGTGATTTTTGGAGTTTAATGGTTGAGATTATTCTGGTTTATGACTTTATTTACTTAAATCGCGTTTGTCGTCACAAAAATCTTGTATATTTTGAATATCCTGTAAGATTGCTACTCCCTGGACTTTGGTGTTTTGTAGTAAAGCATCTCTACAGGCGCGTCTGTGATGCGTTGCAACTTGCAAGAGAGAATAATTTTCACTTGACCACGTTTAGTGTTTTGGGAAACGACCTAATCTCACGCGAACATTCAATGTTGAACCCCTGAATTAAAATTAAAGAATACATATCAAATCATCTATGAGCTACCTCCCTCACTTCATGACAAACTCCAGTGTGTAACCAATGACAAACTTATGGAACATGTCTTATGAACTTACGATAAAATCTAACTATAAGACTTAGTATAATCTACTATACTTCAATTAACAAACTATTTGTAGATCAATTTAAAATATACTTAAATAGACTTAAGGAGCTTCTCCTAATTCGAAGGAAATTTGATTTTTAAGCCGATGATAAAATTTAAAGACACTTTTCTTGTATGAAAACCTTGACTCTTTTTTTTCTTCTCTTTGTTACAATATGGTAAAAATGGGAGAGAAAATGTAATTTTCCTAACGACACGATCCATAAGGCTTTCTTTATAATTTCGGGGAGGAATTTTTCTTCTTCTCAGTGTTTTTTCTTCCTTTTTTCGTTCTTCTTTGGATTCGGGGCTAACATCAAACGCCGCTTCGCCGTGTTGACTATCTCGGGCCCGATCAGGCAAAAAACCCTTATAAAAAATGACAGTTCATCAATGAAGAGTGCTTTTGATAGCTTTTAAATTATCGGCCAGTCATTTGGCTCGCTCTAGGGGGACAAGAAGAGGGAGGGATACGGTATAGATGGTAAAAGCTTCTTTCTAAATAGAGAGAGAGAGAGTGAGGACTATAGCTTAGTGGGCGGTGAGGTTCGTCAGTACCACCTGATGATAGGTCGCACGCGATGACCAAAAAATCAAGTCCATCTTCCTCTTCCTGCAGGTTTATACCCATTTACTTAAATCGCATTCGCGTGGTTCTAGGGAATTACCTGGAAACCATGATTGAAAAGGGTGGTTTTATCATAACCGTCTTGAAGAATAAGTCTCGTGTATAAATTCGTAAGACCTCGGTCTCAAAATGATTGCCAAACATTAAAAGTCGTCCAATATTGAAAACTAAAACAAAATTGATTTGTGTTGACGAAATAAGCCTCTTCGATGTAACTCAGAGGGAAAGACACATTAGTGAAACATTGCCTTCCATCTTGCTTTCCGGAGTCTGCGCTCTAGGCGCTTTGGGTGACTTGGGTCCATAGAGTGCGCAGAGACGGATATGGGTCAAGACCCTGTATGTCTCGATACCGAGGGTTGGTTGCCTACCCCGTTTTTTACATCGAAGAGACTCATTGTTTGCTCTTTTCAAAGGTATCATGATGAAAACTCTAAATTTCTTAGTTACTACCCAATTGTGGTGCAAGTTGCTGCTCCATTCTAAATTCCTGGTATGATCAACTAAAATCGCAAATTTTCGCAAGACTTATCCTTGAAAGGCTTTTTGATATCTCCCCGTTTTCCCTTCGTTCACGGGTTAGAGTCAACACGGTATTACCCGTCAAATCCCCGGTATCTTTTTAGACGAATTTGACTCTTTCAATATGGAAATTGAGGCGAGATTCAACGCGTGCACGAAACTCTCTCTCTCTGGTACCTTCGTCGTTCGCTCGTCGGAAGGTCTTTCACTTAATGTCAGTTACACGGAAAATGTTATTAAACCTTGGATATTTGAGTGGGAGGGTTGGGAAAACTAACTTTATACTTATCTAGAATGACTTTTTCGTCTCCGAGTATATTAGGGTGCATCGATTATTTAAAATATATCATAAGTGACGTAATGACAAGTTTTCTAACCATAATTTGGATTTATTCAGGACGCGTTTAAACCTTTCCTCGTAGAAGTCCATACTGCAAGTGTGTCTGTTTTCTTGCGTATATTTGGAATATGTGTCACACAATTTATGTGCAATAGAGTTGAAGAAATAGACCGAAATAGCGAATTAAAACGTGTAGCGCCATAGACGTGAGATCTTGCAAAAGTATGGCGCCAAAATACCCATTGTACTTCTCCATTTTCATACGCAATTAGGCTTAACAAGAACAAGGGAACGGTTTTAGGCCTAATTTTTCAAACTCTGTATTAAAGAATGTTTTCGCAATTTGCGTTAGACAACCAACAGGAATGCGTCACTCATTATTCTCCAGTATAATTTATAAAACCGGATGCGCTTGTTTTTAGCGGATTACCGTGGTGCAGACGCCGCGGGGATCCTTAAAATTTCTAAATCCATTTTTAAGTCGGTTTAGTTTTTATGGTAGAGTGCCAAAGTGTTAATTTTCCACGTATGAATTATATCATTACCCTAACGTTAGCTCGACTTAGTATACGGCGTACTCCACTAAATTTAGTTTATAAAAAAAAACCTCTGCGAAAGTAGCTTACGCGTTAACCGTTAGTCATTTATAACTATTTTTTGACAAGAGACACCGGCCCCTGTACCAATCCCACCTACCTCGCTGTTAATACTGTAGAGAAAATAATGGCATTGGGGTTGGAGAAGCGAGATGGAGGCCGGTATACCGTGTTGTTTTTCGTTTTCGACAATAGTAGAACGTGTGTTATAAGTAAACGGCGGTAGGGAATATATATATAGAGAAAGATAAGAGAACTGGTGTCCTAAAATAAGCATCGTTCGCTCGCTGGCTGCTGGTTGTCGAATCTAAAAACGCGGGCTGCGTTTCGTCACCAGCACCGCGACCGAGCTGGAGAAGATAGGGATGGAAGAGAAGACTCTCGTCAGATCAACCGTGACACGATGTACAGGAACCCGCGTCTTTTTTTCTTACTTCTTACCCCAACCTCTTCCAATCCCTATTTTTTTCCCGGAGTTTCTTTCTAAAGAAAGGAGCTCCAGGAGGATAGGAGGATGAGGAGAAAGAGAAAGAAAAAAATCCTCTATTCGCATCGACAGTTTTCCAAACGAAACAAGCCCGAGCTAAATAACAAAAAGGAAAGCCAAGGATGTATAGAAAAAAATTACCGAAACGTCCCTCAGGAAATAGAGGGGTTGTTTCGGCGGCTTGGAATCTTCTATCCTCGACAACAACATTCTAAAAATGGTAGACCAGGAGCGACCTAAGAGTCTACTATAACTTGCTACAAGAAAAAAAAAACATTCACTATGCGCCCTTTTTCGAAAACCCCACCTTCCTTCGCAACGGAATCCGCTCACGTTTTTGACGGACACAATTGCAAATACTGTATATTTCGCAATAATCAAAATATCTTACACTTCCAAAAGAATTTTAAGAAAACAGTTCAAGATCCCACCCTGCTTCATAGTAAGACAGTTCTGGCGACAAATACACAAGTTTCCATTTTAGGGTATGGTTTCTAACCAAGAAGTGATATCTAGTTTATTAGGGAGAAGGTATTCCAGCTTTATCTCCAGTCCAAACGTAGGTCCGGAGTTAATCCCCGCCTCTAAATTACAACTATCTTGAAAACTCACGTCAGCGCGACGCGAATGACGAAAATTACGTATTTTCCGACTGAGGAGAGGCGAAATAGCCCGACCTCCTTTTACGTCCCCCCCTTGTATTTTGAAAGGGGGACTGGGACTATGGCGCGCGAATACTTAGCCATCTTAGACCTTCTCCCTATAAACTAGGTATCACTTTTTGTTCTTACCAAGCATTGGGGACAAAATTAAACGAATGTAATTATAAGTTAAGGATAGAGGACGTACTCTTGGTTTTATGTCAGGTGTTGTACTCAACGTCTTAGCGTCATCTCATTATTGACATTATTATTTTAGTTTCAAACCATCCCCTTGAATCATTTGGGGGAATTTACCTACCTACCTTTAACCTAAACTTATATATATTTTTAGACACCCTATCTTCATGAGACTTGTAAACTTGTCCTCTCTCTTGTTAAAACGCGCTTGATCTTAGCTTAACGAGAGAAATATTTTCTTCTTCTTCGTGACTCTATATACTATTTTTTTTTCTATTCGCCGCGGAGGATTTTAAGGTATGCACACGGTGTGCCATTTGATATACGTTTTTTTTGTGGCAAAGCTAAGCGATTCCTATCCGATTTCTTTAAAAGATTTAACGATGACGAGATAGCTGAGTTGGCAAGGGTGTTTTATTCCTAAGGAACAAGGAAGCCCTTTAGGTTATAGGATGCAGTCATGGCCGGGAATTCACTCGTATATACCGACCATTAATTTGCGCGACTAATTATAGTAGTTTTCAACAAAAGTTTAGTACAAGCGAAAAACGATTTCAATCGGAAGGGGAAGTAAAAAAAAATGTGGAAGCGTTCTGCGAAGTATCGACCCGGAACGCTCAAAAAGTAAAAAATAAATAGCGAAACATCCTAATGAAGTTTCGCAGATTTTACGCTTGGAGAATTCAAGTTACTTTAATTGAAGTTACGCGAGAGCTAAGCATTCTAATTATTTTTGGGTGAGCTATACGTGTCCGCCTGAAAAGGTCTCGGGATCAGACTCATGCAGAGAGACGACGTGGTTCAGGGTTACTCTAAAAATCTTATAGCCTCATGCATTTATGAAATTTCTAAAAATAAAGGTAATTGCGAGGGACGTTATATACACCTACGAAAAATTTAATATTATCTGTATAGTAAATTTTCCAACTCGTGTTGTTCAAACAAATATGCAGGCCGGTGTTTCTGATAAGTCTCTCATAAATTAAGGGGGATGTTCTTTGATCGATTTTGAGTCGAAAAGTTTCTTCTATGACATATTGAGCTTCTGATTTGAGTATTTTACTAAATTTAAGATTAATTGTAATTACGGTTTAAAATAATTTGAAATATTTCCTTTTTTATTGTGGTATAATGGACTATAATTTTTTTTTAATTTTATGCTCCCTTTAAAAAACTAATTTAGTTTATCGCAACATTTCATCGTTAAGAATATTTTCTTCGCGACCATGGGGTTGTGTAGTATTTTGGCAAACTCAAGACGCAACACGTTTTAAGCTGCTCTTACTTCAACCCCGTTTATTTATAGATAGTGTTTGAACGATGGATATGCTTAATAAAAACTAATTTTTGCTTCGTTTATGTCTTCATACAGGTTACTTTAATACGTCATTCGTTATCTTACTGGAATTTGTTGTCCCCCCGGATTATGCAATATTGATTAACCATGACTGAAATTATGGATTCTGGCGAAGCATCAATGGACAGCGGCGAGGAGTCGGCTGGGTAAGTTCAATCAAGCGTTTTCACTTTGATTCAATGTTACTGTTGTGTCAACAAGCGCGCCCTCGTGCTTTTCGCGTTTTAATCGCGCATTCTAAAGACACCATCGCGAAAGTCTACGACGATCATTCCATTTTAAACGCTAAACAATTAAAGGACCCGAAGGCAAAATCTACGTATCTCGAACTTCGAACGCGATACTCTACTACATTTACCAAGGGTCTTTGAAACCCGTCTGGGGAGCTTCACATATTGTGATTTAGAGAATTAAGTATATTTTCATGTAATTCAAAGTTCTGATTGACTGACATATTGACTAATAATCAACTCTCAGACCAAACCGCTTTACCTAGAAGGCTGAAATTTTGCAGGGACATTACTCTTAAGTAGTAGCCACACATCGAAAGAGATTTTTCCAATCCGCCACCATCCTGTAAAATGAAATGGCGCCCAGAAATGTAAAACAAACTTCTTCATACACTGAGTTCATTGTAAGATGAACTTTGACATTTATTCTCGGTTTGAAAATCCCAACTCTATTGGAGTTATTTCCTTTTCCCCCTGAACTTACAATTTGTACGTCGAATGATCTTGCGTAATGCAAAGTCTTGGCCCGTCAGAAACTAGCTTAGTTAAGCCGAAAATTTTGATGGCTTGGCGATTTCGCTAAGAATGAGTTAACTGATTCGTAAAGAAGTATCCCCTATATATATATATATTGGCATAAAGGTTTCAAAAATTCGTTTTGATAAATAGGCCCAGTCCTTTCTCGATATGACGTATAACGTAGCCGCTAGCTATAGAGCGTGGTTACGAATCCACATTTTTCCCTAGACAATTCGAATTCGATATTTAGAAACGTGTTTTCGGAGACGTTACGTTACTTAACCGTAAAGGGCACCCTGTGGAATATATTGTTTTGTTCCCATCATACCAGCAAAACAGTGACTCGCGTTTTTTGTTCGGATATCAAATTGTAGTAGGAGCAATGGGTACCCGAACTGGTTTTTGGCCTCTTTTAGCCATAGGCCCTTAATTTATAGTGTAATGGTAATGCGCATTTTTGATGTATTTGAAAATGTTTATGTATGAAATTATTTTATTCCACCAACAAATTTAATGTGATTGGAAAAGAACATGACCTCTACCATAAGTTCATAAGATATGTTCCATGAGTTTTTCACTGGTTACAAACTGGAGCTTGTCATGAAGTAACGTAGGTCTTGTAAAGCGACCCCTGATGAGGCGCTGTCAAAGGCTTAGTGCAGACTAAATAGACTATCTTATAAACTTACTCTCTACATATCTTCTCAGATTGCATTTGGGGTTAATTGTTATGGGTTTCCTCGTCTTGTTTGCCAGCATATTTATTACTATTACCTTCATTCTCTTTGCATTACGAACTATACCTGGAGGGTATCATTGGCCGTAGGGTGACGCCAGTTGAAAATAAAGTAGCGTAACGGTCGAAAAAGACAGAAAGAAAGAAAGAAATGCTTATCTGGGTCGGCTTCTACAGCGCTATACGCGGGGAATATCTCCGGTTTATTCCCTGAGCCGGGCTATCATTCTCACCTATTGACCCTGGAATCGTACGTCATCTTTTTGTTTCTTTTTTTCGTCCCCTCGTCTTATTTTTTTATACCCTTCACCTCTGTATCACATCGCCCGAAGCGACGCTAGCGGACGGTACTGGAAAGTGTACGAGAGTCGGAATAGAACTAAAAAAAAAGGAAAAAATAGTCCGAGTACTTGACCCGGACGCGTTGGGAACCGATTACTCGGATAATGCTCCAAAAATCTTTTTCTCTCTTTCTGCGAGTCCTGAAGTTTCCCGTGTATACCTCTGTAGGATTCTAGCTAGGCTGGTGTTAGCGGCTATAAGGTCTTTGGGTGGATCCCGAGAGAATTTTCGAGATTACGGTTAAAGAGAAATCGAAATCTATTCGCTCGACTGAATCGGATGAGAAGAGGGAGATTCGAAATGATTCCTTCCAATTGTTCCTCGCTCTTCAGCCTCCCTTCTCTCTCCCTCCCCCCTTTTTTTAAAAGAAAAAATAAAGAGGAAGAAAAATCCCTTTTCTTATTCTACTTCTTCAAATCTCTTCCATCCCTTCTCTCCCTCACTACCGTCTTTTTCTCTTAAAGTGAACGATGATAATAAGTTTTAAAAACTTCTCTCTCTCTCCTCTCTCCTTCCTTCTTTCTTTCTTTTCTTTCTTTGACAATGATTACTTTTTTAAGAAGACTAATATATCGGTTGATCGTTTGGCTCCTCGTAAGATAGATGGAAATAGGGTATATAATCATCAGAAGCCTTCGTTGTACATTGTACGTTACGTTTTTGTTTTTTTGAATTGGTGTGAAATGTAACTTTAGGTTTTTTAAACAAAATTCACAACTTTCAACGATTAGTTTTGATTTGGACTTATTTTGAATCGTTTTTACGAGAAGAGATTACAAGTTCATACGTGGAATCATACGTTTATGAGATATGTTCCATAAGTATGACACTACCTGTGATTCGCAATGCTATGGACTTACGAAGAGCTATAGTTCGAGAACGACAAGCGAGAATTGACTTCACTCGGTTAATTTTGAAGTCCATCTTTTTCCTATTTAGTCTGTACTAAGCCTTACGTTTCAGTGTCGTCACTTCATGACAATCTCTTAGTAACCAGTGACAAACTTATGGAACAAATCTTACATAAACTTATGGTTAAATCCATACTTATAGTCTTACGACGTATCTTATTACTTGTACAATTCCTCAGCTTGTTGATCTTTAATACAGTTACACTTCGGGGTTATAGATTTAATTCCAAAGCGGTCTAGAAATAAATTCACCGCGCGCATCGAGCTTGGATAAAAAGAAACCCGAATGATTGACAGGCCCCTAAGTTATTAATCTTCTACGTATAATCCTTAGTCATTTTAAAGATCCGTACAGGGACAGAGTATGTAATTCGAAGGCGTCAAATTTATATAAAAAAATGTAAGGTAGATTTAGACGGCCAAGAAGAAATGATATTCATTAATTGCGCGTTACGATACGTGACGTTAATGTTGCGTGAAATGAAGTCGAAACTATGCCCAGAATCATTTATCATCAAAGAATATTTTTTTTTAATCTTGTACTTTTTCATCTTAGTTTTATCATCCGCGCCCTAGCTGTAAGAAGGAAAAATTACTGCGCCCCATTTTTTCTCTTAGACCCTTATTCCTTGGCGAGATCGACAAGAAGTTGATTCATTTTAATCTTTCGTGACTTTCAACCTTTTTCCCCGACGCTAGGCGAACATTTTTTTCATATCTTTTTTTAGAAGAGTTATTCAAAGAACAAAAAGAACAGTGTTTTTATATATTTATTGTTAGCTACGTTGTTTCAAACCTTGAAAGTTACTACTATATATTTTGTTTTAAAGCTGTCATTCAATTGATAGTTTTGAGTTGCTTTTAACTAAGTAAGTCTGCATGGGGAAAGTTTGTGTTGGCTGGGACTTCAGCGATAATGTTCGTGTTAGAGAAGTAGGAATGTGATGTAATGACAACTAAGATTTTAAACGAATATCCCATATTTAAAAATGTTCTCGGACTCGCGCTTAATCTTGAAGGTTGACTTTAACCTTGGAAGTATTTAAAAAGTTATGAAACTTGTTTTTTATCTAACCCTTTTTTATTTTCGTGACGTCTGAAGAGCTAGGGAAAAATAGAGCATCTCAATTTGGATGTTAGCCAGTTTATGGAAAGCATCTTTTAACCTATCCCTATTGAACGCACCTTCATTAATGTTAAAATAACCGAGCTGTTCTTGCTTTCAAGTGTCGTGTTTGATATTTGTCTCGAAACTCCTGTCCACGTTCTTAGCGTTTCTCCGCAACAACAACCGCGTTCAGCTATTATAAACTTGTTAATTTTAAGTTTTTATATCGATATAATATTTTGGTCACATCCCTTTCCCTTAACCCATTCCTCCAAGTCTTAGATATTCAATTTACGTCATCGTAGACACGGTTGGACGTCTACCAATCTTTCGAAAAGTCTAAGAATACACCCTGAGAGTTTTTATCGCGGTTAAGAACGGAGTTGGAGAGGGCTCCACCCTTTTAACTCAAAAGAAAAGACACGCCGTCTATGAGAGAAGTATTATTTTAAGTTTAGGCATTCACTTCCGTCTTTTTAGACTAGTTAAATGGGTGAGAATTTCGACCCCTCACCCCATCGCTCGCGTCTCCCCATGCTTTTAAAGCTAGTTAATAATTCCGAAACCATTCCTTCTTGTTGTAAAGATTCTTGGGTTGTCTCTCTCCTTATGAGGATAGTTGGCTCTGTTGTGTCTTTATCATCCATGAATTCATCTTCAAACGAGACGTCGGATATTTGTCAAAATCCTCTTCCTATCCCGAGGAATTATGAATTTTTAAACTTTTTCTCAGTGGGGAAATAGTTGCAGTACTTGACTGCGGTTTACGTCTTTACACTGAAATGTTCAAATTTTTGTATCAGATTCAACTATTGCTTTTTATTAATTTGTCGTTATCCCGTAGTAGATCTGAAGCTAGCTTTTACACCAAATGGTCTACAGTTTTAACTGGAGAGGAATTAGACAATTAGTTCTAATATTTCTGCAAAGGATTAGCTTAATTTCATTTCCGGAATCCTTCAAAAAATGCAAACATAATTGTGTAATGTCCGATCCATTGGCTTCTTCTTCTCTCGTCTTCTTCTTTTTTTTCCTCCTTCACCTCCTTTTTCACGCCAACTGTTAAGCATCATAATGCGTTCCGGGCAATTCATTATTTGTAGGGATGTTCTATCTTCGGCTGGCCACATTCTGGCATTATGCAATTTTTCCTAAATAGTTTTCCGCGCTCTACGTATTTCGGAGCTTTGTTCCAGCTAATTTGCAGAGGTCTGCCGTCGAATTTATATCTTCAGGGACAGCCCCAAGAACAAGATATACCTAAGGCCCTAGACCTATTCATCTCAGGACTACAGTTTTTATCCATCTGACTAAATTGGACTAATGATTCGCGAAGAATGCTGCGGGCTTTTTATTGGTCTTATCTTTTCGCTGCCGCGGCGATACTCCTTTCTATTGTTTCTGTGTTTATTTAGATCTCTTTACCCCTTAGTTTTTTTCTCTACCTCCACCGCTATTTTATTTTTAAATTGTATTTCTTTTTTTGTTTGTTGGGGATTCAAATTTATCTGATGTCGTTTAGACTTGTTTAATTGCATTTTTATTGTTTTAAGGATCGTGTGTGATCCTTTTTCTTTCTTTGTAGGGGGTCAGAGACATTAAGTGTTTGTGGTTTTCTAATTGTACAAATTTGCCGATCACAGGTGAACTTGGATACGCTAATACCTGAAACTTGGCATCTTATAACTGATACTACGATTTAAATAGCCTGTTTCCAAATAAAATGCATTCCAACTTATAGCAAATTGTACCCTTACTGCGAAGAAACTTTCTATTTGGCATTATAGCTAGAGTAAAGAAAAAGGCCTTGAATTTAGTTTTTCTCCAAAAACATTTCAATTTTTCTATACCTTCCTGAAAAGCGGGATTAGTTTCGCGCGGAGGGTGACGATTTACTACTTGTCGAACAATTTGGCCTCTTATTAGATGAGTTTTTTTTTCTGTACGAAACTGTTCTGACTAAGATGGATCCGTTTTGGCAGAGTACACACACGCTGCTTATATGCCGTCGCTTATAAAATTTCTATTTTTTTACTGGAGAATCTCGGAAGCCCGAACTTGGAACACGCGGAACCAGGTTGTGTTTAGAGAGTTCGCTCGAATTCTAAAAAAGAAGGAAATACTTTATTCGCACCTTTTCCTTCGCCGCGCCTCCAGAACCCGTCCTCCATCAGCTCGTTCTTGTACAATCCTCGGATCCTTAAGCCTCGGATCGTTTCTGTTCTTTTAATTTCTCTTTTTACGCTTTTTTATTTTTTGACGCTTGACGTTGCTCAGTCATCTGCCTTAACCTTTTAAGCGACTTGAGTACTGTATTTTTTTTCTACAAGAAACAGTTTAAATACGTTAAGAATTTCACGAGACAACTTTCTAATTTTCTTAATCTTCCCTCTCTTGACACGTTTTGCCAGATTTGCGGTTTGTACAAAATTAAAGAAGTATTAAAACGCGTTAAAATGTATTTTTAAACTGGTTTTGGGGATAGATACTAAGAAACGAGTTTATTTAAAAATTAAAATTATAACAAACCCCCATTTTCTTTTGCAATTTTTGTTAATTGCAACTCTACCTCAAGTGCTAAAATGATTACACGTAACACTTAAGGTGATCTAAGAATAATTATCTCCTCGGTATACATAATATAAATTTAAATACTTCTTCTTTTCAGTTAATTCATTAATTAAATTTCCCCAAAACTAATTAACCAGAGCCAACTTTTTTCCGGTTATTTTGCCAAATAAATTTTAACAATCATTAGTCAAAAAGGTGCCTTCGCTATTTATGCTTGCCGAAATACAATTACAGTCCTTTAAATCCGTAACGCCACTAATCAAGGAACTAATTTCTCAACTTCTTTCAAAATTTTCTCTGTACATCAAAATTAAACTAATCGAGTTTGTTCGTGATATAAAAACCGCATCAGCCGAACTTTAACACTTGAAGTAATTCTCGGTTAGGCTAAAATTATAAAGCTTTATTCTTAAAGTCGAGCGGAGAAACCGGGAGTAAGAAAAACATCTTAAAAAATAAGTAAGAGAAGATGTACTAAAATCAAAATGATAAAAATCAGGAAGGCTTTTGATGCCAACTGTGCTTTAACAATAAACACCTTTGTATTACTGGGCGAGAGTTGCAATAATTTACCCACCCACGTTTCCACTGAATTCTTATCGTCTTTGATAATCTTGGAGTTTAGGCCTAACCCTGGATTTGTTTTAGGCTTAATAAGATATGGAAGTAGGTTAAGGGTTAGTGTTTTTACACAATGTATTAATAATAACGTCGATACATGCAACATGCCCATTAGCTACGCGCTGTTCAACATTAAACCTAGCGCGTCTATACCGCTCTTTTTCGCTTTAAGCGTAACAAGGCAATCCTCACTCTGATTGTCGCTTCGTTGTGCACAAGGGATGACTTAGCAAAATACAATTGTACGCCTGTAAATTGGCAGAGTTTCCGCGAATTTCTTTTAACCGTGTTCTTGTCTTTCAATCTTAAAAGGGATGCGATTGTTGAGTAAATGTCTGTACTTAAGAACCTTCGAAGATTGCAATTACCCATGCATCCACAAACCTTTCAAAATATTATGTTGGTTCTTACTCATTTCTAGCGTAAAAATGTCAATCAATGCCTTTCTCTGTTAGTTTGTGACATCGTCATTTTTGAAGCGATTCGGAACAGTTTAAGTCATGTTTGAAAAGGTTTCTTTCGATTTACACAGAATAGTATTGTTAAACAGCTGTTAAAAGTAGTTTATGTCACCCATTACAAAATTATAATCCGTGTTAATTCTCTCAGACTTAAGGTGTAAGCCTTGGTTAATTTTGACGGCTATAGTTTGGAATTAATCTGACCTATTTAACTCGTGAATGATAGCTGGTTAATTAATCCATTCTCTCTGAATCTCAAAGCATTGAAAGGCGGAACTAACTGGTAAATAATAGGAACAACCATCTGCGGAATTAGTTTTCCTCCATCAGTGTGGACGAGATGCTAATACCGCATCCAAGACAAACAAACAAAAGAAATGGTATATCCTAAGCCTATTTTCTCTCCCGCCCTTTTCTTATTATACGAGCGGCGTGTACGGGAGACCGGGAGCCGAATTCCTTTTCTTAAAATGTTCACTTAATGGAGTCTCTTTATCTCGTTGAAGAGTGATTTGATGGTTGCCGGAGAGAGTGTGACTGCGTGATTGTGAAAGAAGTAGAACACGTAGGAATTGCGTCGCGGAAAGGAGAAGATAGCCGAGCATAAAAGCGAGCGCGTGAAACCGTATAGCCTCGCTTGCGTAGATTCCCAAAAAATAGTATCAACAAGAGTGTCAAGGCATATTGCATCTTTTGGAAAAACGAATATCAACTTATTAAAACTGACTCAAAGAAACCATCACAGTCTTGAAGTGAATAAGGCTTATTCATTTATTTTCATTTTTCAATATACTTATCCTGGATATTATAGTGTAACAAACAAATATTTTGGGAATGTGGTAAGAACTTGAGTTAAAAGGGAAACTTTTCTCCTTCTGTTTGAGGGGTTTGAATGGTATAGTTGGTTGGCGCGGCGCTCGCTGATTAATCGCCTCGACTCGGAGTTCTTACATTCTTCGAAGGTTCCAATCGGGATTCGGATATATAGAGCGTGGAAAAGTTCGCTTTGTTAGTCGCTCCGACGTCTTTTACAATCCTTGGCTTCCCTTTCTCTTTCTTCTTCGTCTCGCGGTCCCTCAACGCTCGTAAAGAAATCGGATCCTCTTACCCCATTCGTAGAGTTTCTCTCGATCGCCATCCAGCGCGACTAAAGCTATTTCGTTTCAGAGTTTCTTTTATTTTCCAACAGGGGGACTATTACCGTTTTCTCGATCCCCTCTCTCTCACGCTTTCTTCGAGTTTCGATTCGTTATTTAAGATTTGGACCAAGAAATTACCATCACAATACTTCTCTTTTTTATCTTCTTTTTGGATTTCTCTAGATCCAAAAGCTCCTATCCCCACCTCCGTAATGCAAAACTACTTTTATACCTACTATTATCTAGGGATCGTTTATATTGTTTATCACTCCGCTGTCTTCCATCACTTGTTTTAATGAGATCAAATTCCGTGTACAGCAAATGATGTGTAAAAATTATAATCTGGAACATAACATAGTCTTCTCTTTTTTAAATCAGTTTGCAGAAACTTAACATACGTATGCCCTTGGTTTGTTATTGGTTATGAAATGATTCGGGGGTGTAGCAAATATAGATAAACAATGGAGGAACAAATCGATATTGTTATTTTTTAAGGAAAGGCCTTATTTCTTATTTTTTCTTTCGATAAACTGGATTTTTTAGGAAAGGCGAGATTAATTCTATCAGCAAATAGAAAAGTTTATTTCAAACTGAATAGAAAAGAAGCGAGTTGGGTCGGAGAAAAGAGTGAGGGGGAAAAATAAAAAAATAAACGGAAATAGCTAGGAAATCTTTAGGGGTTTCCCCTCAATTTCGAAGATATACGCTTTTTCGTTTCAATTTCTGGTCTCTTCTATTTCTTTTTCTATTCCCCCTTTTTTTCAGCCTTTCCTTCTTCTCACCTCCTTCATCCCTACCCGTTCTCAACTGGCACCTAATATATAAAAATCCGAATCGAGCCAACTTTTCCAATTGTAATCGCGCACAATGCCTCAGCTTAGAGAGCTCCTACCATTCCTCCTTCGCATCTCGTCCATCCTCTATACTTCATCCCTGACCGTAGGATTCGAAGGGATCGTGAGAGGTAGAAATTGATCCTACGATTGTTAATACACGGATTTGAACGTAGAATATTCTTTGTTTTACTCCGTCACTATCTAAAGGCAAAATATATTGTTACGCCAAAAAAAGTAGAGGCTTTTTGTGTCAAAAATGGACATAAACTGGTTAAAGATAAGATAGATAACAAATAGCGAGGATCATTTGCTTAGAGGATATCGCTCAAATATGAAACTTCAAGGTTTGAGCTTCAAACGTATCTATTTTTCTAAGGACGAAACTTCAAAAGGTATACTTCACCAAACTCTAGATATCGCAGTATCTCTACAATTACCTGAGTTTACCATATCTCAAAAAGCAGAGGTGTTAATTTAGTTAAAATATGCTAGTACATTTTACTTTCTTACTCGTTTATCGAGAAAATTCAGCCAAACATTTGTTCTTTTGATGATTTGGATCCAATGTTTTAATCGTTCTACGTAGAACGTTTTGAAAAAGAAGAGTGCTGGATATAAGCCTCTTTCTTTAAAAGCGTAAAGAATGAGAAGGGACTAAGGGATAAGGTACTAAAGTCAAGTTGACCGTTAGTAAATAATAAAGAAAAGAAGAACTATATAGCTACGTCTCTTTGTCTTTAAAATTGTTAATGGAAGTCCGGTTGGTTCCGGATCGCTAATGGTTCCTTTTTTATCTAAAATTTCTCCTTATAGATTGCAGCCTCTCACTAGGTGCAAAGAAAAAGAAAAAAAAACTTAAAGGCTTTTTTGTACGGAAAAACCAAGTTGAAGACGGGAGGTAAAGATTTTAGTTTGGTTTAAGTCTTAGATTTCGCGTTAGTCCAAGTGGCGCTGATGGATCTGTAGTTAATACGAGTGAAGCCTCGTTTTCGAATGAATGAGGATCGAAAAAGACCAAGGTTTTTTTTTATTCGAAGACTTTGAGGGGTTAGCGACAAGCGCGTTTCGAAATCGCCGATTCGCTTTTTTAACTTTTAGGCGGGTTTTGTTTTTTCTCTCCTCTGTGATTACACTCTCATTCTGACTTCTCGCAAAGACTGAAGGAAAGGATACATGGTCCTTTTTTTGGGGGGGGGGGATAGACGGTATGTGTGTATGACGTGTTTTGTGAGTGAGTACAGAGTTAGTGACAAAACATCCTCCCTGGTATAGCGCCGAGTTCCATTTTGAAAACTTATGTAGGGCAGAAACGTTACGGACGGTGAAACCTTTTCTGAGTCCAAACACATGCACCACAGAGCGGAATCCTATAGCTGCACCCGAAAGAAATAATCATGTACCTCTGTTTCGTTCGCACGTGTACTACAATCCTTCTTTCAAACTCCACCCCAGGATTGCTCTAAAACACTCCTCTTAGATTAAATCTTGAAATTAGGAGCCTGACTATACTGAGTAGATCGTTTGAAGTTGGAAATACCGGAGTTCCGTTGTAAATTAGCTTAGTTTATTAAGAGGGTACTTGATGAAAGCCCTAGGAAGGCGGGTGCGAACTAACCCCGCTCGTGCAAAGTAAGAGAAATCCTGGGGGTTTGAGAAGGAAGCAGCAATAGCTATAGGGCAGCCTGGCCTGCAGGACTGCGAGTGTGTTTTGACGCGGAAGAGACTGGTTCGCCTTTTCTCTAGCTCTAGACTTCTATAGGTTCTCCTTAAAGTCGGCCGTTGGTTCTCACCCGCGACAAGCCAAGCCTGACAGCAGTTCTAGCGTGTCAAAGAGCAGCGCGCTACCCATTATTCACCGTGCCAAATTGCCAGCCTCTATAGTTGGTCCGCTTCTATCAATCGACCTTTTCCTTTCCTTCCCGCCATTTCCTTATAGGTTTGGCCTATAGCTACACTTTCTTCCTTCGTCTTCTATACTTTTCTCGAGACAATAAGTCCGGTAACCTTAAAAGGGAAACGGGTTATTAGCGGCAAAACGAAGAGCGAGAGAGAGAGAGAGAGAGAGAGAGAGAGAGAGAGAGAGAGAGAGAGAGAGAGAGAGAGAGAGAGAGGCGAGCCGGGCTGATTGGATTTCGCGCTGGCGTCTTCTCAATTCGGCCAAAGACTCCTTCGTCTTCTCCCAACCATATAATAAGAGGCGTTAATTGTCTTCAACTTTTGATAGAAGAGACTTAGGTAGTGTACCACCCTCTTAATCTCATTTTTGCTTTCCCTTTACGAGATCCTTATACTTTTCTCGAGTATCGAGCTCTGAACTCAGTCTTTCTCTTGAAAACCGATCTTCCAGAAGTTTCTTATATATACTTGTCCGGTGCTAGAATACTGTACTGGTATACTTCCTAAATAATTAACTTTATACAAAATTTCTCTTTTATTAATACATTGCCGTTGGGGGAAATAAACTATGTACATTTATGGTATGGGTCACCGTATCCAGTTTTGTTCAGACAGACAACGGAGACAATGACATAGCACGCGTTTATACTTCAGGACCGGTGAAGCCTTGAACGAAGGGTTTCGTCTTATTAATAATAATAAAACGTAGGCTGAAAAGAGACGATAATCTGGGTTGATGGTCACGAGAGGGACCCCTTGTCCATTTTTTTAATCGGGTCCGAAGGGACGGGGCGGGGTCCGTCGTCGTCGTCGTAATCGTATATATAGCCGCGCTGCTCGAGACTGCGAAACAATCAGTTAAGGCCGGACCGACTGTTTTATTTCTTGTTTTTCGTCCCCGTCCGAATTTGTCGTTCTTTGTCATTTTTAATCCGTACCAGGAGCGTCTCTTTTCATTGGGAGAAAACGAGAGAGCGGGAGACCCTCTCTCTGTAAGGACAGAAGTTGAGGACAGAGTTTGCTCGACGAAGATTAATGAAAGAGCACTCTAGAAGCGAAGCGAAACGAAACGTACGAATGAACGGCGTAGCCGAGCGAGCGGCAAATATATCCCTTATATCAAGCTGCTCATACACACATACACTCGGTTCTTTTCCGTAATACGTTAACTTCCTAATAAGGGGAATTTTGAAAACGATCGTTGGCATAAATCTCGCTTAGAGCCCGTTCTCCTTTCTACTCCGATTGCCCACCCGCTACGCCCACTCCGGCCTTTTTCCATCCTTCCTTCTTTACTTCCTCGGCAGGCAATATAGCCTTCGCCTTCTTCTTCTTGGCTCGAGCTTCTCTAGCTTTCTCTCTTTCTCGCTGTTGAACTTTTGCCGGAGTATTTTGTCTCGAATTTTTCCGCTTTTCGAGCTCGTTGATCACGGAGCCGTCGCCATCGAGATGGCACCTCGTTTGTAAAGGAATCCCAGTACCACCACCATCACCACCACCATCACCATCACCGTTTTAAGCCCGACTCCTACGCCGCGCTCTTCTAGGTGGTGTTATTAAACTATATCCTTGTTGTTATAGTAGATTTCAAAAGTTTAGTAGTGCGGAGGGTCGGAGCTGATGGTCAGGGTAGTTTGGACAAAGGGTCACAGGTCTAAAGTAAAATATATAGCTCGTCATTTCTAAATGACACCGTGAGCTTCTTTTTGGGAAGCCTTTTAATCATTTATCTCTCGTTTGGTCGAATTAACCCTAATGAAAGTCGCGATTTTTGGACAGTTCGAAACTTTTGGGGCCGCGAAAATCTCCTACAAATTCGATCAAAGCTGATAAACGCTTTTACCTATTGAAGTAGAAAATTAAATTATTGGATAATAGACGACGTCGTCGTGATAGAAAAGAAAGTTTCCTTGGATCCTGAAAGTCTGGATTCTGTCCAGCGAATGAGTATAGCCTTATATTTCTGTGACTGCGCAATTACAAATATAATGTACGATTAGGAATGATAAAAGTGACCTCGTGATCTCTGTAAAGTTACCCCGAACGCGTGGTAGCTATAGGTAGCTACTTGGTGAATTTTCCTTGTCTATTTCACGTGAAACGCTCGTTAAACCTCCATGCAGGTAGTTTTTATAAGATCCCCGACCCGTTTACCTTGGCAACCTTTTTAGAAACGATACAATCTTTTTTATTCCCGCTTCAGACGCGCGAGTTGAACTTTTTCGGTCTCGTTTTTCGTTTTTTTTTTTTTATCCCTCGCTCATCTCGCCGCCCGGTGCGTGTCTTTTCTCTTTCTCATGTCTGTCTATCCTTAACGACTGTTACTTAACGAAGTCGAGTTCCTAGAGTAGAATTCCTTTTTGTATAAATGAGTTAAAACGGCAACTATAGAAAGAAGAAACGGACGTAAGGAGACGAGCGAATGCGAAACGGTCTTTATTTATATCGAGGGAAATTCTGTTTCGTACTGCATTTCAGCCAAAGTTAGCAACGTAACCCAAACTTAAACGCGATAGTTCTGTTGTTTGAATAGCAATCGACAATGGCAGATTTTGACGAGGTTAGCGAAGTTTTTCTCATATGTAACGTAAAAAAACTCTAACATTATTTTGGAACCTGATACGTAGTACAAAAAACTAAACAAAGTTCACGTCATTTCTTTGAGCTCTGACAGACTCTCTCCTATCTCTTTTCCTGCTCCGTATTCATCTCTTGGTACTATAGTTTTTACTTCTTATAAACTTATTTCAAGTTGAACGTGACCACTTGCTAGCTAAGAATCGAGATAGCTATAATTCGCCTGGTTTTAGCTTAGCCTGGGAAACGCGAAGGCTGAATATACCAAGCTTTCTTAACGACCCTAGCTTTATACGTATCGTTTAGAGAGTTAACCCTTGGGTCCTCTCGAAATCAGGTAAACTTTGTCAAACAGATTTAAGGGAAAGCTGCATGGGCCCGAAGAAGGTTTCCCCGATTATAGTACCCGTGAGAATAATACCTATTCCTGGAATATATAAGACGTAGGAACTGGATGCGGCTATAGTCGACTCTCACTCTTCTCGCTGCATGGTGCTGGCGGTAGACCTCAAAGTCCTGGTGTTATTTCCAGAGCTTTCTTGTACTAGCCTAGCGTATGGAACCCAGATTTAGACTTATTACTTCGTCATGCACGCCTAGTTGTCGGCTTTTACCATATTATATCATAAGCGCGACTATATTCGCCAGGCGAGAGCGGAACTAAAGACCATGTACTTTCTCCCTGCTACCTACGCAAGTTTGAACTCTTGCAGTAGCTTACTGTATATTTTAATACGGTTAAATATTTAAGAGACTCTTCAATCCGCGTGTTTTATATGCAAGTACCATTTGACTGAGTTGAAAAGGATTGAATTATTTTATTTATAGCGTGTTTAATAACGAAAATTACCCAAATCTATCTTAACTTGATCGACTTGCGAGTTGTGACCGACAAAACACTTTCCACCACCTTGCAAATATAATTTTAACCGATACTTGGCATTATGTTCCATAAGTTTGTCGCTGGTTACTGAGAGCTTGTCATGAAGTAACGTAGGTGGAACGTCATAGCCTGGTGAGGCGCTGTCAAAGGCTTAGTACAGACTAAATAGGAAGATGGACTACAAAATAAACCGAGTGTAGTCAGTTCTCGCTTCTGTCGTTCTCGTACTAGCTCGAGCTGTAAGTCTCTAGCATAACGAAGTATGCGTAGTGTTATACTTATGGAACATATCTAATAAACTTATGATATAGCCGATATCGAAGCTTCATTCTTTTTAGGATCCAATTCGATTTCACCCCCTGCCAATTCTTTTTAGATTCGAGGCAATCGCTCACCGATTAAAAACATAAGCCTCCGTTATTTTTTCTCGATTATACACCCAGTATATATGCGCACTGTCTAACCCGTCCATCTAGAGTCATTGGAGCGCGATCCGAGCTCTAAGATGCGTACAACATCCATCCTTCTTCCTCGTGACGAGTTAAAAACGTCTGATGTATGGGAAGGACCCATTCGAATAAAAGAAAGAAGAAAAAACATACATTGAAGAATAACTGTCCTTTGGCTGCTGCATGGGGAAGGCATTTTAGACTTTCGACTCTTTTCGTTTATACTGAAAGAGAAAAGAAAAGGAAGGCGAAATTCGGAATAGTCAGCCATGCAGTATTGATCCAACCGTGCTTTAATTCAAATCCAATTTTATCGAACGTTTCCTACTCCTTTCTCTACTCCCCCCCCCTCGCCGTACCTAGATTTCTGTTTGGTAGAGAGAGAGAGAGAGAGGTTCAAGAGAGGATGAAGATAAAATGTTGCGTTTCTTTTTCTTTAGTTTGAGACGTAACTTTTATTATTTGCATTATTCGTACGCGTCTGGAGCAAATTTTGATTTCCCCTAATATCCCCTGTGAATAAATTTTGGGATTCACAACAACTTAAACTTAATATTTAATTTTTTTTATTGCATCGAAGACCTAAATCCGCGATTTCTCCGAGGTTTCTCGTGCTGTTGAAACAAATGTGGCTTTATACCTGTAGTATATAGGGGAAATGTATTATTTTTTGTCGCCGTCACCATCCCTTTGGGGGAATAAGGACTACAGTTTGGGTACGTTCTTCTAGAACACGGTGCCCGCGAGAGTTGATCGAAGTTTCTCCTCTTGAATGCCTTATAGCCCGTATCCACCAGGGTTAAAGACGACTATATAGGAAGAGGAGAGAAGCGGCGTCTTTTTTTGCGCTCGCTCCGATCCTTTTCTTCTTTTTTTCTTTTTTAGACCCCTTATAATAGGGCAACGCGTATATCTTGATGATGTTGAGCTAGAAAAGCGGAAAGTCTGAATCATTTATCTAGCCGTGTTTGCGATAAAGGCCACGCCGGGTACAAAAGAGACAACGGAAAAGGAGAAGGAGGAGGGAGGTGTATGGAGATGGAAAAGAGCTAGTCGGCTTTAGGAAACGTCCGAAGTTGCCCGCGCGCTATCGCTTCCCAGTTCGCTCGATAGCATTGCGAAGCGAATTACGTACGCTTGCCCGACACAAAAGGATTTTTGCAGGCCCTGAGTTTTCACGCCGGTCCTTCCACCTTTTTAAAAGCGGGGGAGGATGGGGAAAAAAGCCAGAAATATGTGGCAATGACGAGTGGGATGGGGATGTAGGTTTCGCTGCTGGCAACTTGTCACTTTAGCTCCTTTTAATTCCGACTTCTTTCCGGGAACAATGGCGCCAACAGAATCGAGAGAATCACCTACATTCGCGTTTTTACGCCACAATCTCGCTCCCTCTCTATCTCTTCTTCATAATCTACCATCCTTTATGGTATCTCTTTAGACCCCAGAATTTAACGCTCTGCACCAGTTTTATGAGAAGATATCATAAATACTCGCATTAGTTGGGTTCATTCTCAGAGAGTTTAAGAGTTAAATATAACTAGGTACATGTTCGGACGCTTTTTCGCTGAATTTCCAATATTTCTAAACCTTTGACACTTTTTACCCATGTACTGTAAGGTTTCCACATTCAGTAGTGAATTCTGGACGCATTTTTAGCACCACAACAATTCATAATTTTTAAATCTAAATTTCTCCTTAAGAAATAATCTATACTTATATTCAAAGTACCTTTTATGTATAATATTTAACGGTCCCCATAAATATTCCTCCAAGCTTTCATAATATTATCAATGAAAGTACGCAAATTTCATTATTAGAAATATTAAATAACTTTAAAATTTAAAATATAACTTTATTTAACAAGCAATAGGTAAGTTTTCAAAGTAACGCTTTATACCACCATGCAGGTCTGTAATTTTATTAACCGTATTAATAACGCGATAAAGAGCCTGGGTTTCAAGTAAAACTTTACAATCTTTCGAAATCTTAGACTGTTACATATTTAAGCGTTGAAAATTTCGTTATTAAAAAGGCGTCTAGCTTCTTAATAGTTTAGTAATTAAACGACGCCGACCTTTTCTTATTTTTCGATGAGAAATAACACCTCGGCTTTAAAAATTTTCGCCTTTCGCGTTAAATTTTCAATTTCCCATTTTAAAATAAGCGTCGTCGGTACGGCGCGAATATAACTTTTGAGAAGCGTATATAAAACTCCCGAGTCGTCTGTGATAATTTAAATATCGCCATAATTCCCCTAAGGCAAAGGCATACCTTGGCCCTTACGAATTTTCAAAACCCAGAGGGTAAGGGGCCACGGAAAGGATTAGACTATCTTTAATAGTCTCTTTTCGCCGCCTACAACAACTATAACATGCAGAAACCCCAAGCATATTGAATTAAGTCTCCTTCTCACGGTGAGTTGTTATTCCGTACATCCATTTCCAACACAGTTCGCAAAATCTTTCTTGTTTTGAAAAGCGATAAATATTGTTTCAGTCATCATGGTGACTTCACTTTGGACATTTATGTGCCGCGGGTAAAACGTTTCTACAGGCGCGTGACTGATTGATTCGGACTGATAACTGAAGCTGAACCCAAACCGCTTTACTTAAGACTTAGCTTAAATTTTCATAGTTAAGCTTAAATTTTCATAGTTAAGTTACTGTAAAGTAACCACAAATTCAACAAGTATGACACTCAATGAAATATATTAATGAAGGTTTATTTGCTAGTAAAGCAGTTGTTATTTTGTCAAAATGATCGTAAGAGGGACCGTTGCTGGTGATACTAATAACTTATAATAGAAATTATTGAGATTTCTAAAAACGGTATCAAGTAACTATTGGAAACGGCTATTTATGTCCAGACCAAAACCGAAAACAATGAGCGTAAATAATGTGAATGGGACTTTAGGCTGCGAGCGAGCGTGAAAGAGAGAAGACTTCCCTCCTCCTTGCGTAAGCATATATATGGTAGAAAGAGATATACCTTATTTCCCCGAAATACGGTAAGGAAAACAAGAAGAACGTGGGATATAGTTTACCTCTTTGTACTACTCATCCCACTTCTCAGATTTAATTTTAACTCTTTCACGTGCACGCCGGAATGAACTGCCGGGGATTTAAATTCCGAACCTTTCCGGACCCCGTCTCTTCTCTCTCCCTGTTCTTTTCTAAGCCTATTTCTCCTTCCCGCTAGCCACATCTCTGGCTGCTCTTCTATTGTATTACAAGTTGCTCTGATTTGTAATTACCAATAAAGCGGAGGCTGCGAGACGGTGCATGCGGGGAGATGTATAGGTATAAAACTGACCCTTTCTACTCCAGTTTAAATAAATGCTCTTTCGGTCATGGAACGACCCGGGTCTAAATACTCCCCACCGAGTTCTCTAAACTCTTATACGTATGCGTGTGTTGTATAGCGGTAGAACCGTAGAACTATCGTTCTCTTATCCAATTCTCCTCTCCTATCTGACTCGGACGAGCTTTTCTAACTAACGAATAATATTGGGTCTCCACGGAATAACAAGAATAAATTGGTCTAGCTCGCCTATGAATATTTTGCTTTTACCATTTTGTAATAGCATTATTAATTTAGAACATACCTAGCTTTTTAAGATTTGTTCCAGAACTATGACACTACCTATACTTCGTAATGCTAGAGACTTACTGAGAGCTAGATGACTACCCTCGTTTTTTGTAGTCCTTCTTCCTATTTAGTCTGTACTAAGCCTTTGACAGCGCCTCACCAGGCGTCGTCGCTTTACCTCGAATCTATGACCTACGTCACTT
Organism: Phalangium opilio; assembly: GCF_054372755.1. Lineage (NCBI taxonomy): Eukaryota > Metazoa > Arthropoda > Arachnida > Opiliones > Phalangiidae > Phalangium > Phalangium opilio. The sequence goes on from NW_028324155.1 coordinate 857,491, forward strand.
CATGACAAGCTCCAGTTTGTAACCAGTGACAAGAACCCATGGTATTATCAGGAAATTGTGTGATTGTATAATATTGTACTGTGTAATATTTATCTGTAATTATGAACTAAAGTTCGCGACACTTGGACCATAAAGGCTATGAGTTTCGTCTAGTCACACTAGCAATTCAAGGTGTCACCTCTAAACTTTCCTGTTATTTTAAGTACAATACTTACGAGATATTTAAGTAAATTCATGGTCTGTCTCTCTCGTTCGTTGGTTGTAGTCTAGCGCTTCGATGATATTCAAATTCCCTAGTAAATAAAAGGAACTTTAAAAGGCCAATCGGGTTTGGGGAGTTCCACCGCACCGCGTGGCCTTTTACATTTAGTTCTCCATAACCTCTTCTTCCTCTTTCTCTCTTACTCTCTATCAGGTTTATTTTTCCCGGAGTTACACGCAAAAGCGATAAGGGTCGAAATTTATGGGCAGAAATATCGCTAAAGGCTTTAAACTATTTTCCGTTATAACTCTCCCTTCCTTTTCCCGCCTCGTGTTTCCCTAATTGGCTCTTGTTTAGCTTCATCTTTCGTCGACCTTTGATCCCTTTTTACGTATCGACATTTCCTGGATGAAACCTAATTTTGCGGGAAAAGATGAATCGGAAAGAAAATTTAGAAAAATCGTTATATTTATTTATTTTTAATCCTTAATTTAATTGGGTTTGGAAATTTTTACTAATTTTAGTAAAAGTGAAAATTGAAGCCTTAAAATAAAAATAAATTTAATGGGAAATTTTGAAGATTTTAATTAATTTCTAGAATTAAGGAATCTCCGGAGATTTAATTTTCCTTAATCCTGTGTTTTCATTATGTTGAAGGGAAGCGTATTAGCTGTTGAAAGTAGTAATACCAATTCAATCTTCGTGTCCGACCTCTTTCCAAACCTTTTTTTGCATACAAACACCGCCCATTTTTTTCTATTTCTAAACTAACCATAACTCTTTCTTTAATAATCCCGAGAATCTCTGAACCCTTTCAATCCGACGACGCGATCGTTAAGTTTAATATCTGTAGCATTTTAATGGATTATTCTTAAATTAAAGACTGAGATGGCTTAATCCACGCCCGAAGAGCATTTTTTTTACTTCGCCTTTCAAATGTCCCAACCTCTCGAATTAAAAAGGCGAAAATTTACGGACTTTTATCAGATTCGCGTCGAAGAACGCCAGCTCTATTTTGAAAGAGCTGCTAGCTAGGCCTTGGGTGTGTGGGTGGACGTTCTTTCGCTAATTAAAGAGTTTTGTGTCCGGAGCTTGGAAGTTAGGGATCGAGGAGGTGGGGGGTTGATTGCTAAAGCTTCTCCGAGTGCTACGTACGTACTCTTTTGCCTTTCCACTATTTCTGGCGAACCCATCCTTATCGGGCTTCCAGCTTTTCCTTTCCACACCCTAATTCATCTTTGCCTTCATAAAAGTATCGTTAGTTTGGCCTCTAATCTACACCCGAGCAAAAATTTTCTTTTCCTAAGTACTGGCTGGACCTCCCCGTCTTTCCCTTCATCGCATCCATCCGTAGCTTTTAGCCGAAAAACCTTTTTTTTACAGCCACCTTAATCAATGACATTTTTGCCTGCTAGAAATTAATGAAATTCAAATGAGCCTAATTTCGTTCGGAGGTTTTTTTTCTCACTCCTTTCCCGAAGCCGAGTATTGTTTGCCATGGTATGAAAAAAAAAAACGGTTTTGAGTTTTTTTTTTCTGTACCCGATTTTATATAAACGTACCAATTACCTTCGATAAAACAAAAGAAAAATTAAAACCTTCATTTTATATATTTTTAATTTAGGTTCTTATTATTTACGAGCGTGTTAAAGCAAAGGAACCATTAAAAATTTAACTATATCATCCTCCATTATAAGTTTGATGGAAATTTTAATGAATTTAGTTCTTTTTTTTGTAATTAGAAACACTTATCGGCTTTATATACCTTCATATCAGTTTTCTTATACCTTATTTGCACCTCTACAATTAAGGGCTCTGAGTCAGAAATTTCATCAATTTTAGCGACCGTTTCAAACATTAATCTTCTTTAAAGACGCCGTGATTAAAATTTAATAAAGGGGCAAAATTAAGAATCTTACTCTTTTCTTTTTTTCGTAAGAAATAATTGGAAATAATTATCGACCATTTTTAATTGGCGTTCCCCAATATCCCCATTCAATTTTATTCGCTCTAAATCCCTGTAGATAGGCCTAAGTCAATAATTTCGGGGCTAGGAGTGAGAGGAGAGGAGAGGAAGGAGGAAAAGAAGAGAAGTAAGAGTACCCTGGCGTAGATTAATCCGCGAAATTACCGCTTAAAGTCCAAGCTTGTTCTTTCGAAATTGCCTCACTAAATCATGGCGCTCAACTTCTAACCACATCGACGTATTTAAAAGTAATCCTTTACTGGAGCTGCTGCAGTATACGCTACGGGACGACGGTGGAAGAGTTAGAATTTAGGGTTTTTGGGATACGGGTTAGCGAGGGCAAGGGACTGTTCTAAAACCCCTCGAGACTATGCTAATTCTACTGTAATTAAAGAGAAAATACCCGCGCGCGCCGTGAATATTCGTCTTCTCCCCTCTTTTACGTGGAAGAAAGAAACTCTTAAGCCTTGGCTCTTTTTCCCCCCTCCCTCCCCTTCTTTCACTCTAGCTAGCTCCGTTACCCCTTTCCTTACCCCCTGTTCTTAATTAAGGTCATCTATTAGAAGAACGCGACAAGGGGCTCACCCTCCAATTTTGCGCACCCTTCACCTCTAGTTTTCTCGTGAACTGACGGAATATTTCTGTGAATATTGGGTTAAACAACTACTTTCATTACATAATCCCGCTATAGCGATTGTCATATCTCACGGGCAACCGTCATGTACTCTTTACCTTTATGGATAGATTTAATTTTAGAAGTAGGAATGGAGAACGGTTAGTATTAACTTTAGTCCGACTCATAGCCCAGTATAGAGCCCCTCCCTCCAACACGTAGCGAGAAGTTTAAATTATCTTATTGGCTCACTTAAACTACGTTTTGATGACGTTGCTGACGGGGACGGCGAAAAATATGCAGTTCCTTTTTACCTCTGTCGCTATGACCCGCCTCTTTTTTCATACCCCTCCGTCCCGTTGAAGGGGGTCCGGAACTTTGACGCGCGCCCACATTACTCTGTTCTCCATTCCTACTTCTAAAATTAAATCTATCCCTGCATGCCTTATTTAAAGATAACGATACATAAATATTCGCGAGAGAATTCAATTCTTCTATTTCTTACACTTTCTTCCAGGGCTGATAAACCTTTCCATCCCTCTACTCCATAGCTCTCTCTCTCCCTTGCGAAGCAACCCAGCATAGGGATCGTTTTTATCTCCCAATTTTTTCTTTTTTTCTCCATCGCGCACCATCCTCTTTTCTCCTAAGAGGGTGTTCTTTTCTTTAGGGTAAAGTAATTTTTCCTTAGTCTTGCTTTTTTTCTATCCTCTTTATCCCCACCCTCCTCGTACTTTTTCTTCTTCTCCTTATTCTTCTTCTATCCGAGTCTGAAGAGGAGGCTGAACATATTTGATAATGAATCATTTTCAGGATTGTCTAATAGATGGCGTCCCAAACGCCCTAGCATAACAATGGCCGACGGAGAACAAGAATAAGAAGAAGAGCTATATAGTATTCTCTAGAGAGATCCCACGCCTGCTATATATGGGTTGGCCTGGGTATAAGTCTAAAAAAAAGCAAAAACGGATCAGCCTCGCCCCGCTATAAAGGATAGGTTAGACCAGACTCTTACCAGAATCGACGCGAACAATGTATTAGGCTCTTTCTTTTACGGATGGTGTAGATTAATCCTCTTTTCCGCCTTCTCTTTCGCTTAGTTCCTCAATTGGAACCTTCTTTAGGGTTTTAGATATGGGGGTTAGGCTTTTTTATCCACGCTTCTCTCTTTCTCTTTTTTAACCCTCCGGGGTCGCATTTGACAAAGGCAAATAATAACCACCTTGGGGTAAGGAGTGAGACCGGCGGGATAAGGGGAATACGTCCTGAGAGGGTTATATACGCCTAAGAAAGAAAAAAAAATCTTGTTCCGATCGCTCTGATTACGGCCAGAACTCGGTGTTAAAATAGAATTTTGCATAAGACCGATTATGGGACGAAAAAGCCTCTTAATCCGAAGTTATGTAGCTGGTAGAAAACTTGTAATCATTCTTCATTAATAAATCCATTCATTTGATAAGAAAACTTCAGTTTACTATACTCCGGGTCCTGATTATAGGTCCGGGCTTAACCTCATCGCCTCCATTTTGATGGTGGTGGAAAAAAAATCTACAAATTTATCACGAGCTATTTCCATCGACTATTTACAGCCTTCATTATCGGTTAAAAGAGGGGAAGGGATTGGGTGTACTTTTGACTTTGTCTTAATGTTTAAGATTAGCGCAGAGGTTCGGTATAAGGAAAGGTTTTCGATCATAGGGTGGAGTATCCATCCAATAAGGGGCGAAATTTTCGCTTGTGTCACGTTAGACCTGACTTTAATTTGACGACCGTATTTATCCAAAGGAAAAAAGCAATTTATGCTCAACCAATAAGGATTCTTTTTTTTTTATTCGCTAATACCCGTCAGTTCTTGTTAAGACATACCTTTTTTTCTTTTTTGGTCGTAATAGAAAAGCTAGAGGGATCGACAAATAACAGGTTACTCTCGGCCATTCTCTTTTGACTTTATTATAATTTTCTTTTTATAATCTTGGCCCCCTTTTTCTCTTAACCGTTTTATTTTTGGCTTCATTATAACTTAAAGAGAAGTAAATGAGATTGTGATATACTTAATATTAAAATTTTGGCAAAGCAGCGGCAAAGTGTCAAAGTTTATAACTATTTTTAAATTTTAAATGACTTATACTTGAGGTATAATTTATATTAATCTAAAAAACCCTTTAGCTTCATGCATATTAAATTAATTGAAATCAGTATTTTGTTTGCCAAAGCGTGCGAATTTATTATTTATTTATTTACTTATTTTTTTATATGGGGAGGGAGGAAATTCGTTAAAAATTTACATAGGCTCCTGCTTGTCATTAGCGGGTAAGGAAAAAAAGATAAATAAAATAAAAATGCAAATAAAATTTAATCTTAATTAAGCGACGGAGTTAGACCTCTAGCGGCTTTCCCAACTTGTGGATAAATAAAATAATACTTTAAGGTTCCCCCCATGCAGAATGTACTCTTTTCGTTAAAAATTAAACACCGTTTTCGTCAAGACAAAAGCCGACGTTGCGTTCTCTCTTCTTCAATTTCGTAGTACTTCTTTTAAATAATTAAAACCGCGTCAGAATCTAATTAAGCAACCCCCCCCCCTCTCATCTTCCCCTTACCCCGACGGAAGCGAAAAGGGCCATTTTACTATTGATTTAAAGCCGCTTAGTTCTGAGGCTAAATTAATTTATAAAGGCGACGTTTTAAAATATCGTTTAAAAATTCAGTTCTTCTCGCATCCTCTAAATGTAGTTGGAATCAGGTTGAAACGTCAATGTGTACGAAGTAAGGCTCCAGCTTATTTCTAAGTTAGGTTTGGAAGAGATAAGAGGGAGTTTAACTTCGCCCGCGGTTTAATTTCAACTTGATCTCCTCGACTGTACCAACATGCTCTCTTTCTCTCTTTCTTTAAAACTCGTCTTTTGGAATCAACGCGATTCCCTAGAGATCTTATAAGGAGAGACCGCAAACTGTATTCCAAGAGAAAGCGGAAAGCAACCACCACCACTGCTAGCTCTACTCCTTTCTTACCTCTTACGTGTTTACCGTTTGAATGATTAATAGATTTTTGGCCGGCAACACTGCTCCTATTCAATTATGCATAGGGCGCGAGCTGGCTTCACCAGAGCAGTTTACCCTAAGTGCCTGCTTTGGTGCATATTTTATAAAGAGAGATCTTCCCCCTCTTTCTCCACTAGATATCGCGTGTCTTTCTCCGTATCGGCTTACTTTGATCTTGCTTACTTTGCTGGTGTATAAACAATGATATGATATTAAGCTCTTCATTGTTTATATAGGTATTTAAAAGTCAGGTGTTGAAATTTTTTACGTAAATTAATATTTTATTAAGAGTACTTTGCCAATTTCTTTTTATTTTTCATATTTACAAACTTTTTTTTTATTAAATTGAAAAAATGAATGGTTTCTCTGTATTACGGCTAAAACAATTTACAGGGGCTATGGAAATTAGCATTGCCTTTTTCAGCCTGTATTGATGTTTTACGGTCAAACACCAATGCTCCAGGAGCAGCATCCCGATGCCTTTGTATTTGATAATCATAATATTTGTGTAATGAAAATGTGTTTAAATATTATTTTAAACTACTCTATAGCAAAAAGAGTGTTTAATCACTAAGGGTCAAGTATACCGTATTAATATTTAAATTCGGTAAATGCGATTATACACGAGAGTTAGGGATATGATGGATTTTTGTAAATATCCCTAAAATATGGAAAACTGACGATGACAGGGTGTAAAGTATAGATGGGGGAAAAAGCAACCCATCTCCCCTAAAAATATATCGAAGGCGAATTAGTAGTGCCCGAGAAACTTGCTAAATTTTGTCGCGTCATTAGCAATAATTGCTCTAATGATTTTTCACACCTTAATGAGTGCGGGATGAATATATCCCCCCGTATGCCCCTTTTCGTCGTATCTCGGCTCGGAGCTAAAGGGAAGCCCTATTCTCGCGATGGGGCAACGAAGGCGGGTCTTCTCTCGCTCGCTAACGCGCGCTTTTGTCCGAGGGTCCCTTTTGTCTCTGACGCTTCTTCCTTCCTTCCTTCAGTCCAGAGATATTCTCGCTAATATCCAGTCACGTGTTTCGGATGGTCGAAGCACCGCGAGTTCTCATGGTTTCCGCGCGCGTGTACCTAACGTCCGTTAGGGGAAAGGGGATGAAGAGAGAGATTCGGAGCAACTTTGAGGAAGAGAATGGAGGATGGAGACGAAACGCGATACCGACCGAAATGATAACTCTTCCACACACCCCCTCCCTCCCCGTCATATACCCGCACCTCCTAGCGGGCTACTACCATCAGCACCGTCGCCAAAGGAGAAGGACACGGTGGGGATGATGACAGGGAAGCTCGTTCTCGCGGAATGTTACCTGATAGGCTTAAACAAGTTTAATACGCCAGCTACGGCCGCTAATTCGCGGAGACAACTCTGAGCGAACGTTTGAAGAGATGCATTCGCATTAAGTATATCTATTCGCCTTGACTGTTGATTTCCCAAGCCTTCCATCAGGATCCAGGTGGCCCGTTAAAGACGACGAAGGGTCGTCCGCGTCTTTTGATTTATAGCTTGCCTATCTGTAAAGGAGGATGGGAACGGTTTGTAGTAGCTAGGCGAGAAAGATGCGAACAAACCTCTAATGAACTTGTAAATTTACCTAGGCAAACTCCAAGGTTTCATATTTGTCGGGGGTAGATGGCTGATGGTATAGGGCCCAGTTTCTCCGCCACGGAAGTCCCCTGGCTAATCGGGCTCTCTCGTTTCCATCATTTAGCGAAGCACCGCGACAAGTGCCGCCATTGTTTCGTCGCTTACGACTAATGAGCGCCCCTATTGTCGCGTCGGGGAAACGAGAGGAGAACGGGACCAGAAAGAGGCCATCGCTCTCTTACGTATATGTATACGTACCCCGAGCGGATACTAGCGGCGGTGCAGCGGGCGTCACTCGCGGTTTACGAGTTTTCCCGCGCTTAACCAGCGCCAGCGCGATATTAAGCCCTCGCAAATATTAATCCGAGAAGAGATAAGGGGACCCAACATCGGATACTACCGCCAGTATGAACGACGAAACATAAAGGAAAAGGAGACGAAAAGAGAGGCAGGGATCGGGGAGGAGGAGGGGTTCGTGATGAGGATGAGAAATTTTTTTTATACTCCAAGTCGCGCCGTTCCGACTATACCTTAACGGAGTTTCTTACTTAAATTAGTTTCTTCCCTACCATCCTCATTTCCTCCTCCGGGTTCAGTCTCCCTTTTCCTCTTCGCCGCTTGCCGAATGAATAGACCTAATGATAGAGAGGAGAAGGAACCAGCTACCAGAATACAATGAAAATAGAGATTAGGAAATAAACGACTGAGCCACTAACTTAACCGAAAGAAATTATTGGATAGAATAGATTTTTGTTCTTCGAGCTGAGCTGCGTGTAGGGAGCGAGAAAAATAAAAGAACTCCAGTCATTAGCCGTAATTAGCTTTTCTTTCCATCGCTGAACGAAGGAACGAATCCCCTTTTTATACGCTTCAATTCCCGTAAATAATAAAAAGTTATTAGAAATTATAAGATAATGAAGAATTAAAAGCTTAAACGCCAGTGATATAATTAAAAACCAAGTTGATTCGTAGCGAGAGATTGCGAATTAAAGTAAAAGCAACGGTTTTATGAAGATCAAATTAACAATCGATATTCGTTGCAAAGAAAACTGAGCGAACGAACGAGATTAAAGTTTAACGTAGCGCGGTATTTAAATTTAATATTAAAAAACTGAAAGTATATATATATATATATATGTATATACAAGGGATGAGAACGAATTTAAACGCGAAATCGATATTTTTACATAAGCAAACTTGAAAATGAATAAAACTAGTTTAGTATCTATGGAAGATTTACATGGGGTATTACTCCGCCCTTTCTTTTCACTCTGCTTCGTTTATACTTGGCGTAACACTATATAATTTCCCTTCGTTCGGAAACGATTCGGGTCATCTTTAAACAATGACCGTAAATATTCGGTTAAACTTTCTTGGACGATATTTAAGACGATACATTAGACCTTTACAGCGGTTTCTATAAGAGTCTGACGTAGCAATAGGCCTGTATTTTGCCATAATGGAAGCGCTTTTCGATATTGAATCCTCTTCCTCTCTCTCCTCTTCCATCCCTCTTTATTTTTTATGCCCCTGTCGCATTTTGGACTAAGTAGGCCGTAAATGTATGTACCGTTTCGTAGAAAGCGGGGGGATAGGAACAAATAAAGAGGGGGTAAAACGAGGGGGTGCTGAATTTAAAGAGAATAGTGTAGGAGGTGCGTGCGATGCGTGGTGGTGGTGGTGGTGGTAGTAGGAGGAGAGACGGACGGTGGCCCTGACTAATGAAGCGGACGGTTCTGATAAAGAGAATTCTCTCTCTCTCTCTCTCCCTCCCTTCGCCACGGGGAATCATTTATGTCATTAGAGCTGCCGAAGCAAAAAGCTGATGTTAGAGGAAACAGCGTATAAAGTTACTGGCTCGCTCCCGAGCTTCTCTCGTCTCTGATGCTCCTCAGCTTCCCTCTTCGATTCCACATACACCGTAAAGTCACCTACTCACTCCTTTTCTATAGATACTCCACTAGGCATCGCTGAATTGAAATGATAGCAAATGCTGTTTTCCAATATACCAAAAGTCTATTTGTTGATGGAAAATGCCCTCTTCTTGCTGTTAAAAAACTGCGCTTTATAGATGTCCCCCATAACAAACCACTAACTATTTATTTAAATAGTGATTTGTTGTGGGGGGCATACATAAAGCGAAATTTTAAACAGCAAGAGAAGAGAAGGCCATTTTTCATCAACAAATATTTAAATATAAAGAGCCAAACATCTTGTCGCAAATGATTGAACATTAGAGGTGTTCAATGGGTTTGAATACTGAAATGCCTTACACCATAATTTAAAATATGTTCTGATATTGTTTTTCAAAATATTTGTGACATGGCAACCACAAATATTAAATGCAGGGAGAAAATTTAAATTTTTGGATAGAAACCCAAATCAAAACTTTTGCTGATGAAAAAACACTGTATTGTCAACTTCATGAAATGAACTTCCGTGTACCGGATATCTCTTATTCCACCTTTTGGTTCCATTCGGTGATGGCTTGTGGACAGAGTATAGGCGAGAGGACGTTTACGGGGGTGGTTTGGACTGGGGTTTGCGGGGAAGAATGCGGATCAAAAGAGACACGGTTTGAGGGGGCGTCGGAGGGGGGGGAACGAACAGGAAGGGGGAGGATGGGAATCGAAATTGTTTCCGGATACTAAGCGAAGCGAGAGGTTAAGTCAAATGCGAAAAAAGACAAATAGGCCACTATACTACGTCCCCGGGTACCTAAAAGGTTCGACTGACTGACTACTACCCTGTCTGATACCAGATCAGACCTATTCTAACGTGGTCAGTAGCGATTCTATATCAAACTGTGTTTTTTTGTGTTTCGTTTTCGTTGTTTTGCCCCAACATTCTTTTCTTTCGTCGTCTTTCTTCTTCTTCTTAGAGGTATAAAGGCAACGCGTTGTTTATATCATTTGACCTTTCGACCTTTTTGTGGGGACGTGAGGTTTGTTTTTGATGACCGGTAATCACCCGGGGAACAACGACAAAATGAAAAAACAAAAAAATAAAATGTACCAGATATAAGAAAGATAATTCGATTAAGGAAGCGTTCCTCCCTGAAAAATTGTTGATAATGACAACATAAAAAAATGTTTTTCTGTATGTACATAAACATAGTAGCTATAGTTTTATATCATCTTCGTAATCTAACCCGCGCGTTAAATTGCAATTGCATTGCATTGCATTGCATTGCGGAATTCGCTGGTGCGAAAATATCCAAGGACTAAATTCCGCTTCTCTGTCTTTAATTAAAGACCAGCCATTCTAAATATAAGACACGGGGGTTGTTTTTATTTTTTTACAGTACCAAAATTTTTTCCTGTACCGAATTTTTGTAAGTGACGATCATTATTTATTTCTAATGGTTTCTCTTTTATGATTAATATATTTTTGCGTGAAGCGTTACAGTTTTTAAAACCAGGCGCGCTATGAGACTCGCCTGGCTATACCGAACCATGCAAGAAGAATTCTCAAAGTTTTTTAGGGTAACCGCATTTATGACGACGACGACGACGACGTTCTTTTAGGGAGGGTCCATCCGCAGCATCCACACGAAGATTCTTCCTTTGGCTGGCTGCATGCGTCGCTGTCTTCTTTAAGCTTATATCTAGAACCGTGTGTGTGTTTGTATACATATACCTTTTGCTCGGTCATTTATCACCGACGGGGTGACTTCGCGGACGCTTAATCAGTCTCTCCTTTACGTGTTGACAAGGCACGAGACCCAAATAGTCCCTCGCATTGTACTCCTCTTTCCTGGGAATCTCAGATTTTTTTGGGGTTTTTTTTTCTCTCGTTCCTTTTTTTTTCTCAGACTCCCTAATATAGGATCGTTCGCACCCCATATTGAAACAAAGTATCTTTCTTCCTAATTTTGTTTACCATGCAGGCTTTTACATGTAACTGTGGAGATGTTTTTCGTGATTGTATCATTATTTTACGTGTTTATGGGACATATTGATTGGAGGGCAGAACAAATTGTATCTGCAAGTGGTTTGTTTACCAGACCACAATTTTTACAGGAAAAGATCTAATATAATACTCAACTCCCATTCATATTTATTAATTTTAAGTATTTGAAAATCGTCTGCTACGGAAAACACGTGGCGTTGGAGCCACTTGCGTATGCATTTAACTAGCACCGAATTTAGCAGGTACAAGTGTATGAGTAAATAGGTCATCTACTAAAATTCTTTTGTCTTTATAATCCATTTAATTAAATAGAGAGGTTTTCGGGTTATTAAGAAAAATAATATTAGCTCTATAAATAATTCTGTGAAAATTAAAAAAGTACGTTTTGTTTGCAATGCTAAATGGCACTTGCAAACGAAAATATAATTCTCGCAACAATGTTCCTAAGCTAAACTAAATCACGTTACACGGGGTTTTGTCCGAACAGGGCCTTAAAGGGGAAAGAGGAAGACGATGGAAGTCATAGCGGTGGCGTTGTGCTCGTATATTTTCTTTGAGTAAAAAGGCGCGAAGTAATTAGGTTCATCTTATAACAGAGTATACCACAAAAGAAAAACGTCACGAGGGTTGTGTGTTGGGGGTAAAAAAGTACGGTAGAAGTTAGCTAGCGGCGGTTCTCTTGGCACGTTTCGAAGCGGTTTGCGGTTTGCCCGAGAAATCGCTTGTTTGTCTTAGTAACGATATACCACAACCTGAACGTCTATTGTCTCTTTCACTTATTTTAAGTGAGCGGAAGGCTTTATTTCTCTCTCAAACTGTCAGGCGAGAAATTAGTCTTGTTTCCCTAAAATTCCTCGAAATCAAATAAGAGTCTCGAGTCACTCGGCTCGTTAAAAACTCCCGGAAACACGAGATTTTTTTTTGTTTACCAAACCGTATAGTATACAAAGTCGAGGAACTATAAATGAAAGAAATACAATCTGGTGTAGTGAAAGTCATTTGATATATTTACATTTGTCCGCTTTAATTAATCTTTATAAATAAACCAATAGTTTGATTTTCGTTGCGACGCGTATACAGGGTGTTTCTGATAAACCTCCTGTATACAGAAAAACCGTGTTAAACTTCAAAAATAAAAACTAGTTAACCTTTACATTTACCAATACTTAACCGGGGCTGGAAAAGTAAAATAAACAAAATGACATACAAGAGTCACTGTTATGAATTCCTCCTCTCAATATCTTATGTTGCATTTCTAAGATGTATAGCATACCGAAAATGTTATTTGAGTATGTGATAGCTCTAATTCGTTCCTTTCGAACGATGCTAAATACTTGGTCCCTAACTTTTCATGGTCTCTCATCATACGCCAAGTATAGTGAGATGAGTTAACTAGGGTGTGGCTTTGAAATTGAAAATGACTTTTACAACGACGAGGACGAGCAAGGCGAGCGCAATCCCCTTTTCTTCCACCGTGTCATCACTTTCCAACGTAGAACGTACCTTTTTTTAATTTTTAATCCGAACCTGTTTGAAAGTTATTACTCTCGGCCTTAAAATTGTAGCGAATTTAATTAAGTTTAATGTACTTTCACTTATAATATTACTTAGCTTTATATTTAAGCTTAGTTTAACGAGCGCTACTAATATTAAACTAGGTGGTCCGGGTAGCTCGCGTCAATTGCACTATTGGGTTGAGCGAGATAAAAACTAAAACAAGTAACGTCAGTTTGTCTAGGGGTTTTCATGCATTAGATGTGTAAGCTTAGGTTAAGACAAGGGAACTTAAATTGTGTTGCCAATTAACCAATATATTTAATTACCAGAGTCAATATTTTTAAATGATTTGAACCAACAAATTGATATGACAATAATAAAATAACAGGCACATTAGGCCGTATAAAATAATAGGCACATTAGGCCGTATAAAATAATAGGCACATTAGGCCGTATAAAATAATAGGCACATTAGGCCGTATAAAATAATAGGCACATTAGGCCGTATAAAATAATAGGCACATTAGGCCGTATAAAATAATAGGCACATTAGGCCGTGTAAAATAATTGGCACATTAGGCCGTGAAAAATAATAGGCACATTAGGCCTTTGAAAATAATAGGCGCATTAGGCCTTTGAAAATAATAGGCGCATTAGGCCTTTTAAAATAATTTAGGCGCATTAGGCCTTTTAAAATAATTTAGGCGCATAAGGCCTTTAAAAATTAAACAGGCTCATAAGGCCTTTAAGGTTTGAAAGCGCGTTCATTTCGAGCCGCGTTAGCAAGTTCCGATAGTTAAGGTTTTCACATTACCGTGAGTCGGTCTTGAAGAGAGCGGGGTGCCAGAGTTCAGGAACTCTTGAAGGTTAGCGGTTTTTCTCCAACTTCAGTGGTGGCTCCAAGTCTGATCAGTCGGTCAGGACTCAAAAAAGTATATCTCTTAGGTCCTTGTCCTTTGGTTTTATACCTGACCTCTTGTAGGTACCAAAGGTAGGCCCAATAGAATTCAATGGGGCATGGTTCTAGTATGACCACGAGGGTCATGCTCGATGGTCACGTGACCCAAAGCCATCCATGATTGGCTGTATTAAAGTTTCCCATGCACCCCGTTGGATCCGCACATCCTACATGGTAAAATCACCACCGCGCATCTTTGGGCTTAATTAGATTTTAATGCCCACGATTTCCATCGCGCACAAGCTTTGAACTTTTATGGCCGAGTCGCCATCGCGCACACCTGGGTTTAATTAGCGGGTTGCTTCTACTTTTGAAAAGTGAAGCAAAGGTTCAATAAGAAAGGTTTTCTTAAAAGATACCTACTATGGTTATACATAGTTCACGGTCAAGGTTCAATAAAAGTGTCACAATTATACATTAAGAGATTTAAGACTCTGGTATTGGTATTGGTATATAACTAAAATTAGCATTGGCTTGACAACACAGTTACCCTTATTGCAATCCCTCGTGCCCTTAAGTGCCCCTCTAAGATACGAGTTCAGTCTCATAAAAAGAACACTCGTCGCCGCCTAATGGGCTTAGACGCGACCCCTGGCCAGCAGGTCGCCGCACCTTTACCCATCAAGGTTATCTTTTACGAAATCTTAAAAAGAGTTAAAGAATGACGCTTTCCCGCGCCCTAGAACTCGTAGAGTTACTATTTCCCTTACCCTATCGTAAATCAAAATAAACAATAATAGGACACTTTTGGCCACGAGAATATGCGCTATTTTATATTTTCAGATAGTTTCAAACAACTTATATTTGATTAAGAATATAAATATATATTCGTTACATTCTCCCCCGACTATTGTCGAAGTCCACTGAGACCCTTTTCAATCTCCGCGTTAATTGAAACGAAATTAAAACAGTCGAGTAACATAAAGCTATTCACAAAATATACAATTATACATCTACAAAATATACATTAACTATATACAACTATACATCTAACAAACATACACTACCTATATAAAAAAAATACTAGTATCATTAATTTACAAGTGCACTTCGAAGTTTAATATAAGGCCTATGAAGAATGGTGAAAAATAATTCAACCAAACAAACAACAAAAAAAAAACAAGAGTAAACAGCATTAGTGTATTACTCTTCCTGTAACGGGATCCCGTGGACGCAATGTGCGCCCACCACACGTTACAAGTGGTACCAAATTAACATCGCCTTTGCCTAAGTTCTCGTGAAAGTAATCACTATCCTTAAGTTTGTTTTCCGTTCTTTCATGATAAGGCTTAAGCTGGGAGACGTGATAAGTCCCATATAGCACCTTTTTACCATCCATAGTTGCAAGCTTGTAACTATGGGAGCTAAGCTTCTGAAAAACACGGAAAGGACCCTCATATCGGTCAGCTAACTTAGCGGCGAAATCTTCAGCCGCCTTGGAGATAAAATGCGATTTTTTTTAACACTAGATCGCCCTCCGCCAACTCCATATGCCTATGATGCTTATCATAATAGGACTTTTGCTTCAGTTGAGCCTTGTTAATATTGGTTCGAGCTATCTCAATGGCTTTTTGTACCTTAGGTATAACTCTGAGACCATAACATTTTTGAATATCTTCATTAAGATAATCATTAGGATCTTTATTCAAAATCACATTGGCGGCGGTCTTAATTTCCCGCCCAAACATCAACATGGAGGGGCTAAATCCAGTTGACTCCTGTACTGCACTCCTGATCGCCATAGCGAACTGTTGCAGCCCCAAATCCCACTCCTTCTGATTGTCCCCCACAAATGAGGACAACATAGTACCGATTGTACGATTGGTTCGTTCAGTAGGATTACTTTGTGGTGAATACACCGAAGTAAACCTCTGCTTAATCCCCAAAGTTTTTAGGACATTGCTCATAAGTTTGCCCGTGAATTGCTTACCATTGTCCGAAACAACGGTTGATGGCAAACCAAACCTGGCAAACACATCGTCGACAAGGTGTTTAATAATTGGCCTCGTAGTGGCCTGACGAAGGGGAAATATCTCTACCCACTTAGTGAGGGAGTCGGTAATTACTAAAATATATTTGAATCCCCGTTTACTTCGTACAAAAGGTCCTTTAATATCAATAGATATTACCTCAAACGGCTCAGCTATATCGCTCGGCTTCATTAGACCGGCGGGTAGCTGAGGAGACACCTTGTTTTTTTGACAGATGATGCAACTTTTGCAGTACTTTATTACATCAAGGGTGAGACCATCCCAATAAAATTGGCTTCTTACCCTGTTTAAGGTCTTTTTGGTTCCAAAATGCCCTGAGGACGGGAGGTCATGGCAAATATGTAAGACATGGGGCTTAAGAGAGGGGGGTACCAAGATTCGGAAACTATCCCACCCATTACTAAGCATTTTTCCAAAATCTTTATATAAAATATTTTCTCTCATTTCACAATGAGGAGCTGCTTTTTCAACATAGACAAGTAAGTCTTTATCAGTGGGTAAAATACCCTTTTCTACGAATAACCTAAGGGGTCCTATTTTAGGATCTGCAACTTGACTTTCTATTATTAAATTTTTATCAAAGATTATTTGCTGCGTGACACCCGAAATACTGGATATCTTGCCTTCCTGTAAGGGTTCCCCTACTTCCCCATTCTGACCTTCGTTTTCGTAGATACGCGAGAGGGCATCCGCTACGGCATTGTCCCTCCCCGGTACATGAATTACATTGAAGTCGAACGCCTGAAGTCTGGTATTCCACCGAGAGAATTTCCCAGTTGGGTCTGGTGCTCGGTGAAGCCAGCGTATAGCGCTATGGTCAGTATAGACCTCAAACTTAGTCCCTTCTATATATGGTCGAAATTTTTCAACCGCGAAGACTACTCCTAAAACTTCACGTTCGGTCGTAGAGTAACGACGTTCGGCTGTGCTTAATGATTTGCTTGCATATTGAATAACATGCTTTTTGCCATTAATTACTTGGGACAAAACAGCTCCTAAACCTACATTAGAGGCATCGGTATGAATTATGAACGGATAATTGTAATCAGGAGTACTTAAAATCGGGGCTAAACATAAATTATCTTTAAGGGTGTTAAACGCGACATCTTGTTTCTCCGTCCATCGCCACTGGACGTCTTTGTGCAGCAAATCATTCAGCGGGCTCGCCACTCTCGAAAAGTTTTTAACAAAACGGCGATAATAAGACGCCATGCCTAGAAATCGGCGAAGCTGTCTTATGTTTTTCGGTATCGGAAAGTTTTTCATAACTTCCGTTTTATCTGGGTCTACCATAAGTCCCTCGTGGGAAACTATATGTCCCAAAATTTTGGCTTTTTGTTTACAAAATTGCGTTTTCGACGCTTTAATGGTCAGACCGGCTTTCATTAACCTGTTAAAAACCTCCTCGAGAACTTTGAGGTGAGTGGGGAAGTCGCTAGAAGCAATGATTAGATCATCCAAGTAAGCACATACTCCGGATGTCGCCATATCCAAGAATAAACTATTTACCATGCGCTGGAAGGTAGCGGGCGCATTTGTTAACCCGAACATCAAAACCTTCGGTCGGAATAAACCTCTATGGCACACAAAAGCGGCGTAATCGCGATGCGCTTCATGTAATGGCACCTGCCAATATCCACTCCTCATATCGAGGGTAGTTATAAATTTCGGTTTAGTTATCGATTCTAAGATATCGTCGATCCTAGGGAGGGGGTATGCATCCCGACGAGTTACAGAATTGAGCCCCCTATAATCATTGCACATACGCCAATGACTTTTATCCTTTTCTCTTTGAAAGAAATCTTCCTTTTCAAAATCCAAAATATCATCTTTCTTTCCAACCAATAACACGGGACTAGCCCAGGGGCTACAACTTGGTTCTATTAGATCTTGTTCCAACATCTCATCGAGAATGTCGTCTATAATGGCACGTTTTGCAGGAGCAAATCTATAAGGTGCTTTTGAAATGGGGAGACTATCTCCTACATCGATATAATGTTCGATAATGTTAGTACGGCCCGGTTTGGTTGTAAATATATTTTGATATCTATGGACTAGGGATTCCAAGGATTGGCGTTGTTGGTCTTCTAAAGGAGCGTTTGATAAGGCTTTATTTATGCCGTCGGTATCTATGTCTTCCAAAGCTAAGGTAGACAAGTGGGGTTGACCCTTACAAGTAAGTAAAGGTAACTTAAAAGATAGACTATCGGATAAACAGTAGTTATTTTTCCCGAAGTCCACTACCAGACCAACATGGCCAATAAAATCTCTCCCTAAAATGCAGGGATGTACTAAATTAGATACATAAACGGCTTCAAACTCCACCTGTTTTCGGGGCAAACAAATAGGAACAGTAACGGACCCCGAAGTGGCTAATAAGGTATTATCGCTCTGACGCAACGCCAAATTTTGATTTTTGGTTATATAACCTTGGCTTTCTAAAATTGGTTTTAACTGACTATGTATTAGAGTATTGGTGGACCCATTATCAAGTAGGGCTAGACACGGGGTGGATCCTAAGTAAATATTGAGAAAATCTTGGTTTCCCACTTTAAGAAGTTGCGCTGGTTTAACAGAAAATGGCCCCGTGCTATCTACATTTTGATCTATTGGGAATTGTTCGCGGGCGGCGCCGCGGGTGCACTGGACCCGCCCGCTCCGTCGTTTCCCTTCGGCGGCTGATTTTTGTAAGGACAAAAGGGTCTAGTATGCCCTACCCTATTGCAGTGATGACAAGTGTAGTCTGGATTATAGTAGGACCTACTGCGTTGCGAATTAGGGTTATGTGGCGGATTCTTGGGTGCACCTACATTTGTCTGGGGTGGCGGAAAACTACGCGCTTGGGTATTTTCATTTGTTGATCCACGATTACTATTGTTTGTCGGGCCTCGATAGCTTCCGTTTCCGGTAGACCCTTTAAAATTTTGCCTATCCCTAACTTGGGTAGCATTACTGTTAGGGGCAATTTTGGTTTCAGAACGATTTTTCTTATTTACTGATCGTTCTACCGCAGCAGCGTCATCCAATAAATCCCTAACATTACTAAAATCTTTGGTGGTTAAATAGGGATGGATATCTTCCCTAATGTTACGCAATGTTATGCGGACTTCTTCTTCATCCGACATTGGACTGTGAAGTTGCCTAATTAATTTCTGTAAGGCATCCGCATATTCGTACACCGTTTCCTGGTGTCTCTGCACGCGATCATGAATCCGATCCCTAATGACATCATCATTCGATTTTCGCTGAAAGCGAGAAGTGAATGAAGCTTCAAACTCATTATAAGACCTAAATGGTTGGTTATCATAAAACCAATCCAATGCCGGACCATCAAATAAAGACGGCATCCACTGATCTAAAAATATGTCATCGGGTACTTTGTTTGTCAAACGCATTTGCTTTACTTTCCGAAGAAAATCCTTCGGCCCAGGGTCGGTGGGTCTCCCATGATAACAGGGCGTAGGCAGGGGGTTTGAGTATAAAAACGGTACTCCCGAAAGTAATTGGTGAGAGGAACTAGCCGCATTCATCCCACTAGTATTTGTATTTTGACTTACTACGCTAGCCTGAGAAGGAGGGTTCAAAGAGCCGAAGGGGTTGTTTGAGGAAACGAGGGCCGGTGCATTACTATTCGGTATAATGGGGTTTGCTCCCGTTGTACTATGGTTACCTGGTACGGGTAGACTAGGAACGGTAGAGTTATTTACGACAGGCGCAACGGGTGCCAAAGGGGAATTTTGAATAGGCATGGCATTTGGAACCGAAAAAGCTACGTTATTATTTACGTTGGATGTTTGGTTATTTGGCGATAAATTAGCTTGCATTTGATTTAAGGCAATTTGCATCTGCTGTTGTTGACTAGTTACCTGAGTCAACTGATCTATTAAATTTTGTAACAGCGTAGCAGGAATAGTTACACTTCCACTACCATTAGCCGCCCCATTAACTACAGATAAAGCAGGATTCAAAGGAGTGGCAGCAGCCCCACCTGACGGCATAACTGGAGTACCAACATTAACCTGAACACCAGAGTTACCCTGAGGATTACTTATACCAGCAGTACTATTTGTGTTAGCATTTAAATTAATTAACGGGTCATTATTGCCCATTGATGGAGTTGGCGAACCGCTTCTAGAGCCTGGTGGGGTACGAAACATAGCCATGGCTTCAGAATTAATTTGATCTATTCGCTCAGTTCGATTAATATATCGAGAAGCACGAGAACTACGACAAATAGCTATATCTATGTCATCAAAACGACTATATATGTTCATTAAAACTAGTCTTAAGTGAAAAAAAAAAATAAATAAATATTATCATGCAATAGATTAATTAATAAGATTAATTAAGATCCCGGACGGACCCCCAATTTGTAGCGAATTTAATTAAGTTTAATGTACTTTCACTTATAATATTACTTAGCTTTATATTTAAGCTTAGTTTAACGAGCGCTACTAATATTAAACTAGGTGGTCCGGGTAGCTCGCGTCAATTGCACTATTGGGTTGAGCGAGATAAAAACTAAAACAAGTAACGTCAGTTTGTCTAGGGGTTTTCATGCATTAGATGTGTAAGCTTAGGTTAAGACAAGGGAACTTAAATTGTGTTGCCAATTAACCAATATATTTAATTACCAGAGTCAATATTTTTAAATGATTTGAACCAACAAATTGATATGACAATAATAAAATAACAGGCACATTAGGCCGTATAAAATAATAGGCACATTAGGCCGTATAAAATAATAGGCACATTAGGCCGTATAAAATAATAGGCACATTAGGCCGTATAAAATAATAGGCACATTAGGCCGTATAAAATAATAGGCACATTAGGCCGTATAAAATAATAGGCACATTAGGCCGTGTAAAATAATTGGCACATTAGGCCGTGAAAAATAATAGGCACATTAGGCCTTTGAAAATAATAGGCGCATTAGGCCTTTGAAAATAATAGGCGCATTAGGCCTTTTAAAATAATTTAGGCGCATTAGGCCTTTTAAAATAATTTAGGCGCATAAGGCCTTTAAAAATTAAACAGGCTCATAAGGCCTTTAAGGTTTGAAAGCGCGTTCATTTCGAGCCGCGTTAGCAAGTTCCGATAGTTAAGGTTTTCACATTACCGTGAGTCGGTCTTGAAGAGAGCGGGGTGCCAGAGTTCAGGAACTCTTGAAGGTTAGCGGTTTTTCTCCAACTTCAGTGGTGGCTCCAAGTCTGATCAGTCGGTCAGGACTCAAAAAAGTATATCTCTTAGGTCCTTGTCCTTTGGTTTTATACCTGACCTCTTGTAGGTACCAAAGGTAGGCCCAATAGAATTCAATGGGGCATGGTTCTAGTATGACCACGAGGGTCATGCTCGATGGTCACGTGACCCAAAGCCATCCATGATTGGCTGTATTAAAGTTTCCCATGCACCCCGTTGGATCCGCACATCCTACATGGTAAAATCACCACCGCGCATCTTTGGGCTTAATTAGATTTTAATGCCCACGATTTCCATCGCGCACAAGCTTTGAACTTTTATGGCCGAGTCGCCATCGCGCACACCTGGGTTTAATTAGCGGGTTGCTTCTACTTTTGAAAAGTGAAGCAAAGGTTCAATAAGAAAGGTTTTCTTAAAAGATACCTACTATGGTTATACATAGTTCACGGTCAAGGTTCAATAAAAGTGTCACAATTATACATTAAGAGATTTAAGACTCTGGTATTGGTATTGGTATATAACTAAAATTAGCATTGGCTTGACAACACAGTTACCCTTATTGCAATCCCTCGTGCCCTTAAGTGCCCCTCTAAGATACGAGTTCAGTCTCATAAAAAGAACACTCGTCGCCGCCTAATGGGCTTAGACGCGACCCCTGGCCAGCAGGTCGCCGCACCTTTACCCATCAAGGTTATCTTTTACGAAATCTTAAAAAGAGTTAAAGAATGACGCTTTCCCGCGCCCTAGAACTCGTAGAGTTACTATTTCCCTTACCCTATCGTAAATCAAAATAAACAATAATAGGACACTTTTGGCCACGAGAATATGCGCTATTTTATATTTTCAGATAGTTTCAAACAACTTATATTTGATTAAGAATATAAATATATATTCGTTACAAAATATCTCGTTAAAAACTCCCTTCGTGACCAGTATTATACGGCGTTGAAAATTATATCGGATAGAGAGGGGGGGGGCCTCGGTTTCCTCCACCCGTCTAAAAATGTCACGCTCGTTAAATAGCCCATTTCCCTTTTAAAAAGGATTAAATGATGTAGATTTTTACGCACCAAATTTCACTGTCACCTGACATTATCCATATACTTGGGTGCAATCACTGTAAATGAGCTATGAGGTAATCATTTCAATGACGCCATTGAAAACTTCTAACTTGTTTGGTGTCAGAAGATATTTGCTTTCTGACAATAATGAAAGATAGTTCTACTTTTGTCTTGAAGGAGAGAGAGTGATGGAGTGGAAACCCCCATACCTATGACGTTGTCTATGTAACCCCACCTACGGAACGGCACCGAAGTCCTTCCAGCATCCTCAGCGTTTAGGTCGGGTCGTACAGTACGAAATCGTAAAGGACGCCCCCTCTGTTTTAAAAATATAAGATAGTTCTCATACAATACTAGGGCGCTACGCGGCAGCACTTAACAAACGCCTACCAAACGCCTCCATCTTACCTCATCGCTGTTTTTGCATTGGAAACTTTCATTCTGTTGGTATATTTTCTCTAAATTTGAAGTACAACGGGCCTTGCAGTCAAACTCGCATCCGCTCTTTTACCCACCACGTATCTTTGGGTTCGTCAAAGTAATCTATATGTTTACTGGATAGTTTTGACGCCAATTTCGAAGGCAACGTTGCTTTTATTTGGCATAATCTCGAGATCTTCTAGGTTATTTTTTAATTAATCGGAGCGGTTGACTTATCCTTGACAACTAACTTGACGCGGGGCGTTAATTTTTTTCGGATTAGTGTCTGAGATTTTCTGGACCGTCTACCGTATAGTTACGTCTGATTTTTGACCTTTTAACCTCGACGGTGAGTCTCCGATTTCTGAGCTTTGTATACCGTAACCGTGGTGGTTAGGATAAAAGAAGGTTGTCCGCTATGATTTGTGACTTTTCGCTCCCGTACACTTTCAAAGTAATGAAAAGCGTCGTTTGTTCCCCGTACCGTTAAATCTAATTACAAGTACCCGGAGGATTTTTAGCGCGTTTCGCCAAATTATCTGTCAAAAATCCTAGCCGCTTCCGACCTCCTTTTCCCCTTACTAATTATCTTCCTCTCTTCGCCTTTTGTTTTGAGTTTGACCAATGGGGGTTAACCGTGCGCCTAAAAGTTTATACGTACACTAGGTTTGCTTGGGCCAAGTTGATTGCCGTTTCAAAGCTCTAATATATTTTGTTCATTTTTGAGGGTCATTTCGGGATGCTCGTTAAGTAGCGTATAATTCAAGAATATAAATATCACGCTTATTATTTTCTAACGCTTTTCCTTAATTTCGTGGTAATGTTGGGACCATGGAGAATATTAATTTACAACCATACGTGACCAAGCGCATGAACACTATATGGTATCTTAAACAGAGATTCGTAAAAATCCATAGCTAAAAGGTTCATGGAAAACCATTAATTTTAATATTTAAACCATATAGATTGTTGTAGATTAAACACTGTTAGTCAAGACATATTTTGATTTAACCTTCCTGATGGTAAACCCAGCTATTTTTGACCTACCTTAGCATGAGTTATCTATAAAATTTGACCCTAAATATAAATATTAGTAGAGATTATCTTCGAAATTGACTCCCTCCTGTTGAAAATATTAAATCCACTTTGGAACCTCATCGTCCCTAAATCATCCATCGGAGCGGACTGCTAAAGCAAAGCTGGTCTTCTAGAGATTATTAAAGGAGGCTCCCTCTAATAATTCCCTTGGCGCCTCCCCCCCCCCCGGCTTCGACGAATAAGAAGGTATAGACGTGATACTCTTATATAGACTTCCCAGGTTTCCCTAAGACGTTGTCAGTTCGCTTTTCCTACAAACGACCCTGCTTAGATTTAAAAAAGATCAAAGCCAGCAAGTTGGAAAACTTTAATAATCCGAGACTTAAGCAGTTTCAAGCCGCAGCCCACTCGTGTTTACGTTAATATTTCAAGCTTTGTCTGTGGACGTTGTACAACTATGAATATATATAATTCACTTAACAATATTGGTCATAGAAATAGGTCATCAAATAGTTCTTACTGCCTACTTCTTTCGAAGTATATTTGATTACCACCATCAAGCATTCAGCACGTTTACGAAGGATAGTCAAAGAGGGAAGGTAAATATAACGGCACAGCCCGCTATCTCTCTCACGCGCACCTTCCTCGGCGAGGAGCCAGACTTCTCGTGATCCCAACTGACCGTAAACAGTCCTCGGTACCTGTTTTGAAAGAAGGGCTCTTTCTTATACATGCTCACTGCAGCAAGTTTGCTATTAGAGTACAAAACGTTGAGAATGTATTTTAAAATGTTTGTTTGAATCGTAAAGCGTGAATTGAATAAATTCACGTTAGAACCACCTATAGTAGTTAAGCGGCCAATGGGGAATGAAGGAGTGTTGGTTCGAAAACGATCGAGAAAGTATATATCACGCTACCATAGGGCCAAGAAAATTCTTATCAATTATTCAAGAGGATTTAAGCGCCAGTTTAATCCCTGCTTCGCTTCTAATCCAAAGAATTTCTCGTGAGCATCACCTGGGAGGCTTCTCTGGCGGGCAGCCTATGGATGTAAAGTCTTCTATCATTACCCATAACCTTAATGTATTATACGTATCGAGTATGCCAGCCAGCCAGCCCTTTCTCTATACCGGTTAAAAGCCCCGGACGCCTCAGTATTCCACGATCCGTAATTTAAGGTTTCCCTTTTGCTCGATCCTCCTTATTTTAGAGCTAAGTTTCGTATACAAACCATCTTATACCCGAGCCAACGAACGAACGAACGCCCAAACCCATTATTTACTATTTTCGAAAATCCTAACGGTTTCTCCAGCGCGTTGTTTCTAAAGCCGATAATAAATTTCCCTGCGGCAGCTCGCTTATGCTTCACCTTCGCGTGTATGTTTTAAATCTTACCATTCAAGATACATCGATGAGAGTAATGAGGGGGATTAATTAATTTTTTAAAATCCTTACAGATTAAATATACATTATCTTTTCTCGCTTAAATATTGTACAGTCCGTTATTTGAGCGATAACTGTCCATTTTAATTAACTCACCTTTCACGTGCAACAACGTTTGATATTTGAAAAGAAATTCGCATGACCTATGGAACTATAGCATTCTTCCAAAAATTAATCATGAATTCCATCTCAGTTCACCTAAGTTTTCTAACTTCTTTCAAACGTTCTTAATAGGATCACATTTTAACACCTATTCCCAAAGTTGAAGTGCAGTTTTTTGAGAATTTGTAATACGGAGGCCCTTTATGGTTGTAGGAAAGTTTTAAGCCAATTAAAATCGCGTTTTTGAAAAGTTTTCATTTGAGGTATAATACTTTTAAAAAGTTTTATATCAATTCGCCATGCAGAGCGGTTTTTGGTGGGTTATTTTTGGAAACGGCATGCTAGGCCTACGTGGTGTCGCGAAATACATCTTTTATTAAAGAGCGCGTTGAGGACGCTCGAAATTTGTGGGAAAATGTCCTTCATTAAGTCCCGCCCGCCCTTGTAAAAGGAAAAAGATATAGGAAACGACGGGAGATGAGGGGGGAAAAGAGGACTGCTGGTTAGGGGATTATAACCGAGTCGGTCGAGGTGTGTACGCTTATAATCTAGGTGTACCCGTAGAGTTTTCGGCGACTTTTGACAAGGCATTTGCCTGCCCGGTAATGCGAATTAATATTCATAATTAGCTCGTCTGCGGCGCCAAGGATCACAGCGACCACCACCACCGAGCGATCTCTCTCTCTCTCTCTTTCCCCTTTTCTACTACTAATCTCCAATTAAGGGACAGCCACACTTCCCTAGCTCGAACAAAAAGGCAAATGATTTCCCCTGTGGTTTAAACGTGGAAGGTTATTTATCGTAAACATAACCAGTATAGTTTCCTAAACCTATCCCTTTCACTTTTCCATTCGCTCATCGCTCTGATAATCACGCGACAAACTGCATGCTCTTATAAATCTGAAATTACCCACCTAGCTTATAAAGAGCGACTGAAATAAAAATATTTCCTGTTAAATAATTAATTTACAGACACGCTGTTCAAACCGTTTCGTTTCCTTGAATTAATTCGATGCATATTTAATTGTTATTGCAAAACTAATTTAATTCAATTTATGAATGAACTGGCAAAGAGGATCGGCTTAAACTACACGGACGCTTTCCCGCCTTTTCTTACTTTATTGTCTATTATTAAACAATTTCACAAATAAGAAGAACAAAAATAAGCATTTGTTGTAAACGTAATTGATTTACGCAAATTATTAAAATAAAGAACAAAACTAAATTGCTGGCGTCAAGGGTATTATATTTTATTTGACCCTTCGAAGAGATGTACACCGAAATTACGTACTGATTTATATATATTTTTTCGCGCCCACACCCAAATGTAATGGTACGTGTAATGGTCTCGAAAATTCCAATCTAGGATACTGGTCGTTAAACATTTGATCAGTTACTCGAAAACTATATATTCGATTCCGTTTTACGACGTTTTCTGTAGGTATAATGGTGTTGTAAAACTCATCCATTTAAACATTACGATATAGGGATTGGTCTTAAACTAAGCGAGTCACGCCCTGAGAAATTTTCGCTCCAGTTTCGTTTCTTATATATTGATATGCAATCTTAAAGCTAAAACCTAGAAACTTTCGAATTTTCTGCTCGAGAAAGAGCCCCTGGAAGGTTTTCTTCTCTTATGTATTTCTCCAGATTTGTGATCAATTTGCTAAATTTTGTTCATTCTACTGTTTAAGTAAGGATGTTTCTGATAACTCTGGCAGTCTGCTAAAAATTAAGGGGGATGTTCTTTGAGCTATTTTGAGTCGAAAATGTAAATTTTATGACATTTTGCAACAAGGGCCACTATTTTCAAATTAAGATTGGAGTATTTTACACACGACTCCTTAAATTTAAATAAGAAACTGAAATACAATGCTAATTCTCTACTTGCCTTCCATTAACGGATAATTTACTTCGTGATGAAAAGAAAAGCAAACGATATTGACCAATTGAAATCTGTACTGAACTTCCATAACAGAAATACATCTAGTTCCCCGAATCATGACTTTTGAGACTTACAACCTTTTTGCAGTAAGAGTTGAATAATCCAGACGGAATTTTGTAGGAGTAAGCGATTTCTTTCTAACGTAGTTATTTGTAAATCCGAGTTAGAGAAGAGAGAGCGAGAGAGATTCTGTACGATCGGATTCGGAGAGAAAGGGGGAGACCCGCTTGCAAAATCCATTTAGGGCTATAAATCAGCGCGCGAATTTCCTAGTTGTAGTACGCTTCGACGCCAAATTAAAACGAAAGGAAGAAAAAAAATAGTCCCCGTGCCAATTTCCATAAAATGGGTCCACTCTTCTAACTAATTCGTTTCCGGATTGAATAAAAAAGAGAATCGTGGATGTAGGAAAATACATGGTAGGGGAGGGATTGTAGTTGACGATCCTCTTGCGCTTCCTTATTGCCCCAGGCCTTGATTTTTTTTTTAGCTGATCTTCATCCTCTTTTTCAAATGTGCATCGTAGTAGTCCGATATTTTTTAGGAGGACAAATCTCCTCCCATCGTTACCTATCTTTTCAATTCCCGAATTTCTCGCGCTATCGAATATGGGCGTCTTCCTTTTTCGTGTTTCCTACGAGGGAGTTTTTGGATAAGACTCGGGGCAGATTGTCTTATTTTCCCTCTTAGTTGTAATACTGTCAAAAGCAGGGTGATGCCATCGCGATTCGATACGTAGTCTAGTTCTAGGCGCTCCCCACGTGTTATGTATGTTCTTTAGACGCTGATCTAGCTAAGGCTGAAAGAAATCCTGACTTTACTTTAGTCACTTCCCCGATATAGCCACCCATCTTTTAGAGGGTAAGAAACGTAGTATAACCAATGTTGTTGGGTTCGCGTTCCCTAATTGAATTGTTGCGCTGTTAATCGGATGGATGGTGGTGGGCTTGACGATTGCTGAGGTTAACTAGACGTGTTCGCATTCGATAAGGTATGAAAGATACCTAAAATATGCGGCGAAATTCTTTCTAACTTTTATTTACTTACTTGTTTACAATTGAATCTATTGATTTGTCTGGAAAAATTGAAGTTGAAATTAGAGGAATTCCTAAAAATAATGAAGGCCTCGGATATTAATGGTTTCCAACCTGAAGAATCCGCATTTAAATCCGGAATGTTTGTAAGAAAAGCCAAAGAATATTATAAAATGTCGCGAAATTTCAGGCGAGCACCACAAAATATTTAAGACATTTGTTTCCAAGCTGTAATTTCCGTAAAATATTTTTGTATTTAAAGCTAGAAAACATCATTAACCGTAATAGCATAGCTTAAATTAGGAGCCCGGATTAACAGCCCTTCGTTGTATTAAAAAAAAATCCCAAATTATATAACTGGCGTGTCTGTATGACTGTCTTAAAGCCAAATCTAGCTTCGTCATCATCAGACCATAGCGTGAACGCGTTGCGAAAAATAATTTTCGGGATCTCGAGAGTGAGAGAGAGGGGAGGGAACGTTTTCTTGCACGTGAGCCAAAAAAATGAGCTCGTAATGTTGGAATAAATGCTGCATTCGAAATTTTCCATTCCCGTTTTTTTTATTCCTGGAGAATCATTCCATTCCTCCATACACCAACTTTTAATCGTAAGTCTGTCTTGCGGCTGCGAAATGCAATCTGACGTGAAGATGGGATGGGATGAGGGAGTATGGAAGTAGGGGTTGAAAAGTACAGGATGGCGGGAAACTGATTAAGATTGGATATAACTTCGCTGAACGAGCGGATCAGTAACCTGTCTCGCGAGTTCTTTCATTCTGCCACTATTAGGCCCATATCACAGGCGGGAGTCACCCTGCACCCCTCGTGTCTCTTTTAAAAGCCCCAGCTTCTTCCTTCACTTCTCTTGACAACGAAATTCTGGGAGATTTCTACTTTGGAACGCCACAAAACCCCTGTTCGCCAGCTCCTACATTCCCTCTAGCCATCACTGATAGAACGTGATACCCACTTAGGCCTTGGCTTGGGTGCTGATGAGAGGACGAAACCCCTAATAGATAGCTTTCTATTGAGTAACATTCTTTTGAAATCGCGGGGACCCCTTCGGTTCGGCCTTTACTCTTGATTGGCTAGCGGTCACTTTTGGCGGTTTCCTCGTTTCCACCACACCTTTCATCCAAGCCACCTAAGGTTATGGTTTCCCGGTAAATAGGGGCGAAACAGGCTGTGGTTCTTCTGTGGTGTGACGCTATATTTCCAACGGGTATATACTATCTCTATATTAACGACGTTATACGCTTGGACGAGTTGTTTTCGGGTGGCCACCGTTTGGGTCTTCGGTCTCGTTTATTAAACCATGTACTCATTGTACTGTAAATAAGCTATACGCCAGATCGTACTCGTGGTAAGAGAGCTTCAACATCCCACAAAAATTATGGAATTTTACAATATTGCGTGAAATTAGTGTTGATTCCATTTTTTGGATTAGAATGAAAGATAAACACTTGGAGAAATGTAGATTAAAACAATCAGAAGAACATAATTTCTATATTTTTGTTGATAAGAGAAATATATTGACATTGGAAATATTTACCTATAAACAGAGTTAAGGGGTAAAATACTTTTTTAGTTTCTCTCCAAAAATAATTTAAAAAAAGAAAAAGTTTTCCATGGGTTTATATTAAAAGAAGCGCAAAGAAACCCTTGGATATTTTGAAAGAAGCGGATTTTTTCGCTCTCGCGAAGTAGTATTTTGGATCTTCAGTAGATTATTGGGTGGTGCCCTATAGATTTATATCCATTTCAAATTCTGAACTTGGGACATGCCGGTTGTATAAGGCCTAACTCACCTCCCATTCCATAATATATACCATAGATCCGAGCCGTCCGTCTCCTATCCGCGAAAGGTTCGTGGTCTCTTTTTTTCTCTGGGACCGATATCTAGAGTAGAATTCCCCAAACAACAAAGACATAGACTCTACGCCATGGAATAAGAACTGGAAACCGTCCTGGCAGTGGAATATATATCTTTATTCGTCTTTCTCTCTCTCGCTTTCTTTCTAATACACATACAATCTATGGAAGCTTCCACCGAGCTAAGTTCCCTGGACGCTTTTTCTATAGAAGATGTGCGCGGGATGAGTGTGGGAGGAAGAATCCAGTCCGCGTTTCTATAGAGAAGCCGAGATTTAGCGGAAAGATTCAATTTAGCCCTCCTATTCATCTCTGGTGATCGACCTATACTGTGTCCTCGCCCTAGATAACGATACGGGCTCTACCACACTGTCAGCCACTACGTATCCAATCTATCCTCTTCCTTCTCCCTTTTCCACAGTCTACGCCATATACAGTATATATATGGGATCCATAGACGAGTCAGGCGGAAGTTTTCCAAGCCTAAACCTATAAAGAATATAATATTGGTTGGTGGCGCATCGTGCACGGCTACACTTCACTATACGTATAAGGGAAGGGAACGTTTTCGGCGATCGATATTATGATCATTAGCATTGTAATATGATTTTTTTTACTCCGAAGTATATATCGGTATATAATTTATAATAATCAAAAGCCTTAATGTTAGTTTGTAAAATCAAGTTCAAATTATGGCAGTGGTGATGATGTGGAACTTTTGCGAAGTGATTCGTGTTTCCTCTGAAGTAATTTTAACAGAAATTGGTTCGTTGATAACATTTTATAAATATTGTTGTTATGACGTATATTTGTGGATGTTGTTTACCAGGGAAATAAGTAGAAAACAGTGCAAGTATTGTAGTTCTTTTTGGAACGATGCTAAACACTTAAGTCAGTTTTCGAAATTGTGGATTGTTTTGAAAAATTATAAATTGCTGTATTGTTGTATTTACGCAACACTTGAAAAACAGAAACGTTGAAATTTCTAAGGCTTTATTGATCGAAGGTAGTTTAAAAGTTAACACCATAAGCGATACCTTATAAGTACCTTTAAATTTATCCCCATGACGTCATTCATTATGAAACGCGATACATATTCATATACGAGATCGAAGAGAGATTATACTTTCCCAAACCCAAACTCTCTGCCTTCTGTTTAAATCTAATTGAATATCGTTCGTATATATTTCCCAAATTCATATTCAAAGTCGCCTTCTCGCACTCGAGCGTATATTATTGTATGTCCTATTGTCAAATTTTAATCAAAAGCGTTACGCGTAATTATTCTTAATGGACTTTGTAATGTTTAACCGGGGGCGCGTTTACCG
The DNA here is from genome assembly GCF_054372755.1 of Phalangium opilio. Lineage (NCBI taxonomy): Eukaryota > Metazoa > Arthropoda > Arachnida > Opiliones > Phalangiidae > Phalangium > Phalangium opilio. The sequence continues at coordinate 888,722 of NW_028324155.1, forward strand.
GTCGCTTCTGCTATGATACGGGACCCCCCAAGTGGGGTTGTACATTATCATTTCGTCGAGGTTTCGGCTGGCCCGGGGAAGTGAACGCCAGGCAAATCACGCTAGTGTACGTTTACTGATACAGTTTTCGCTTACAAATCATCATTGGCCTTCTCCGTATCTCTCCAACAACCATGCCTGTTCATTCATTTGGAACTATTAGTTGGAGAGAAACGATGAGTTGGCAAGGAGACCGATGGATGATATATACACTAGTCCCCCCTCAGTCTTGTAGACCTATATATATATCGCCTTAATCCAATTAGGAAGAAATTCCTCGTTCTTTTTGCCCCCATCGTGACCCCATCTCTAAGGTAGCTTCCTCTATTTTCTCGCACTCCCTTCTTTAATCTCTAATCCCGACGATTGGGAAGGGGGGGGGAAGAAGAAGAGGGAAGAGCCCCACTGGTATATACACGAGGCCTTAGAAAGTTTTATCTCATCTTACAAACAAAGACAATTAGTCTCCTTTCCTCCCCTTATTCCCCCCCCCCGAAGGCTTCTTCGATCTTTTAATACCTTTTCGATGGGTTTGTTGAGTAACAACACTATACCCCTGCCAGATCCCCTAACTGCTAAAGTAATAAGGTTTAATTCAGTTTAGTTAATCTCGCCTATATGTTCGACTCTGTTTTCCAGACATAGTTATAGCCCTGAGGTGAAATACAAGGTCATAAGGTAGACCTTTTTTTTGAGCGAGATGCTTCAATTTGTTCATAGTCTTTGTCAACATACGATGAGATATTTTGTTCGTGCAGTTAGCAGTTACCAAAAACTGGCGATTCGACTTTAAGCACGCTTATACATGAATAAGTAATAATTTTAAACCACTTTTGATCAAGTGAATTAGTTTTTCACGTAGATAATGTTGTACTAGGTTTTGTCTACCAACATTATCTCCGCTTTACTTTAGTCTCTTGTACGTTAAACCACTGCATGGAATAGCTGGTTAAAAATTAGATTCTCTGGTTTCCAATGAAATTAATTTTACCTCTTTCAAGGGAGTCGCTTTAGAGTTATTTTCCAAGAGATATTTCCATAAAAAATATTAAGGTTGAACTTCCTTTTACAAAAAAAGGGAGGGGGTGGTACAGTCCATTGTCACATACGTTAAATTAAGGCATATTTAAGGTGACCATATTAACACATTAGCTTGGACTCGAATAGTAGCTTTTTTTTACATTTCCCTTTTAAACTACCTTTACTAAAGTAAAAATGCAAAATGATCCTAAATTTTTACAAACCTTTTTTTTTTAAAAACGACGATCCGAGATTTTTACACTCTCTCTCTCTCTCTCTCTCTCTCTCTCTCTCTCTCTCTCTCTCTCTCTCTCACTCCATGGAATTTATCTCTCCTAGTAATGAGAAAATTCCTAGTAGTGAAATTCTCTCTTGAAAAAAAAAAAACGTGAAATTTTTTTTCAGCTTCTCTATCGAATCTCTATAACACACTTCGAAGCAAATCAAACCTCATTCTATCGGAAAAAGTAAATTTGTATTTTTTTTCCTCCACCGCTCTGGTCCAGCCACTTCCTCTCTCTCACTCTCTCTCTCTCTCTCTCCATCCCTGGCCTTATTCTAAAGGAAAACATGATAAAGGGTAGGAGAGGAGGAAAAGGAGAAGGGGTCGAATACTATTTGCATCGTGATGAGATTTTTAGAAAGTGCGAAAGGAGAAAAAACTTTGGAAATTCTTTGACACTAGGCTTACCGTTAGAGACGATTCTACTTTTTTTTCCTCCAGTTTTTTTTACTGTAACCTGCTTGTGTATGTGAGAGTAAGAGTTCCCCATGGTCTGATATAAATTTACATAATGCTTTTGAAACCTCCGATAAACGCAACAATCCAACCAGAAATATTATATAGAAAAGAAAAAAGGAGACGGTGTCCCTTACTTAATTACATCCTTAAATTGTGTTGAATTTTCAATTCAAAACGTTGTATAATCTGGAATATTTTTCATTCATTCTGAGAATGGAATTAAGTATATGATACGTCACTCCTACATTGCCCTTGTTCACTTACACTTGGTTAATAATGAAACATTAGGGGAATAAGGTGCGAGTTCTAAGGTTAAAATGAACTACGTTGGAATTAAATGAAATAAACTGAACACGAGGTACCTCAGGAACTGTACGTGGTTTACGAAATTGAAGCTTTACATTTTCTTTATATTATTATTACCACGAGCTTTGTTTAATTATTCCTTTGAACACTTGGAAATAAAAAAATGATAAGAATTCGCGGTATGAATTAAATTAAATTTGATTTTATACATAATTTTTTTAACTCAATCACTTTAATTTATATCCATTAAAATAATTATGATTTTGGTTATAGGCTATTTATACTATAACTTACCTCGAGCTTTGTTTAATTATTCCTTTGAACACTTGGAAATAAAAAAATGATAAGAATTCGCGGTATGAATTAAATTAAATTTGATTTTATACATAATTTTTTTAACTCAATCACTTTAATTTATAGCCATTAAAATAATTATGATTTTGGTTATAGGCTATTTATACTATAACTTACCTCGAATAATTTTTTTCTCCAAACCTTCTTATCTTTAAGATAAAATCAAATAATGTTCAGAGATAAAATAATAAAAAAAATCGATTGAAAAATACACCGCACCGCACCGTGCCAAACTTTTTCCCTCAAAAAATTAATACTTGAAGCATATACGGTGGTTATATGTGGTTTTTAGCTACGGTTTCGTAGATTGAAGAGGCATGAGCAATGGGGGGAGGGAAGGGGGTAGATAAAAAACGATCCATAGAGCCCTATCAATTTATACTCGTTCAATATGAATACATTAAAGTATGGACGGGGGTCCGTTCTATCCATCGATAAAAATAATATAAAATATGCAAATTAAACTTTTGGAGCAGAGTGAGAGTGAGTGAGAGAGAAAGAAGCCTGTCGCCCATAACTGTATATATGTTTTCGCTATCCACTAATATTATAGTTTTATATATGTGTATATAAAGGGTGTTTCTGATAAGTCTGCCATAAATTAAGGGTGATTTTTTTTTTCTTTGGGAAATCAATTTTGAGTTTAAAATGTTGTAAAATTAAATTTTGCCCTCCGGGTCACTGTTTTCGAGTTATGAATTGAGTGTTTTATGGATGACCCCTTAATTAAATTGGAAATTATTGTCTTGAAATCAGTTTCTTAATTAAATTTAAGGGGTAATCCGTAAAGCACTCCAATATTAATTCGAAGACGGTAAAATTTAATTATAGAACATTTTCGAATCAAATCGCTCAAAGAACATCCCCCTTAATTTAATGGCAGACTTATCAAAAACATCCTGTTTGTCTCCATTGAAGACCTATAGTTTAATAATAAGAACCCAAGGCGAATAGAGTTGAAAGAGGAAATGAATTTAAGCGCTGTTAGATGTATTCTTTGCAGGTTTTTGAATTGTCACTATATCCGAGCACGAGGTGAATTAACGTTTCACTCAAAATTTATTATTTTGTTCTCGTGTGGGAGGAGTTTGAATCAATAATTTGTGACGCGATTATTTGACAGTTTAGGCCCAAATGCGTTGAAAGTTAAGATCAATACAACGCATTTAAGTGTTGGTTTAAATTATAGAGAATTGTATATATACTTAGGAGAACTCCATAATTTTTTATTAAAAATAAAATGTATGTTACTTTATTTTCCGCCTCACTCAGAACCAAATCATAATAGACGTATAATTCATTATTTATATCAATACTTACTTCAATATAATCAAAAATCAACTGTACTATTACGGCTTTATCAGCATATTTTTTTTTACAACCGTCAATCTAAAGTATAATAAAACTTCGTTAAAAAGTCATATTTTATACCAAGGTCCGCTTCCTGATAATCTTTGCATGTACAGCAAGCAGAGTCGGGCGTTGAGGCTCAATTATAACCATATATATACTGTGCCTAGCTAACATTATAAGGTACATACAGTATACCTTGCAGCTTGTACAGCCATCAGTCCTGGGTGTTCCTAAATATAGTTCGCTTATCTGCATGCCTAGCATGTTAAATAGTAGCTAGTGCGGAAGGGGGGAATCTTGGTATTATTATTACTCGCTTTTTAAACCATGCAACTTCGCCTCGTAACTCCCTGGCGGTAACATAATCTGTCAGTTTCGTTGAAGGAGCATAATCTAACAACGCCGTGTATATATATATGGAGGAGTTACGTATATCCTCGTCTTTTTTTCATTATAACCTCCAAATTTTCTGCACCCCTTCTCATTTAGAAGTCGGTTCATGGACTGAACAACGTAGTACTACCAAAAATTTTCCTCCTAAGCCTTTTTCTTTCTTTTTTATTTTTAGATATTATGTGTTTGTAGTCAGTCCTTAAAAACGAGCTGCTTCATTTCCATGACGAGTTTATATCCGCCCTTTTGCCAATTTTACGTTTTCCTCCCTGTTTTATTCCCGACAGAAGTGAATAAATTGAAGTTAAATATTCGTAAGACAAGGCTTAAGATCGAGGGGCTCGTAACTCAGAGTTTTAGCTGTGGCTATTACTATATTAAATCTTTTTAAAGCCATTCCTTCGAAAGTGCCAAAATGATTACTCTTAATTCGTAATAGGTGTACCAGGAATCTGATAGTGATTGCACTCTTGTTTGTGACATTTTGATTTAGTAGGTCATTTTTCCCAACTTTTTCTTAACTTTGTTGTATATTGAATTGAAAACAAAAGCTAATAGGGATATTTCATATAGTTTCATTTCGATTCTTTCAAATATTTTAAAATATGGAAATTAAGTCTAATCTCTTAATTCAAATAGTAATTTGGAGGTCGAAAGTATTTTTAAAACTGCAAATAAAATGTAGAAGTAGCTGCTGTTTAACTTGGTGATGACGTCATAACAGTGTCGCCTTCTGGTGGAATTATCTGTAACTTCAAATGCTTTCTTAAAAAAAAGCAATTTTATACAAAATTTAATGAAAGATTTATTTGCTACTATCCCTTTAATAAGCATAGATTAACGGTCAACGAATACGTGGGAAAAATTATGATCAACTGAAAAATTTATAACCTGATAAATTTTCCACTCGCATTAACTTCAATTAATGAACTTCCGGCGTTACTTATATGACTACACTCTCACTGATTCCTTCCGAAGAAAAATTGACTCAATTTAGTAAATGACGAGGACTTCGTAACCCTCCTAAAAACTATTTTAACTTTCAAAAGAGCTAGGGAAGGGTTTTCATATTATTTAAAAAAAATGATATGAGAAAGCTGGAGACGATACCCAACCGTGTAAATTGCCAAGTTATTAGATGAATTCGTGTTGGTAATTATTCTTCTTCTTTATATATATAAAAAAATAGCGAGGGAGCCAGCCGAGAATGGGGTCGAGTAGCTGCTGACGTCACCGGTTAATTTTAATTATAACTCCGGATTAATGAATCGTTTAATTAATTTAAGGCGGGTGAGAGTTAGTTTTTTTTCTTTTTCTTTTTGTTTTGACACCCTACTCTTAAGCTTTGTATTATAAACTTCTAAAGAAGATAATATCCGAAAGTATCATGCTGGAGTTGATATTTAAATACTGGAGATATTTATCAAATGTCCATTAATTGAAGTAAATATAACGCCTTGGTATTATATTAAGAAAAATCCGGGATCTACTTCTCATTAATTATTTAAAATGAATAATGATTCAATTACGGTATCAGAAATGTGCGTAATTGAATTAAAAAGCAAAGGTAATTAAGAAAATTTTAGTGTGACGATAATGCATGGTTTAAATATACATATTTTAAAACTAATATCAGTTATATAAATAGATAACTTAGAAATATAATATTTAACCTTATAACTTAATTATTAATTAAATAAACTGTAAGCGTTTATAAGAAAAACCATTACCTCAGATAATGAACTTCTGGAAGTAATATTATGTTAGGAAAAGATGGAAGCGTATATCTTATGCTACTTTCAATTATATAAATACATAAAATTTATAAAAATGCCCCTGTGTTGTGGCTCCACCCTGAGCACTGGTGTGAAGCGGGTGAAACATTTCTACAGGGGCACTATGTTATTCCAATGTAAGAGCTTGCCCCTAATTAGTGGCTTCCCTGTAAACAATCCTGCTCGAACATTTATACAGGCGACGCAGTTATTTTTGATATTTTTACTTCAAAAATCCTTGAAGTATTCATATGGAAAACAATATTCAACGGTTATGTGTTCTTTTTCCGACGCATTTCTATTTTCTCTCTCTCTCTCTCTCTTTCTCAGTTGCTACAAAAGAGCAGGCTGAAAAATATCGTGGTCATAATACTTAACTAGATGTCACGGTGTCTCTAGCGACCAGCTAGCGTTGCTTGGAGGGGGTATAAGAATATTTTCCACGGGTTTTTGGCGTTCCTGTAGCAATAATATAAGAGTGTTTAGGGAGAGAGAGAGGAGAGAAAGAGAGAGACATGGAAAAAATGGGAAGGCAAAATTCTTATTCGAGTTACATCTTTTTTGAAAAATGGTAAAAGGGACCGGTTTCACTTAGGCTTAAATTCCCCACGAGATTTCGACACCCCCCCCCCCTTTCCCATGCCTATAAAGACGCGACAACGGGGATGTTGCTGCTCTGATGTTGGAAGATGCTGGAGAGACGAGTGAGGAAAGGTGAAGGCTAGTACTCCTCGCCATCTCCGCATGCATCGTGTATACTTGTAGAAGAATGTTTAAAAGCCAAAATTTTAAATATTTTTCTTGACAGTGAGGCCTTACTCTTAAATGAGAAGCTCATGCAGATTTGGCGGCGGGAGGAAACTGCAGCCAGGGATGGAGAGAGGGTATAACGGAGGAAGTAGGGAGGTAGGATGCGTTCCTAAACATCTGCTGAGAATGCAAATATTGTTTACCCGGAGTATCCTGTTCCTCCCCTTTTAAGGAATTTTTGGTGGTGGGCCGAAGAAGAATATCTTTACTGGCCAAAATTTGGCGAACATATTTTTAGGCTATTAATCTTCACACTATAGGAAACCTTTCTTTTATTTTTAAAAGAGATATTTTGATCTAATTTATTCCGGAAAATTTGTTTCGCGTATTAGCAAATAAAATTAGGTTTCACTCATAAATATTCATTCCATAACTTCAAAGGGAGCGTAAAATTGCCAATTTTGCTTTAATCACCCGATTTTCCCTGATAAATCTAGAGGGCGTTAGTTACCTACAACCGCGAGTTTCCTCGTGGTCATAGCAGACGATTTTTCCACGCGTACTCTCTTTGACTTTCCAAGAAAAAAAATTAGAGATGATAATGAGTGCATTTAATTATTCAATTAAGTTTGAGATTTAAATTTTAGAAGACCTAATTATCCTTTCTATTATATTTTACGCTTCGATTCTTTATGAATGCTCCATTTTTTATGGTCCTGGTGGGTATTGCCATCTAGGATTTTTCGAAGGAAAATCGAATTCTCTTTGCTTCTCTAAAAGATCGAAGATATTCGGAAAGTCGATAGCGGCTCGTTTAAGGCGAGCGTTGGTGTGTGTGGGTGTTATTACGTAAGAGCCTTTCTACCTTTTCGATATTAAATATTATATAGGCGTATTTGACGTTTACGGAATTATTTAAAAGTCTGGCAAATATTTACATTAATCTAGGAGGGGAATTACGCTTCATTAATATTCGCGATTTGGAAAAATTTCCGCATTTTAATTCCGAGAAGCGAGAGAGAGAGAGTGGTAGGCGTAATTTTACACCAAGAGTGAGAGAGACGAATGCGAATATTACGTAAGCCAACTTACGAAATCGTTTTATTGTTTTTCATTGTGATTTGAACCAAAAAAAATTGGCGTAACTTTATTTACTATTCTCCGATCATTTATCACGATTTGGGAGAGCAGGCGCCTGCCTGGACTCTCCATCCCGAAATTTTCCAGCCTGTGGAAAAAGGAGAATAGAGGGAGGCTAAAAAAAGGGATAGTTAGATAGAGGAGGAGAAGGGGGGTCTTCTCCATCCTTTTACTCCCATTCTATCAAGCGTCATACCTATTTTTTCACCCCCGCGCCGATCCCGATTCCACGGGAGGGGAAATGAAGAGGGGAAGACAGTTGCCCTTACTCTTTGCCAGCTTGGGAGAAACTGAAGAGAGGGAGAGAGAAAATTTTCTCTCCGAGTTCTTCGGTAAGCAGCGCCGCGGATGGCGAGCGGCGAGGGCGTTTTCCCGTCTGACGTCGCGGTGACGTAGAAGAATCGGTCTCGAGGGCGCCTGCGTCTGTCTCTCGTCCAATGGTCGGGCTCGCCGGAGGCCATCAATCACTCGGAGAGCTCGGTTCCGTAACATTTTGGCGCACTCGGTTCTGCTTTCCCCCCCTTTGGCGCGATTTCGGCTCTGGCCGGGCTAACCCTCCCGTGGAACTCTCTTCGTTCGGGTTTTAGAGCGCGCCGAACACACGTGCCGGTCTGAACCGCTGCTGTCGGTTTTTAGAGTAGTAGCTGTAGTGTTTCGGGTTACTTAGTAGATTTTTACGTCAAAATAATAATAATATAATATATTAACCTATTCCCTATGGAGTCCGAGAGTCAACAAAGTAGTTCGGGTAGTCCCAGTGAAGCTCCCCATGATCCAGGGTAGGTTTTGAAACCATCTTTTTCTCCTTTGCCGTTTTCTATCCGAACTCCTCGAAAAATGGGCCTTTTACTCGACCGCCGCCCGCGCTAAATCTTCGGCCGTTTGTCGTCGCGGTCAAAACTCCGCTTCTCTGGAGAAACTGAGTCCACGGCTAAACCCGGAACTCCGAAAGACGCGGGGCCCCCGATTTTTCCACGCGCGAATTACGAAAAAAGAAAAACCTCGCCTCTTTTCCCACAAGTTATACCTCGACGTCCGTTTCACGATGATGTGCGCTCGAATTTGATTTTTTTTACCTTCTTTATTTTTTTTCGTTACCTGCCATCAATAAGAACGAGAGAAGTGTTTCGCGTAATGTGTCATTTCATTTCTATAATTATAAATCAGTGCGCGTGAACGGTTTTTTCCCTTCAAATGTCAAAAAGGATTTTTGCCCACCCACTAAAATTAAAAGACAGAGAAAAGGAAAAATTGACGTCAATTATTACGTTTCTGTCGGTTTTTTCATATTTTTCTTCGTTGACGGGTCATTTTGTTTTCGTGGTCGCTTCGAAATCGAGTTTTGCATTCCCCACCTTTTTAAATTCTTAATGTTTCATAATTGAAAGTGTTTTCCCCAATTGGTTTGAAAGCGTAGAAAACCTAACCAAACTTCTCCCTTTCTTTTTTTCTTCCATTTCAGAAAAATGTTTATAGGCGGGCTAAGCTGGCAGACTGCCCCAGGTTAGTACACAAAATCAACAGTTTCTAAATCTTACCATCAAGTCTAATCTAATCTTTAAGACTAAAACTCCCCCGAAAGTCTATTTTGGGATTCATCCCCTTAATCGACGTTATATTATTATTACTTCAAAGAAACGGTTTATTAAATTAAAATTCGGAACAAACGAATAAATAAATAAATAAATTTGTTCGCCAACAGACTTTTCTCTCATTTAAATATATCAGGTTGTGTTTCTTCTTTAAATATTCTTTCAAACCTCAAATCTCGTCGGAGTTTTGGTCTTAAATAACGTAAAACGAAGGAGGGAATACGATTTATTCCCTTCGCAATTACGTAAATTTAAATTAAACTAAGTCTATTACTCGCACGCTTTCGTTGTTAAATTTATACGCGGCTAGAAAATAAATTAATTTTCCATTCTAATTCCCGTCGTTTCTCTTTTCCAATTTACAGAAGGCCTTAGGGAATATTTTAGCAAATTTGGAGAAATCACCGAAGTCATGGTGATGAAAGATCCTACAACGCGACGATCGAGGTGAGTTTATCGAGTTTATTGGCCTATTCTTTATAATATTATTACCGTTTCGTTTATAGTAGGGGGAGCGGATAAGGGCGAGGGCAGGGGAGTGGGGATTAATATAAATATCTTCATTCAGTTTTTTATCTTATTACGCGCCTCAATGAAGTGCCTTTGAATTTTCTCTCTTTTCCACGCACTATCTTGGGTCTTTTCTTCGTAATAAAGGAGGGGGAAATCTTATTAATCTTAACTCCCTACAGTTGCGTTGCGTTTTAGTGTACTGTATAGTAGAGCCGTGAGAGCCGCTACGATAAGACACCAGAATGCGTCTTGGAAATTCAGTTTTGTTTACTTTAATTATTACCCTGGCCTTTTGCAATCTTATCTTTATACGATTCTTTCTTTCTTTCTTTAAGATGATATCGGTAAAGAAATAAATTAAGCGTTATTTTAACATTGTTATTAATAAATGCCACTAAGAATAATATATATCCTGAACAGGTACCCCAGTAACTGGGATTAATATTTAAAGATATAAAGATATTATAAATTTTTTATTATTATTTAAAGCCGCATAATCTCTAGTTTCTGGCTACTAGACATTCCATCATTGATGGAGAAATCTTTGTTGTCTAAAAAAACTAGCCACCTTCGCGGGTGGTATGAAAAATAATCCGTTTTCATAGAACGTGCGTTCTAGAGCGTCGGGCGTAAGCTTATAGACTGTCTTTTTCCGAGTGTGTATAAAAATATACAGTTGACGACCGCGAAAGTTTAAAAGGCCTCCACGCGTTTTGAATGTAAAGGAGCGTCTGCTATTCTCTAGTCTAGAGTTTGTGCAAAAAGGCCTTGGCCGCCGTCGCCGACTAGAGGCGCGCGTTGGAGGAGGAAAAATATAAAAAAGATGCTCGGGCCTTTTCGTCGAGTTTTCAGACTAAGTTCACCATTGTTTCCAACTTGAGAGAACTCATCTCGTTCGTAGACTCGTCGAATCTAGCTTTCTCTTTCTCGCCGCGAGGGTTTTTTTTTAAAGCTGACGTGAGATTGACTGTGCGAGACTAAGAGAAGCCGGTAGTTTTCTTTTCCTTTTATTTCTAGGCGTGGGCCCGTTTTGTAGCTCTCGCTGTACCACGCGCGATCGGTCCGGGTCAGCGTTCTGAAATGTTATACTTGCGGTATGGTTGTGGTTGGTGTGAAAACGCGTTTCGGGAATCGGGAAGTTCGAAAGAGGCTTAAAAACCCAGTCTCTGCCGCTGCAATATTCAATGGTGCAAAATCTTTCCCTATATAAGAAAACCCCCGTTTTTTAACTTCATCCCTCCCCTCTGGTAGAGAGACTCCTAGTCCCGGCTTCGAGCCCGCTCTCTCTCACTCTATTCTCTCTCTCTCGCTCGCTCGCAAAGCTCACTTCCCCCTTATCCAGGATGGAATACCCGGCTTCCTCTTCCTCTCCCCGCGCTCCGCTATCCTCCTATTTCCCTTCCAGGGTCCGCGACCCCCAATTTCTCCACCCACTCTTCTCTCTTGGCGGGTAACTCTCCCGAAAATCGTTGAGCGGGGTCGCGAGGCTGGAATTTAGGCGAAAGATGGTTCTCTCTCTCGCGCTCTTCCTAGCATTGATTTCTCCTAGACTCCCAAGAAGGGGGAAAGGAAGGGTGGAGAGGAGGAGGCGAGGGAAAGAGGCCTGAGTTGAGCCCCGGGAGTAGGAGGATGGGGCCAAGAGGCGAAGCTCCCTTCTTCTTCTCTAGACTTTCCCTCGTATATATATACTATTATATACGTAAACTCGGGCTTATTATATAACATTATATGTATATGTAAAAAGAAATTTCCTACACGCTATAATATCGTAGGAATAAGTTGCATTTTGATTGCCCCTCGTAAAAAAAAGAGTATTTTCTTTTGCACAATGGATAAAAAATTCTTTCCCCCATTTTTCCTCTCCCTTAACTCTTTTTATTCCGGGTCTCCACCCCTATATAACCGTTTACTAACCCAAATTTGAAGGCCCTACCTTTTCGGAAAATTGTTTTTACTTCTTTTTCGCGTGTATCTCGGACATTGCTTATACCGTCGCTATTATTTTCTTATTTAATATTTTATAGTATACGAAACCTCAAATTACAAGTTAGGTACGCGAAGAAATCTAAAACCGCACGTCGTTTAAATCTTTAATCCCATCCCAAAACACTGATTTCGTGGAAAATTATGTTTTATTAATTTTTATCCCTTTTTTTCCCTTTCAATCTCTCTCTTTCATAATATTTATTTTAATCCCGTCGAAACGCTATTAATCAAAGCGTAAAATTCGCGCGCGCGTTAATTTATACCCGAGCACTCTAGAATTACGCGGCGGTTGGGTCGAGCGGTTTATCTATAATGTCTTCTTCCTTCCTAGTTGCATCACGCGCTATAATCTGTATGGTAAAATTTGTCGTTAAAATTCATAGTGGTTTTCTCGCGGTGCGGCCGGAGATTTGTCGCCGACGGGTATTTTTGGGCGAAAAATTGATCGACATTTTTAGCTTCATTAGCGGTAGATCATTACTCTTATATATTCTCCAATTTTATACGACGTTATTTTAAAATTGGTAAAAAATAGTTTTCTACTAATTGGGAAGAGAACTTAATAGAGAGAACGTGATTTAAATACGGAGTTGGGTAAAATGGATTTTATTTTATTATTTTTTTTTAACTAGACTTAATTCGCTCAATCAGACCATCAAACAGAGTTTGAAATTAATTTTTTTTCTTTCACTTCATAGATCTCCAATCTCCTTTTTCTTTCCATCATCTTTCTTTCAATTCTGATTTGATTTTTTTACTTTTTTTTTTGTTGAGAAACACTCCTTGGGCTAGCTTCCCTCTTTTCATGCACCAAATCTCTTTAGCCGATGCTGCTACCGCCACTAGTTTTGTAAACCCCTTTTCCCCAAAGTTTATATAAGCTCCGCCATTTCATTTTCGGTGTGTGTGAGAGAGAGAAAATTCGAAGCTACTGCAAGCTTTCAAAGGCTCGCGGCGATTTCGCTCAAAATTTTGGAATACGCGATTCGCTGGTGCTTTTGGCTCCTACAATACCTTGAAGGGGGCGAGAGCGGCTCTTTAAATTGAGTCATAAATTCAGTGGGAATTTGGTTGAAGGGGGTAGAAAACGGGCAGAGGGGGTGTAAGCCGCCGCCCCCACTTCAATTCGCTTCTCCTGATGTACGAACGAAGGCTAGACCATCCGGGAGGCTCAAGAGCAATAGGGAAGAGGCAGAGCGTATATGGATGCTGGAGAAGGATGAGGAGGCTGCAATTAAATTTAGGAAAGTCTGGTTATACGGCGGCCAACTGCAGGGGAGGGCAAATGCTTACCTGTCTGTGTATAAATAGCCCCCGTATTTTGTTTTAAATATTTCACTCGCTCACTCGCTACTCTATAATATATATTATGGAATCTCCTTTCCTCCCGAACCGTTTTATTAAAATCCGCCGAGAATACAAAATTACTTTTTACCAGCTTACGTGTCGCTCTTACATATTTGGGGATTTTAGGAATTTTCATTTCGTTTTATCTAATTCGAATGCGCTCCGTTTAAATACAGAGTGTGTGTATGGTATAGAACGCAGGTGTTTTAACATTTACAAAAGGCGCTTAAACAAACATTTTCAAATATTTATCAAGATGTATTTGTATTTATGTTTAATTAAATTAAATTAACGTTGTTATCTCTTTATTTTGTATTTACAGAGGATTTGGTTTCGTAACGTTTTCCGACCCAGCTAGCGTAGATAAAGTTTTAGCTAACGGACCCCACGAACTAGATGGGAAAAAGGTAAGATATGATGAACTTTCTTTTAATTATTGTCTAAGAAATACTGTACGGAAAAGTGCGCTTAACGCCTGATTCGAACCCAAACCTCTGGTTTTTTCTAAATACTCGTGAAATACCTTCTATTGGCTAGTAGTATCCACTATATAAGTTGACTTGATTAGAGAGTTATCGTAAAATTATAATGTTGCTTTACAACAAGACGCGGTGTTTGCTTATTTTCATCAGTTCTCTAGAGTCATAGGAAACAATGGATTGGGGGTTACATAATACTACATAATTTAAAGCTACAAAACTCTGCAAAACAAGCCCTTAGTCCAAGAGCAAACGCACCACTTTGTAAACGCATATCAAAATAGAATCAATTTAAAATAATATACATTTTGGTTTCCTTAATTTGAAACTATGTATGTACGTATAAGTAAGAAGAGTCATCGAAAAACGACATAAAATAAATCGAATAGCTTCCTCCGTTAAGTGTGTTTAAAAACCAATGAAGAATAAGAGAAGACGAGGAGGATAAGGGGATGAGGGGTTAGGGTAGGGATGTCGAGAGGCTGGAACTGATCCCTCCGACGCGAACTAAATAAAGAGCAATCCCCATTTGAACCCCACCCCTTCTTACACACACATACCCTGGTCGACCGTAGACCCTTTTCCCAATTCCAGGAGTACATATATTTGTCTCTTTCCTCGTAGAAGGGGGGAGTAAGGTACCCCAACCCTCCCCCTCTCTCGCTTCTCTGTCCCGAAATTTGGGCTTCATCCGTATATACGACGATTACCCGATTACGCCGTCTATGTTAAAAAAACATGTTTGTTGCTCAAACAATCCTGCGGGGGTTAGGCTAGGCTTCTCTCCCTATATTATACCCAAGGAGGAAGCCAATGTTCCGAGAGACTCCAAAAACGGTCGTCTGTCTAACCTTACACCCACCCCCACAAGCCTCAAAATGCCCCATCGAGTGGTGATGCCAAGTTATTCTCAAAGTGGCTTGGAGTTTTCCAATCGTTAGTTAATTTTTGGAATAGGTTATTGAAATACCTGGAATTTAAATTAGTTAGGCAACGCTGACTATTTCTTGAGTTACAGAGCTGATATTTTACTAGAATAATTTGCTTTATGGATAAAAATAAGTAATTAGTTAATAATAAATGAGCAGTTAATGCCTATTATTTTTTTCTGACGTCGTTCACTTTATTCTCAGGACCTATTACATTCTTGTCGGGTTAATTAAGATGACTAATTATATAAAGACTAATTTACAAGATTTTACGGATTATTTTGAAATCTTATTAATGAATATTATTGCCGCAATATTATGGTGCGTCATATTTTAGTTATTGTTATTGTTGATGACGATTACGTCACTTCAAATGAACTCGGCATCGCCACTCTCTTCTTCCTTTCAGCTTCTCCTTCTCCGGAGAAAGGAGAAGACCGCGCTGTATTTTTCAACATTAGTGTAGACTCTTTTTCCAAGGCTCTTTCAGGCCGATTTTGGACACATTATTCCAGCCTCTTCCTTAAGTATCGTCTTAAGTAGAAAATTTTCACTGGGGCCGCTTTTAAAACTCGGCCCGCTGTAAGTACTCTTATAATACGGGGGCCACGGCGTATATAAGGCTGGGATATACAATATACGCGGTAGCGGCAACGTATACGGCAAGTTTTAGATTATATACGGGCGCGAAAGGCCTAGGCCTCAGCAGCGTCGCGTAGATCTTCCTATAGCTAGCCACACGCGTGGTGTATGTATAGCGAGTGGAAGGCTGCCGGTCGGGTCGAGTATCGATTTTTCGCCCAGCTGTTTCCATCCCCGTTTAAGCTGGCAGCGTCCGAGAAAGGCGGGATACTCGGATAGTATCCTATCGGGCTACTGGATGCTTGTCCTGTTGCCAGAAAATACGTACCGTCTTATATATCTTATATACCGCTGTTGGCTTAGGCCGAAAACGTCCAATATATCTCGGTGGCCGCTCGCGCTTTTCTATATATATATACTTCTATAGTGAAATTATTCAATTGACATGTGAATGTTAAAGGACCCAATTTAAACAAATCAAACTTCGTTTATAAGAATGTTATCAATTTGATTATAAATTGGAAACATACATGGTCAATCAGTACTAGACCATTGCGCCACTTCACGCTCGTGTAGAAAGATCTCGAACGCACTCGAGTTCCAATGCTATGATTAATTAATTATTCAAAGATATTTATCATATCTTATTTTCCAATGGAAAAGTAATATTATGAATTCCCAAATTAGACATCCTTATTTTATGGTCTTACAAATTGCCAAGGCCAAGCTTGTTTAAGGTCAAAGTTCAATATTCCGGAGATGACTTTATTAATTCTTAGTATATGGAAAGGAGCTAAACGCCAACCTTGCTTAAAATATCCCCCCTGTTTCCCCTCCTCTTCTTCGTCTTATTCTTCCGATAATATATAATGCCGCTACCAGGATGACATTTTTTTCTTCTCTTCGTCTTCTCTTCGCTTCTTTCCATCGTATAGTTGGTATACTGTCTGTCCCGGTGCTGGGTGGCTGTGGTACGGTATTAGCCTTATACTAATAACACTAGGATAGGGGCCCACTTTGTTATTTATTAATTCAATCCGCCCCCATATCAGAAGCCCGGGCCCCGGGGTTGTTTTTCTAACATAACCCCCTTCACTCGATATCCCATCCCGATGTTGAAGAATATATTTTTTTCGTCCTTATTTTTAGGTACGGCCACCCTTGGTTAAGCTAAGCTTAGATAATGCGATCTTATAGGTATAAACTTACGTTATAATCTCGAATTCTTAGAGTACACGCCATAGATAGTACAATAGAAATCCATTAATTTGATGTAGTAAATTAGTTCTGTCTTAATTGCTATATATAGTTTTCTCTGAAGAAGGTTTATTATTGAACCAAGAATTAACAGAAAGATTAGTTAGGTTAGGTTGGTTTAAAGGTTGCAATATTTTATGCTTATTACCAGGGGAAGGAAATCAGGTTTACTTGGGAGGTCACGGAAGGGGTGATGGTCCGGTCAAGTCATATCCGATGGACACGGGACTGTCTAGGCCTTGGATATAGTAGGACCGAAATGTGTCGTATTCCCTCAAACTTTGTCGCCCAGTAGATTGGCTTAACCCAGTATTGCCAAACCATTAGAGCGTCTGACTATAGTGAATCAGTTTGAATCAGTACTTGACTTAACATGGTTCACATAATTAAGGCCTGACAACACAGTTCTGAAGTTGAAGCTGTAAAAGAGGGGCGGAGTTTTCTCTACCCCCTTTAGTGAAAACTTAATTGGTTGTCCAATTTTGGTCTACTGACGATATGAACATCTAATTATTGACATTCATCGCCTTAATAAACAGTCCAGACGCCAAACCATAAGTGTCCTCATAACTGTAGACCTCGTGCATGCTTGCGTTTCAATATAGTGGTGCGTTTGACAGAGTAGATTAGAAATTAATTAATATGTGTAATTAATCTGACTGATGTGGAAGTGTTTTACTTCGGATACTATACTTTTGATCGTATTTAAGAGAGCGTAATTTACTATCTGATAAGAAGCGAAAAAATAAACCCTAAAAAACTGACTAACGCTGCTAGTATTTCTTGTAAGAAAAATGAAACTATTCTTATCGGAGGTGGTCATCTTATTGGATGGCTTATATAATGTCTTGCATCTCTTATACCTAAGTGTATATAGCTGAAGGCGCGGAATTTGCGCAGATATTTTTATTACGATGGTGAAGATACGCTCTCGTATATGTTATACACTTAATGATGTAACTCAACGCTGTGCCGTGTGGCCCAGATGGTTCAATGTATTTAGGAGTTCAAAAAGAAAAAAAATTGAAATCCTTAGGCTCATTTTTATAAATTTCAGAATTTATCTTATGAATTTAGTTTATGATGCGAATTGAATTCCTAAATATGTAATTGAACACAATATTTTATGTATTAATTTAAACTTAATTAGTTTAAATTACTACATTGATAAATTAATTTCATTGAGAACGAAAATATTATGAATTTTCTTTCAAATCTACATAAAAATAATATAATCAGTATAGGTACCCTTCGGGTTCAGTTATGAAATATTTTAAATTGTCGTATACATTATAAAATCATGCACTTTAAATTTTTAATTGAGCCTTTAAGGTGTACAACAAAACTATTAATTTTTATTTTATTCAATTTATTAAGCTTATATCGCTTCCAAGTAATTAAGAGAAAGAAGAAGGTTAATTAAAAAGCGATATTCGTGTTTAAAATTTTAACTACGCCCTACGGATATTATATACCAGTCTTGAAAATATTTAAATTAATTGTTTTTGTTATGATTTTAATTACACTTATAGTGACTGAGAAATGTTTTCTAATTCAATTTCATTTCAATTTCTTTCATATATTCGATTGGTTTGAATATCGACGCGCATTATTTTTTGGCAACACTTCAGATTGATCCTAAGATAGCTTTTCCGAAACGGGCGCATCCTAAGGTGAGTACTCGATCGCATGTTTATATTGTTTATTTTGAAAATCCCATTCAATCCCTCCGCCATTGTTTTCTACGTTTGAAACTTTATTAAAGAGCTTTTCCACTCACTCACTCACTCAGTAAGAGAAGAGTGGGGAGGTTCACCATACTACACCTTCTTGGTTGAAGGCAATAATCACTTTAGCATAAATTTTGGAAAACGCGCGGCGACCGGCTGGGGGCCAAGGGGGGTTTGTTGCGATGAGGAACCTTTTGATACTTATTAATTTTCCTCGTTTCTCAACTCACTCGAAAGCGAGAGACGAGTGAAAGGCGGTTTCACTTTGAGGTGGATTGTATATTGTATACGAGAAATGAACGGGTGGGGGGAGGGAAAAGATGCTCGGTTATAAGTCGAAATCTTCGAAAAGGATTTTGAATCGAAGCGAAAACTAGCTCCTCCGTGAAGGAGCTCGCCATCCCTAAGTCTAGTAGTATCTTGCCCTAATAAATTGCTCTAGTGAAGAGCCTTTATACAGCTAGGCTCTTTCGATACTTTTAAAAGAAATAAAATATAAAAGGTTTCAAGAGGATCTATAAATTTCAAAATCATCCTCTTTCACCTTTATACTCTACCTACTTCGTCCTAGCCAAGATTTTCCCCTCTGTAAAAACAATTGTTAAACTTTGTGAATTTATTAATGAAGTGATGTAGGAATATTAGGGAGAAGTAGCCACTACAGTAGTACCTTATTTTGTAGAGATAATTCTCGCGCGAATCCCTATCGCGTTGTATTTCTGGACAGGTATGAGTTAAAGTTATTTAATGAGTTTAAAGTGAAAAGAAAAAGACCAAGGCTTCTTTCTAACAATGGTTCGTAACTTAGTTGTTGGCGGGTTTTACGATATAGATAAAACCCAACCAATTCCAGGGACACGCGCATTGTCTGCGTGGAAGGTTTGTCTAAAGAAGAACTTGAAAACAAGTTACGTAACACACTTCGTTTTGTCTAGGAGTAAAATTTATATCCAGGTAAAAGGAGGAGGCCCCCCTGTTTAAATTTTCTTCGGCTACCTCTTATCTTGTTTTAGCTTCTCTCCTCCTTCCGCCACCATCTCGCTACCTTTTTATTTAGCTTTCTCTCGAGTATCTCGAAACAGTTTACCTACCGTTCGAGCAACTATTTCGAATTGGAAACGGTTTTATTCCCCGTCGATTCTTATCAACATTGAGAGTGTTAGAATTCTCGTTTTCGAAGATGGCCGATAAATAGTGTAGGGATTTTTCCCATCTCCTCCTTTTCCCCCGGTTTGGTTTATCAGAGGAGCTCACTCGCTTGGTCTAGCTTTTCTTCCTTCGTTACGTTTTCTCACTATTTTTCCCGATACGGGAGGGACTACTACCGTTTTTCGAGCCAGAACAGTCGCGCTGACAGCCTGATACAATTTATTTGGACGACGTGTTGGATAATAGTGTCATTACTCGCGAGCCAGCCTGGAGAGGGAAGCTATGACACAAAGTTACTGGAAGAGATGGTTGGCGAGAATATGGCCCTCGTAAATACGCTGGCCTTCACCACCATTTTGCGTTCAGATGCGATGCCCCGTTTTCTCTCTCACGTGCGTCATGCTATACGAAATATTTATATTTCTTCACTTGGTTGTAAGGTTTTAAAGTGCCAGACTTTAGTTATTACCAAAAACGGATTTATGGGATAAGAACGTCGGAGTTAGCGAATTCACTCCCCATCCTCGCATACTTTATTGAGAAACTTCGTCTGCTTATATTTTGACTCCACTCACAAATTCTGTATATAGCTACTTCTAGAGATCGAATTTGTGGGTGGAGTCAAAATATAAGCAGACGAAGTTTCTCAATAAAGTATGCGAGGATGGTACTAGAGGCTAAAGCTATGATCCGACGTTCTTATCCCATAAATCCGTTTTTGTTATTACGAAGTTTAGGAGCCTTAAAATAAATATTTTCTATAAATTAAGTTATAATAGATTTCACGAACCATTTTGCCAAAAACCCTGGTTTTCAGCAAACCCAATGAGTTAGCCAGGACCAAGCGAGGCTACTTTAAAAGAGAAAGATCCTGAAGGGTAGGTGACAACCTTACCTGGTAGTCTCTAGTAAAGGGCGCTCTTGAAAGGGGTG